>NC_086213.1:0-300000 GCF_035770615.1 Melospiza melodia melodia | reverse complement strand
TCCCTGGCAAACAAAAGTAAGCTGCCCCGCTTCTGGAAGGCAGATTGCAGGAACCACTTGGTATTATCAAACCAGCCCAACTTGGCACTGTTGCCACCTTGGGTCTGGATACCATGCTGCGTATCGTGGATTCTAAGGAACCATCCGGCCACTCCCAGCCACAGGCCCCCAAACACAAACAACGGCGCTTTTCCCTGGAAAACAAAACTCGCCTGCCAAATTTTTCATGGCGGATTGCAGGAGCCACTTGGTACTATCAAACCAGCCCTACTTGGCACTGGTGCCACCATGGGTCTGGTCACCATCCTGCCTATCGTAACTTTTCAGGAGCCAGCCGGTAACTCCCAGCCATAGGCCCCCAGACACAAAGCTCGGCCCGTTTCCCTGGCAAACAAAAGTAAGCTGCCCCGCTTCTGGATGGCAGATTGCAGGAGCCACTTGGTACTATCAAACCAGCCCGACTTGGCACTGGTGCCACCTCTGGTCTGGGAACCATCCTGCGTATCGTGGATTCTAAGGAGCCATCCGGCCACTCCCACCCACAGGCCCCCAAACACAAACAACGGCGCTTTTCCCTGGAAAACAAAAGTAATCTGCCCCGCTTCTGGATGGCAGATTGCAGGAGCCACATCGTACTATCAAACCAGCCCGACTTGGCACTTGTGCCACCTCTGGTCTGGGAACAATCCCGCGTATCGTGGATTCTAAGGAGCCAGTCGGCAACTCCCAGCCACAGGCCCCCAAACACAAGCAACGGCCCGTTTCCGTGGAAAACAAAAGTAAGCTGCCCCGCTTCTGGATGGCAGATTGCAGAAGACACTTGGTACTATCAAACCAGCCCAACTTGGCACTGGTGCCACCTCTGGTCAGGGAACCATCCTGCGTATCATGGGTTCTAAGGAGCCAGCCGGCCACTCCCAGCCACAGGCCTCCAAACAGAAACAACGGCGCTTTTCCCTGGAAAACAAAACTCGCCTGCCAACTTTTTGATGGCAGATTGCAGGAGCCACTTGGTACTATCAAATCAGCCCAACTTGGCACTGGTGCCACCATGGGTCTGGTCACCATCCTGCCTATCGTAGCTTTTCAGGAGCCAGCCGGTCACCCGCAGCCATAGGCCCCGAGACAAAAACCTCGGCCCGTTTCCCTGGCAAAAAAAAGTAAGCTACCCCGCTTCTGGATGGCAGATTGCAGGAACCACTTGGTACTATCAAACCAGCCCAACTTGGCACTGGTGCCACCTTGGGTCTGGGAACCATCCTGCGTATCGTGGATTCTAAGGAGCCAGCCGGCCACTCCCAGCCACAGGCCCGCAAACAAAATCAACGGCGCTTTTCCCTGGAAAACAAAACTCGCCTGCCAACATTTTGATGGCAGATTGCAGGAGCCACTTGGTACTATCAAATCAGTCCAACTTGGCACTGGTGCCACCATGGGTCTGGTCACCATCCTGCCTATCGTAGCTTTTCAGGAGCCAGCCGGTCACTCCCAGCTATAGGCCCCCAGAAAAAAACCTCGGCCCGTTTCCCTGGCAAACAAAAGTAAGCTACCCCGCTTCTGGATGGCAGATTGCAGGAGCCACTTGGTACTATCAAACCGGCCCGACTTGGCACTGGTGCCACCTCTGGTCTTGGAACCATCCTGCGTATCGTGGATTCTAAGGAGCCAGCCGGTCACTCCCAGCCGCAGGCCCCCAAACACAAACAACGGCGTTTTTCCCTGGAAAACAAAACTCGCCTGCCAACTCTTTGATGGCAGATTGCAGGAGCCACTTGCTACTATCAAATCAGCCCAACTTGGCACTGGTGCCACCATGGGTCTGGTCAACATCCTGCCTATCGTAGCTTTTCAGGAGCCAGCCGGTCACTCCCAGCCATAGGCCCCGAGACAAAAACCTCGGCCATTTTCCCTGGAAAACAAAAGTAAGCTACCCCGCTTCTGCATGGCAGATTGCAGGAGCCACTTTGCAGCATCAAACTAGCCCGACTTGGCACTGGTGCCACGTCAGGTCTGGGAACCATATAGCGTATCGTGGATTCCAATTAGCAAGCCGGCCACTCCCAGCCACAGGCCCCCAAACACAAACAACGGCGCTTTTCCCTGGAAATCAAAACTCGCCTGCCAAATTTTGATGGCAGATTGCAGGAGCCACTTGGTACTATCAAACCAGCCCAACTTGGCACTGGTGCCACCATGGGTCTGGTCACCATCCTGCCTATCGTAGCTTTTCAGGGGCCAACCGGTCACCCCCAGCCATAGGCCCCGAGACAAATACCTCGGCCCGTTTCCCTGGCAAAAAAAAGTAAGCTACCCCCCTTCTGGATGGCAGATTGCAGGACGCACTTGGTAGTATCAAACCAGCCCAACTTGGCACTGGTGCCACCTTGGGTCTGGGAACCATCCTGCGTATCGTGGATTCTAAGGAGCCAGCCGGCCGCTCCCAGCCACAGGCCCCCAAACACAAACAACGGCGCTTTTCCCTGGAAAACAAAACTCGCCTGCCAACATTTTGATGGCAGATTGCAGGAGCCACTTGGTACTATCAAATCAGCCCAACTTGGCACTGGTGCCACCATGGGTCTGGTCACCATCCTGCCTATCGTAGCTGTTCAGGCGCCACCCGGTCACTCCCAGCCATAGGCCCTCAGAGAAAAACCTCGGCCCGTTTCCCTGGCAAACAAAAGTAAGCTTCCCCGCTTCTGGATGGCAGATTGCAGGAGACACTTTGCACCATCAAACCAGCCCGACTTGGCACTGGTGGCACCTCAAGTCTGGGAACCATCCTGCCTATCGTGGATTCCAATTAGCAAGCCGGCCACTCCCACCCACAGGCCCCCAAACACAAACAACGGCGCTTTTCCCTGGAAAACAAAACTTGCCTGCCAAATTTTTGATGGCAGATTGCAGGAGCCACTTGGTATTATCAAACCAGCCCAACTTGGCACTGGTGCCACCATGGGTCTGGTCACCATCCTGCCTATCGTAGCTTTTCAGGACCTAGACGGTCACTCCCAGCCATAGGCCCCGTGACACAAAGCTCAGCCCGTTTCCCTGACAAACAAAAGTAAGCTGTCCCGCTTCTGGATGGCAGATTGCAGGATCCAGTAGGTATTATCAAACCAGCCCTACTTGGCACTGGTGCCACCTCTGGTCTGGGAACCATCCTGCGTATCGTGGATTCTAAGCAGCCAGCCGGCCACTCCCAGCCACAGGCCCCCAAACAAAAACAACGGCGCTTTTCCCTAGAAAACAAAACTCGCCTGCCAACTTTTTGATGGCAGATTGCAGGAACCACTTGGTACTATCAAACCAGCCCAACTTGGCACTGGTGCCACCATGGGTCGGGTCACCATCCTGCCTATCTTAGCTTTTCAGGACCTAGCCGGTCACTCCCAGCCATAGGCCCCCAGACAAAAAGCTCGACCCGTTTCCCTGGCAAAAAAAAGTAAGCTACCCCGCTTCTGGATGGCAGATTGCAGGAACCACTTGGTACTATCAAACCAGCCCAACTTGGCACTGGTGCCACCTTGGGTCTGGGAACCATCCTGCGTATCGTGGATTCTAAGGAGCCAGACGGCCACTCCCAGCCACAGGCCCCCAAACAAAATCAACGGCGCTTTTCCCTGGAAAACAAAACTCGCCTGCCAACATTTTGATGGCAGATTGCAGGAGCCACTTGGTACTATCAAATCAGCCAAACTTGGGACTGGTGCCACCATGGGTCTGGTCACCATGCTGCCTATTGTAGCTTTTCAGGAGCCAGCCGGTCACTCCCAGCCATAGGCCCCCAGACACAAAGCTCGGCCCGTTTCCCTGGCAAACAAAAGAAAGCTGCCCCGCTTCTGGATGGCACATTGCCGGACGCACTTGGTACTATTAAACCAGCCCAACTTGGCACTGGTGCCACCTCAGGTCTGGGAACCATCCTGCGTATCGTGGATTCTAATTAGCCATCCGGCCACTCCCAGCCACAGGCCGCCGAACACAAACAACGACGCTTTTCCCTGGAAAACAAAACTCGCCTGCCAATTTTTGATGACAGATTTCAGGAGCCACTTGGTGCTATCAAACCAGCCCAACTTGGCACTGGTGCCACCATGGGTCTGGTCACCATCCTGCACATCGTAGCTTTTCAGGAACCAGCCGGTCATTCCCAGCCATAGGCCCCCAGACACAAAGCTCGACCCGTTTCCGTGGCAAACAAAAGTAAGCTGCCCCGCTTCTGGATGGCAGATTGCAGGAGCCACTTGGTATAATCAAACCAGGCCGACTTGGCACTGGTGCCACCTCTGGTCTGGGAACCATCCTGCGTATCGTGGATTCTAAGGAGCCAGCCGGCCACTCCCTGCCACATGCCCCCAAACACAAAAAACGTCGCTTTTCCCTGGAAAACAAAACTCGCCTGCCAACTTTGTGATGGCAGATTGCAGGAGCCACTTGGTACTATCAAATCAGCCAAACTTGGGACTGGTGCCACCATGGGTCTGTTCACCATGCTGCCTATCGTAGCTTTTCAGGACCTAGGCGGTCACTCCCAGCCATAGGCCCCCAGACACAAACCTCGGCCCGTTTCCCTGGCAAACAAAAGTAAGCTGCCCCGCTTCTGGATGGCAGATTGCAGGAACCACTTGGTACTATCAAACCAGCCCAACTTGGCACTGGTGCCACCTCTGGTCTGGGAACCATCCTGCGTATCGTGGATTCTAAGGAGCCATCCGGCCACTCCCACCCACAGGCCCCCAAACACAAACAACGGCGCTTTTCCCTGGAAAACAAAAGTAAGCTGCCCCGCTTCTGGATGGCAGATTGCAGGAGCCACTTCGTACTATCAAACCAGCCCGACTTGGCACTTGTGCCACCTCTGGTCTGGGAACAATCCCGCGTATCGTGGATTCTAAGGAGCCAGTCGGCAACTCCCAGCCACAGGCCCCCAAACACAAGCAACGGCCCGTTTCCGTGGAAAACAAAAGTAAGCTGCCCCGCTTCTGGATGGCAGATTGCAGAAGACACTTGGTACTATCAAACCAGCCCAACTTGGCACTGGTGCCACCTCTGGTCAGGGAACCATCCTGCGTATCATGGGTTCTAAGGAGCCAGCCGGCCACTCCCAGCCACAGGCCTCCAAACAGAAACAACGGCGCTTTTCCCTGGAAAACAAAACTCTCCTGCCAACTTTTTGATGGCAGATTGCAGGAGCCACTTGGTACTATCAAATCAGCCCAACTTGGCACTGGTGCCACCATGGGTCTGGTCACCATCCTGCCTATCGTAGCTTTTCAGGAGCCAGCCGGTCACCCGCAGCCATAGGCCCCGAGACAAAAACCTCGGCCCGTTTCCCTGGCAAAAAAAAGTAAGCTACCCCGCTTCTGGATGGCAGATTGCAGGAACCACTTGGTACTATCAAACCAGCCCAACTTGGCACTGGTGCCACCTTGGGTCTGGGAACCATCCTGCGTATCGTGGATTCTAAGGAGCCATCCGGCCACTCCCACCCACAGGCCCCCAAACACAAACAACGGCGTTTTTCCCTGGAAAACAAAACTCGCCTGCCAACTCTTTGATGGCAGATTGCAGGAGCCACTTGCTACTATCAAATCAGCCCAACTTGGCACTGGTGCCACCATGGGTCTGGTCAACATCCTGCCTATCGTAGCTTTTCAGGAGCCAGCCGGTCACTCCCAGCCATAGGCCCCCAGACAAAAACCTCGGCCATTTTCCCTGGAAAACAAAAGTAAGCTACCCCGCTTCTGCATGGCAGATTGCAGGAGCCACTTTGCAGCATCAAACTAGCCCGACTTGGCACTGGTGCCACGTCAGGTCTGGGAACCATATAGCGTATCGTGGATTCCAATTAGCAAGCCGGCCACTCCCAGCCACAGGCCCCCAAACACAAACAACGGCGCTTTTCCCTGGAAATCAAAACTCGCCTGCCAAATTTTGATGGCAGATTGCAGGAGCCACTTGGTACTATCAAACCAGCCCAACTTGGCACTGGTGCCACCATGGGTCTGGTCACCATCCTGCCTATCGTAGCTTTTCAGGGGCCAACCGGTCACCCCCAGCCATAGGCCCCGAGACAAATACCTCGGCCCGTTTCCCTGGCAAAAAAAAGTAAGCTACCCCCCTTCTGGATGGCAGATTGCAGGACGCACTTGGTAGTATCAAACCAGCCCAACTTGGCACTGGTGCCACCTTGGGTCTGGGAACCATCCTGCGTATCGTGGATTCTAAGGAGCCAGCCGGCCGCTCCCAGCCACAGGCCCCCAAACACAAACAACGGCGCTTTTCCCTGGAAAACAAAACTCGCCTGCCAACATTTTGATGGCAGATTGCAGGAGCCACTTGGTACTATCAAATCAGCCCAACTTGGCACTGGTGCCACCATGGGTCTGGTCACCATCCTGCCTATCGTAGCTGTTCAGGCGCCACCCGGTCACTCCCAGCCATAGGCCCTCAGAGAAAAACCTCGGCCCATTTCCCTGGCAAACAAAAGTAAGCTTCCCCGCTTCTGGATGGCAGATTGCAGGAGACACTTTGCACCATCAAACCAGCCCGACTTGGCACTGGTGGCACCTCAAGTCTGGGAACCATCCTGCCTATCGTGGATTCCAATTAGCAAGCCGGCCACTCCCACCCACAGGCCCCCAAACACAAACAACGGCGCTTTTCCCTGGAAAACAAAACTTGCCTGCCAAATTTTTGATGGCAGATTGCAGGAGCCACTTGGTATTATCAAACCAGCCCAACTTGGCACTGGTGCCACCATGGGTCTGGTCACCATCCTGCCTATCGTAGCTTTTCAGGACCTAGACGGTCACTCCCAGCCATAGGCCTCGTGACACAAAGCTCAGCCCGTTTCCCTGACAAACAAAAGTAAGCTGTCCCGCTTCTGGATGGCAGATTGCAGGATCCAGTAGGTATTATCAAACCAGCCCTACTTGGCACTGGTGCCACCTCTGGTCTGGGAACCATCCTGCGTATCGTGGATTCTAAGCAGCCAGCCGGCCACTCCCAGCCACAGGCCCCCAAACAAAAACAACGGCGCTTTTCCCTAGAAAACAAAACTCGCCTGCCAACTTTTTGATGGCAGATTGCAGGAACCACTTGGTACTATCAAACCAGCCCAACTTGGCACTGGTGCCACCATGGGTCGGGTCACCATCCTGCCTATCTTAGCTTTTCAGGACCTAGCCGGTCACTCCCAGCCATAGGCCCCCAGACAAAAAGCTCGACCCGTTTCCCTGGCAAAAAAAAGTAAGCTACCCCGCTTCTGGATGGCAGATTGCAGGAACCACTTGGTACTATCAAACCAGCCCAACTTGGCACTGGTGCCACCTTGGGTCTGGGAACCATCCTGCGTATCGTGGATTCTAAGGAGCCAGACGGCCACTCCCAGCCACAGGCCCCCAAACAAAATCAACGGCGCTTTTCCCTGGAAAACAAAACTCGCCTGCCAACATTTTGATGGCAGATTGCAGGAGCCACTTGGTACTATCAAATCAGCCAAACTTGGGACTGGTGCCACCATGGGTCTGGTCACCATGCTGCCTATTGTAGCTTTTCAGGAGCCAGCCGGTCACTCCCAGCCATAGGCCCCGAGACACAAAGCTCGGCCCGTTTCCCTGGCAAACAAAAGAAAGCTGCCCCGCTTCTGGATGGCACATTGCCGGACGCACTTGGTACTATTAAACCAGCCCAACTTGGCACTGGTGCCACCTCTGGTCTGGGAACCATCCTGCGTATCGTGGATTCTAATTAGCCATCCGGCCACTCCCAGCCACAGGCCGCCGAACACAAACAACGACGCTTTTCCCTGGAAAACAAAACTCGCCTGCCAATTTTTGATGACAGATTTCAGGAGCCACTTGGTGCTATCAAACCAGCCCAACTTGGCACTGGTGCCACCATGGGTCTGGTCACCATCCTGCACATCGTAGCTTTTCAGGAACCAGCCGGTCATTCCCAGCCATAGGCCCCCAGACACAAAGCTCGACCCGTTTCCGTGGCAAACAAAAGTAAGCTGCCCCGCTTCTGGATGGCAGATTGCAGGAGCCACTTGGTATAATCAAACCAGGCCGACTTGGCACTGGTGCCACCTCTGGTCTGGGAACCATCCTGCGTATCGTGGATTCTAAGGAGCCAGCCGGCCACTCCCTGCCACATGCCCCCAAACACAAACAACGTCGCTTTTCCCTGGAAAACAAAACTCGCCTGCCAACTTTGTGATGGCAGATTGCAGGAGCCACTTGGTACTATCAAATCAGCCAAACTTGGGACTGGTGCCACCATGGGTCTGGTCACCATGCTGCCTATCGTAGCTTTTCAGGACCTAGGCGGTCACTCCCAGCCATAGGCCCCCAGACACAAACCTCGGCCCGTTTCCCTGGCAAACAAAAGTAAGCTGCCCCGCTTCTGGAAGGCAGATTGCAGGAACCACTTGGTATTATCAAACCAGCCCAACTTGGCACTGGTGCCACCTTGGGTCTGGATACCATGCTGCGTATCGTGGATTCTAAGGAACCATCCGGCCACTCCCAGCCACAGGCCCCCAAACACAAACAACGGCGCTTTTCCCTGGAAAACAAAACTCGCCTGCCAAATTTTTCATGGCGGATTGCAGGAGCCACTTGGTACTATCAAACCAGCCCTACTTGGCACTGGTGCCACCATGGGTCTGGTCACCATCCTGCCTATCGTAACTTTTCAGGAGCCAGCCGGTAACTCCCAGCCATAGGCCCCCAGACACAAAGCTCGGCCCGTTTCCCTGGCAAACAAAAGTAAGCTGCCCCGCTTCTGGATGGCAGATTGCAGGAGCCACTTGGTACTATCAAACCAGCCCGACTTGGCACTGGTGCCACCTCTGGTCTGGGAACCATCCTGCGTATCGTGGATTCTAAGGAGCCATCCGGCCACTCCCACCCACAGGCCCCCAAACACAAACAACGGCGCTTTTCCCTGGAAAACAAAAGTAAGCTGCCCCGCTTCTGGATGGCAGATTGCAGGAGCCACTTCGTACTATCAAACCAGCCCGAATTGGCACTGGTGCCACCTCTGGTCTGGGAACAATCCCGCGTATCGTGGATTCTAAGGAGCCAGTCGGCAACTCCCAGCCACAGGCCCCCAAACACAAGCAACGGCCCGTTTCCGTGGAAAACAAAAGTAAGCTGCCCCGCTTCTGGATGGCAGATTGCAGAAGACACTTGTTACTATCAAACCAGCCCAACTTGGCACTGGTGCCACCTCTGGTCAGGGAACCATCCTGCGTATCATGGGTTCTAAGGAGCCAGCCGGCCACTCCCAGCCACAGGCCTCCAAACAGAAACAACGGCGCTTTTCCCTGGAAAACAAAACTCGCCTTCCAGCTTTTTGATGGCAGATTGCAGGAGCCACTTGGTACTATCAAATCAGCCCAACTTGGCACTGGTGCCACCATAGGTCTGGTCACCATCCTGCCTATCGTAGCTTTTCAGGAGCCAGCCGGTCACCCGCAGCCATAGGCCCCGAGACAAAAACCTCGGCCCGTTTCCCTGGCAAAAAAAAGTAAGCTACCCCGCTTCTGGATGGCAGATTGCAGGAACCACTTGGTACTATCAAACCAGCCCAACTTGGCACTGGTGCCACCTTGGGTCTGGGAACCATCCTGCGTATCGTGGATTCTAAGGACCCAGCCGGCCACTCCCAGCCACAGGCCCCCAAACAAAATCAACGGCGCTTTTCCCTGGAAAACAAAACTCGCCTGCCAACATTTTGATGGCAGATTGCAGGAGCCACTTGGTACTATCAAATCAGTCCAACTTGGCACTGGTGCCACCATGGGTCTGGTCACCATCCTGCCTATCGTAGCTTTTCAGGAGCCAGCCGGTCACTCCCAGCTATAGGCCCCCAGATACAAAGCTCGGCCCGTTTCCCTGGCAAACAAAATTAAGCTACCCCGCTTCTGGATGGCAGATTGCAGGAGCCACTTGGTACTATCAAACCGGCCCGACTTGGCACTGGTGCCACCTCTGGTCTTGGAACCATCCTGCGTATCGTGGATTCTAAGGAGCCAGCCGGTCACTCCCAGCCACAGGCCCCCAAACACAAACAACGGCGTTTTTCCCTGGAAAACAAAACTCGCCTGCCAACTCTTTGATGGCAGATTGCAGGAGCCACTTGCTACTATCAAATCAGCCCAATTTGGCACTGGTGCCACCATGGGTCTGGTCAACATCCTGCCTATCGTAGCTTTTCAGGAGCCAGCCGGTCACTCCCAGCCATAGGCCCCCAGACAAAAACCTCGGCCATTTTCCCTGGCAAACAAAAGTAAGCTACCCCGCTTCTGCATGGCAGATTGCAGGAGCCACTTTGCAGCATCAAACTAGCCCGACTTGGCACTGGTGCCACGTCAGGTCTGGGAACCATCCTGCGTATCGTGGATTCCAATTAGCAAGCCGGCCACTCCCAGCCACAGGCCCCCAAACACAAACAACGGCGCTTTTCCCTGGAAATCAAAACTCGCCTGCCAAATTTTGATGGCAGATTGCAGGAGCCCCTTGGTAATATCAATCCAGCCCAACTTGGCACTGGTGCCACCATGGGTCTGGTCACCATCCTGCCTATCGTAGCTTTTCAAGACCTAGCCTGTCACTCGCAGCCATAGGCCCCCAGACAAAAGCTCGGCCCGTTTCCCTGGCAAACAAAAGTAAGCTGCCCCGCTTCTGGATGGCAGATTGCAGGAGCCACTTGGTACTATCAAACCAGCCCAACTTGGCACTGGTGCCACCTTGGGTCTGGGAACCATCCTGCGTATCGTGGATTCTAAGGAGCCAGCCGGCCACTCCCACCCACAGGCACCCAAACAAAAACAACGGCGCTTTTCCCTGGAAACAAAACGCGCCTGCCAAATTTTGATGGCAGATTGCAGGAGCCACTTGGTACTATCAAACCAGCCCAACTTGGCACTGGTGCCACCATGGGTCTGGTCACCATCCTGCCTATCGTATCCTTTCAGGAGCCAGCCGGTCACTCGCAGCCATAGGCCCCCAGACACAAAGCTCGGCCCGTTTCCCTGGAAAACACAAGTAAGCTGCCCCGCTTCTGGATGGCAGATTGCAGGACGCACTTGGTAGTATCAAACCAGCCCGACTTGGCACTGGTGCCACCTCAGGTCTGGGAACCATCCTGCGTATCGTGGATTCTAAGCAGCCAGCCGGCCACTCCCAGCCACAGGCCCCCAAACACAAACAACGGCGCTTTTCCCTGGTAAACAAAACTCGCCTGCCAACATTTTGATGGCAGATTGCAGGAGCCACTTGGTACTATCAAACCAGCCCAACTTGGCACTGGTGCCACCATGGGTCTGGTCACCATCCTGCCTATCGTAGCTTTTCAGGAGCCAGCCGGTCACTCCCAGCCATAGGCCCCCAGACACAAAGCTCGGCCCGTTTCCCTGGCAAACAAAAGTAAGCTGCCCCGCTTCTGGATGGCAGATTGCAGGAGCCACTTTGCACCATCAAACTAGCCCGACTTGGCACTGGTGCCACCTCAGGTCTGGGAACCATCCTGCGTATCGTGGATTCTAATTAGCCAGCCGGCCACTCCCTGCCATAGGCCCCCAAACACAAACAAGGGAGCTTTTCACTGGAAAACAAAACTCGCCTGCCAAATTTTGATGGCAGATTGCCGGAGCCACTTGGTACTATCAAACCAGCCCAACTTGACAGTGGTGCCACCATGGGTCTGGTCACCATCCTGCCTATCGTAGCTTTTCAGGAGCCAGCCGGTCACTCCCAGCCATAGGCCCCCAGACAATAACCTCGGCCCGTTTCCCTGGCAAACAAAAGTAAGTTATCCCGCTTCTGGATGGCAGATTGCAGGAGCCACTTTTCACCATCAAACCAGCCCGACTTGGCACTGGTGCCACGTCAGGTCTGGGAACCATCCTGCGTATCGTGGATTCTAAGGAGCCAGCCGGCCACTCCCACCCACAGGCCCCCAAACACAAACAACGGCGCTTTTCCCTGGATAACAAACTCGCCTGCCAACTTTTTGATGGCAGATTGCAGGAGCCACTTGGTACTATCAAACCAGCCCAACTTGGCACTTGTGCCACCATGGGTCTGGTCACCATCCTGCCTATCGTAGCTTTTCAGGAGCCAGCCGGTCACTCCCAGCCATAGGCCCTGAGACACAAACCTCGGCCCGTTTCCCTGGCAAACAAAAGTAAGCTACCCCGCTTCTGGATGGCAGATTGCAGGAGCCACTTTGCACCATCAAACTAGCCCGACTTGGCACTGGTGCCACCTCTGGTCTGGGAACCATCCTGCGTATCGTGGATTCTAAGGAGCCAGCCGGCCACTCCCTGCCACAGGCCCCCAAACACAAACAACGGCGCTTTTCCCTGGAAAACAAAACTCGCCTGACAACATTTTGATGGCAGATTGCAGGAGCCACTTGGTACTATCAAACTAGCCCAACTTGGCACTGGTGCCACCATGGGTCTGGTCACCATCCTGCCTATCGTAGCTTTTCAGGAGCCGGCCGGTCACTCCCAGCCATAGGCCCCCAGACACAAACCTCTGCCCGTTTCCCTGGCAAACAAAAGTCAGCTGCCCCGCTTCTGGATGGCAGATTGCAGGACGCACTTTGTAGTATCAAACCAGCCCGACTTGTCACTGGTGCCACCTCTGGTCTGGGAACCATCCTGCGTATCGTTGATTCTAATTAGCCAGCCGGCCACTCCCAGCCACAGGCCCCCAAACACAAACAACGGCGCTTTTCCCTGGAAAACAAAACTCGCCTGCCAAATTTTTGATGGCAGATTGCAGGAGCCACTTGGTACTATCAAATAAGCCAAACTTGGCACTGGTGCCACCATGGGTCTGGTCACCATCCTGCCTATCGTAGCTTTTCAGGAGCCAGCCGGTCACTCCCAGCCATAGGCCCCGAGACACAAACCTCGGCCCGTTTCCCTGGCAAACAAAAGTAAGCTGCCCCGCTTCTGGATGGCAGATTGCAGGACGCACTTGGTAGTATCAAACCAGCCCAACTTGGCACTGGTGCCACCTTGGGTCTGGGAACCATCCTGCGTATCGTGGATTCTAAGGAGCCAGCCGGCCACTCCCTGCCACAGGCACCCAAACACAAACAACGGCGCTTTTCCCTGGAAAACAAAACTCGCCTGCCAACTTTTTGATGGCAGATTGCAGGAGCCACTTGGTACTATCAAACCAGCCCAACTTGGCACTGGTGCCACCATGGATATGGTCACCATCCTGCCTATCGTAGCTTTTCAGGACCTAGCAGGTCACTCCCAGCCATAGGCGCCCAGACACAAAGCTCGGCCCTTTTCCCTGGCAAACAAAAGTAAGCTGCCCCGCTTCTGGATGGCAGATTGCAGGACGCACTTGGTAGTATCAAACCAGCCCGACTTGTCACTGGTGCCACCTCTGGTCTGGGAACCATCCTGCGTATCGTGGATTCTAATTAGCCAGCCGGCCACTCCCAGCCACAGGCCCCCAAACACAAACAACGGCGCTTTTTCACTGGAAAACAAAACTCGCCTGCCAAATTTTTGATGGCAGATTGCAGGAGCCACTTGGTACTATCAAACCAGCCCAACTTGGCACTGGTGCCACCATGGGTCTGGTCACCATCCTGCCTATCGTAGCTTTTCAGGAGCCAACCGGTCACCCCCAGCCATAGGCCCCGAGACAAATACCTCGGCCCGTTTCCCTGGCAAAAAAAAGTAAGCTACCCTCCTTCTGGATGGCAGATTGCAGGACGCACTTGGTAGTATCAAACCAGCCCAACTTGGCACTGGTGCCACCTTGGGTCTGGGAACCATCCTGCGTATCGTGGATTCTAAGGAGCCAGCCGGCCACTCCCAGCCACAGGCCCCCAAACACAAACAACGGCGCTTTTCCCTGGAAAACAAAACTCGCCTGCCAACATTTTGATGGCAGATTGCAGGAGCCACTTGGTACTATCAAATCAGCCCAACTTGGCACTGGTGCCACCATGGGTCTGGTCACCATCCTGCCTATCGTAGCTGTTCAGGCGCCACCCGGTCACTCCCAGCCATAGGCCCTCAGAGAAAAACCTCGGCCCGTTTCCCTGGCAAACAAAAGTAAGCTTCCCCGCTTCTGGATAGCAGATTGCAGGAGACACTTTGCACCATCAAACTTGCCTGACTTGTCACTGGTGCCACCTCAAGTCTGGGAACCATCCTGCGTATCGTGGATTCCAATTAGCAAGCCGGCCACTCCCACCCACAGGCCCCCAAACACAAACAACGGCGCTTTTCCCTGGAAAACAAAACTCGCCTGCCAAATTTTTGATGGCAGATTGCAGGAGCCACTTGGTACTATCAAACCAGCCCAACTTGGCACTGGTGCCACCATGGGTCTGGTCACCATCCTGCCTATCGTAGCTTTTCAGGAGCCAGCCGGTCACTCCCAGCCATAGGCCCCCAGACACAAAGCTCGGCCCGTTTCCCTGGCAAACAAAAGTAAGCTACCCCGCTTCTGGATGGCAGATTGCAGGAGCCACTTTGCACCATCAAACTAGCCCGACTTGGCACTGGTGCCACCTTGGGTCTGGGAACCATCCTGCGTATCGTGCATTCTAAGGAGCCAGCCGGCCACTCCCAGCCACAGGCCCCCAAACAAAAACAACGGCGCTTTTCCCTAGAAAACAAAACTCGCCTGCCAACTTTTTGATGGCAGATTGCAGGAACCACTTGGTACTATCAAACCAGCCCAACTTGGCACTGGTGCCACCATGGGTCTGGTCACCATCCTGCCTATCGTAGCTTTTCAGGAGCCAGCCGGTCACTCCCAGCTATAGGCCCCCAGAAAAAAACCTCGGCCCGTTTCCCTGGCAAACAAAAGTAAGCTACCCCGCTTCTGGATGGCAGATTGCAGGACGCACTTGGTACTATCAAACCAGCCCGACTTGGCACTGGTGCCACCTCTGGTCTGGGAACCATCCTGCGTATCGTGGATTCTAAGGAGCCAGCCGGTCACTCCCAGCCACAGGCCCCCAAACACAAACAACGGCGTTTTTCCCTGGAAAACACAACTCACCTGCCAACTTTTTGATGGCAGATTGCAGGAGCCACTTGCTACTATCAAATCAGCCCAACTTGGCACTGGTGCCACCATGGGTCTGGTCAACATCCTGCCTATCGTAGCTTTTCAGGAGCCAGCCGGTCACTCCCAGCCATAGGCCCCCAGACACAAAGCTCGGCCATTTTCCCTGGCAAACAAAAGTAAGCTACCCCGCTTCTGCATGGCAGATTGCAGGAGCCACTTTGCACCATCAAACTAGCCCGACTTGGCACTGGTGCCACGTCAGGTCTGGGAACCATCCTGCGTATCGTGGATTCCAATTAGCAAGCCGGCCACTCCCAGCCACAGGCCCCCAAACACAAACAACGGCGTTTTTCCCTGGAAATCAAAACTCGCCTGCCAAATTTTGATGGCAGATTGCAGGAGCCACTTGGTAGTATCAAACCAGCCCAACTTGGCACTGGTGCCACCATGGGTCTGGTCACCATCCTGCCTATCGTAGCTTTTCAGGACCTAGCCGGTCACTCGCAGCCATAGGCCCCCAGACACAAAGCTCGGCCCGTTTCCCTGGCAAACAAAAGTAAGCTGCCCCGCTTCTGGATGGCAGATTGCAGGACGCACTTGGTACTATCAAACCAGCCCAACTTGGCACTGGTGCCACCTTGGGTCTGGGAACCATCCTGCGTATCGTGGATTCTAAGGAGCCAGCCGGCCACTCCCACCCACAGGCACCCAAACACAAACAACGGCGCTTTTCCCTGGAAAACAAAACTCGCCTGCCAACATTTTGATGGCAGATTGCAGGAGCCACTTGGTACTATCAAACCAGCCCAACTTGGCACTGGTGCCACCATGGGTCTGGTCACCATCCTGCCTATCGTAGCTGTTCAGGCGCCACCCGGTCACTCCCAGCCATAGGCCCTCAGAGAAAAACCTCGGCCCGTTTCCCTGGCAAACAAAAGTAAGCTGCCCCGCTTCTGGATGGCAGATTGCAGGAACCACTTGGTACTATCAAACCAGCCCGACTTGGCACTGGTGCCACCTCTGGTCTGGGAACCATCCTGCGTATCGTGGATTCTAAGCAGCCAGCCGGCCACTCCCAGCCACAGGCCCCCAAATACAAACAACAGCGCTTTTCCCTGGAAAACAAAACTCGCCTGCCAACATTTTGATGGCAGATTGCAGGAGCCACTTGGTACTATCAAAACAGCCCAACATGGCACTGGTGCCACCATGGGTCTGGGAACCATCCTGCCTATCGTAGCTGTTCAGGTGCCAGCCGGTCACTCCCAGCCATAGCCCCCAGAGAAAAACCTCGGCCCTTTTCCCTGGAAAACAAAAGTAAGCTTCCCCGCTTCTGGATGGCAGATTGCAGGAGCCACTTTGCACCATCAAACTGGCCCGACTTGTCACTGGTGCCACCTCAGGTCTGGGAACCATGCTGCGTATCGTGGATTCCAATTAGCAAGCCGGCCACTCCCAGCCACAGGCCCCCAAACACAAACAACGGCGCTTTTCCCTGGAAAACAAAACTCGCCTGCCAACTTTTTGATGGCAGATTGCAGGAGCCACTTGGTACTATCAAACCAGCCCAACTTGGCACTGGTGCCACCATGGGTCTGGTCACCATCCTGCCTATCGTAGCTTTTCAGGAGCCAGCCGGTCACTCCCAGCCATAGGCCCCCAGAGAAAAACCTCGGCCCTTTTCCCTGGAAAACAAAAGTAAGCTGCCCCGCTTCTGGATGGCAGATTGCAGGAGCCACTTTGCACCATCAAACTAGCCCGACTTGGCACTGGTGCCGCCTCAGGTCTGGGAACCATCCTGCGTATCGTGGAGTCTAAGGAACGAGACGGCCACTCCAGCCACAGGCCCCCAAACACAAACAACGGCACTTTTCCCTGGAAAACAAAACTCGCCTGCCAACTTTTTGATGGCAGATTGCAGGAGCCACTTGGTACTATCAAACCAGCCCAACTTGGCACTGGTGCCAACATGGGTCTGGTCACCATCCTGCCTATCGTAGCTTTTCAGGAGCCAGCCGGTCACTCGCAGCCATAGGCCCCCAGACACAAAGCTCGGCCCGTTTCCCTGGAAAACAAAAGTAAGCTACCCCGCTTCTGGATGGCAGATTGCAGGAGCCACTTTGCACCATCAAACTAACAAAACTTGGCACTGGTGCCACCTCAGGTCTGGGAACCATCCTGCGTATCGTGGATTCTAAGGAGCCAGCCGGCCACTCCCTGCCACAGGCACCCAAACACAAACAAGGGAGCTTTTCACTGGAAAACAAAACTCGCCTGCCAAATTTTGATGGCAGATTGCCGGAGCCACTTGGTACTATCAAACCAGCCCAACTTGACAGTGGTGCCACCATGGGTCTGGTCACCATCCTGCCTATCGTAGCTTTTCAGGAGCCAGCCGGTCACTCCCAGCCATAGGCCCCCAGACAAAAACCTCGGCCCGTTTCCCTGCCAAACAAAAGTAAGTTATCCCGCTTCTGGATGGCAGATTGCAGGAGCCACTTTTCACCATCAAACCAGCCCGACTTGGCACTGGTGCCCTGTCAGGTCTGGGAACCATCCTGCGTATCGTGGATTCTAAGGAGCCAGCCGGCCACTCCCACCCACAGGCCCCCAAACACAAACAACGGCGCTTTTCCCTGGATAACAAACTCGCCTGCCAACTTTTTGATGGCAGATTGCAGGAGCTACTTGGTACTATCAAATCAGCCCAACTTGGCACTTGTGCCACCATGGGTCTGGTCACCATCCTGCCTATCGTAGCTTTTCAGGAGCCAGCCGGTCACTCCCAGCCATAGGCCCTGAGACACAAACCTCGGCCCGTTTCCCTGGCAAACAAAAGTAAGCTGCCCCGCTTCTGGATGGCAGATTGCAGGACGCACTTGGTACTATCAAACCAGCCCAACTTGGCACTGGTGCCACCTCTGGTCTGGGAACCATGCCGCGTATCGTGGATTCTAAGGAGACAGCCGGCCACTCCCAGCCACAGGCCCCCAAACACAAACAACGGCGCTTTTCCCTGGAAAACAAAACTCGCCTGCCAACATTTTGATGGCATATTGCAGGAGCCACTTGGTACTATCAAATCACCCCAACTTGGCACTGGTGCCACCATGGGTCTGGTCACCATCCTGCCTATCGTAGCTTTTCAGGAGCCAGCCGGTCACTCCCAGCCATAGGCCCCCAGACACAAAGCTCGGCCCGTTTCCCTGGCAAACAAAAGTAAGCTACCCCGCTTCTGGATGGCAGATTGCAGGAGCCACTTTGCACCATCAAACTAGCCCGACTTGGCACTGGTGCCACCTTGGGTCTGGGAACCATCCTGCGTATCGTGGATTCTAAGGAGCCAGCCGGCCACTCCCTGCCACAGGCACCCAAACACAAACAACGGCGCTTTTCCCTGGAAAACAAAACTCGCCTGCCAAATTTTTGATGGCGGATTGCAGGAGCCACTTGGTACTATCAAACCAGCCCAACTTGGCACTGGTGCCACCATGGATATGGTCACCATCCTGCCTATCGTAGCTTTTCAGGACCTAGCAGGTCACTCCCAGCCATAGGCGCCCAGACACAAAGCTCGGCCCTTTTCCCTGGCAAACAAAAGTAAGCTGCCCCGCTTCTGGATGGCAGATTGCAGGAACCACTTGGTATTATAAAACCAGCCCGACTTGGCACTGGTGCCACGTCAGGTCTGGGAACCATCCTGCGTATCGTGGATTCTAAGGAGCCAGCCGGCCACTCCCAGCCACAGGCCCCCAAACACAAACAACGGCGTTTTTCCCTGGAAAACAAAACTCGCCTGCCAACTTTTTGATGGCAGATTGCAGGAGCCACTTGGTACTATCAAACCAGCCCAACTTGGCACTGGTGCCACCATGGGTCTGGTCACCATCCTGCCTATCGTAGCTTTTCAGGAGCCAGCCGGTCACTCGCAGCCATAGGCTCCCAGACACAAAGCTCGGCCCGTTTCCCTGGCAAACAAAAGTAAGCTGCCCCGCTTCTGGATGGCAGATTGCAGGACGCACTTGGTAGTATCAAACCAGCCCGACTTGGCACTGGTGCCACCTCTGGTCTGGGAACCATCCTGCGTATCGTGGATTCTAAGCAGCCAGCCGGCCACTCCCAGCCACAGGCCCCCAAACACAAACAACGGCGCTTTTCCCTGGAAAACAAAACTCGCCTGCCAACTTTTTGATCGCAGATTGCAGGAGCCACTTGGTACTATCAAACCAGCCCAACTTGGCACTGGTGCCACCATGGGTCTGGTCACCATCCTGCCTATCGTAGCTTTTCAGGAGCCAGCTGGTCACTCCCAGCCATAGGCCCCCAGACACAAACCTCGGCCCGTTTCCCTGGCAAACAAAAGTAAGCTGCCCCGCTTCTGGATGGCAGATTGCAGGAGCCACTTTGCACCATCAAACTAGCCCGACTTGGCACTGGTGCCACCTCAGGTCTGGGAACCATGCTGCGTATCGTGGATTCTAAGGAGCCAGCCGGCCACTCCCAGCCACAGGCCCCCAAACACAAACAACGGCGCTTTTCCCTGGAAAACAAAACTCGCCTGCCAACTTTTTGATGGCAGATTGCAGGAGCCACTTGGTACTATCAAACCAGCCCAACTTGGCACTGGTGCCACCATGGGTCTGGTCACCATCCTGCCTATCGTAGCTGTTCAGGCGCCACCCGGTCACTCCCAGCCATAGGCCCTCAGAGAAAAACCTCGGCCCGTTTCCCTGGCAAACAAAAGTAAGCTGCCCCGCTTCTGGATGGCAGATTGCAGGAACCACTTGGTACTATCAAACCAGCCCGACTTGGCACTGGTGCCACCTCTGGTCTGGGAACCATCCTGCGTATCGTGGATTCTAAGCAGCCAGCCGGCCACTCCCAGCCACAGGCCCCCAAATACAAACAACAGCGCTTTTCCCTGGAAAACAAAACTCGCCTGCCAACATTTTGATGGCAGATTGCAGGAGCCACTTGGTACTATCAAAACAGCCCAACATGGCACTGGTGCCACCATGGGTCTGGGAACCATCCTGCCTATCGTAGCTGTTCAGGTGCCAGCCGGTCACTCCCAGCCATAGGCCCCCAGAGAAAAACCTCGGCCCTTTTCCCTGGAAAACAAAAGTAAGCTACCCCGCTTCTGGATGGCAGATTGCAGGAGCCACTTTGCACCATCAAACTGGCCCGACTTGTCACTGGTGCCACCTCAGGTCTGGGAACCATGCTGCGTATCGTGGATTCCAATTAGCAAGCCGGCCACTCCCAGCCACAGGCCCCCAAACACAAACAACGGCGCTTTTCCCTGGAAAACAAAACTCGCCTGCCAACTTTTTGATGGCAGATTGCAGGAGCCACTTGGTACTATCAAACCAGCCCAACTTGGCACTGGTGCCACCATGGGTCTGGTCACCATCCTGCCTATCGTAGCTTTTCAGGAGCCAGCCGGTCACTCCCAGCCATAGGCCCCCAGAGAAAAACCTCGGCCCTTTTCCCTGGAAAACAAAAGTAAGCTGCCCCGCTTCTGGATGGCAGATTGCAGGAGCCACTTTGCACCATCAAACTAGCCCGACTTGGCACTGGTGCCGCCTCAGGTCTGGGAACCATCCTGCGTATCGTGGAGTCTAAGGAACGAGACGGCCACTCCAGCCACAGGCCCCCAAACACAAACAACGGCGCTTTTCCCTGGAAAACAAAACTCGCCTGCCAACTTTTTGATGGCAGATTGCAGGAGCCACTTGGTACTATCAAACCAGCCCAACTTGGCACTGGTGCCACCATGGGTCTGGTCACCATCCTGCCTATCGTAGCTTTTCAGGAGCCAGCCGGTCACTCCCAGCCATAGGCCCCCAGACACAAAGCTCGGCCCGTTTCCCTGGAAAACAAAAGTAAGCTACCCCGCTTCTGGATGGCAGATTGCAGGAGCCACTTTGCACCATCAAACTAACAAAACTTGGCACTGGTGCCACCTCAGGTCTGGGAACCATCCTGCGTATCGTGGATTCTAAGGAGCCAGCCGGCCACTCCCTGCCACAGGCACCCAAACACAAACAAGGGAGCTTTTCACTGGAAAACAAAACTCGCCTGCCAAATTTTGATGGCAGATTGCCGGAGCCACTTGGTACTATCAAACCAGCCCAACTTGACAGTGGTGCCACCATGGGTCTGGTCACCATCCTGCCTATCGTAGCTTTTCAGGAGCCAGCCGGTCACTCCCAGCCATAGGCCCCCAGACAAAAACCTCGGCCCGTTTCCCTGGCAAACAAAAGTAAGTTATCCCGCTTCTGGATGGCAGATTGCAGGAGCCACTTTTCACCATCAAACCAGCCCGACTTGGCACTGGTGCCCTGTCAGGTCTGGGAACCATCCTGCGTATCGTGGATTCTAAGGAGCCAGCCGGCCACTCCCACCCACAGGCCCCCAAACACAAACAACGGCGCTTTTCCCTGGATAACAAACTCGCCTGCCAACTTTTTGATGGCAGATTGCAGGAGCCACTTGGTACTATCAAACCAGCCCAACTTGGCACTTGTGCCACCATGGGTCTGGTCACCATCCTGCCTATCGTAGCTTTTCAGGAGCCAGCCGGTCACTCCCAGCCATAGGCCCTGAGACACAAACCTCGGCCCGTTTCCCTGGCAAACAAAAGTAAGCTGCCCCGCTTCTGGATGGCAGATTGCAGGACGCACTTGGTACTATCAAACCAGCCCAACTTGGCACTGGTGCCACCTCTGGTCTGGGAACCATGCCGCGTATCGTGGATTCTAAGGAGACAGCCGGCCACTCCCAGCCACAGGCCCCCAAACACAAACAACGGCGCTTTTCCCTGGAAAACAAAACTCGCCTGCCAACATTTTGATGGCAGATTGCAGGAGCCACTTGGTACTATCAAATCACCCCAACTTGGCACTGGTGCCACCATGGGTCTGGTCACCATCCTGCCTATCGTAGCTTTTCAGGAGCCAGCCGGTCACTCCCAGCCATAGGCCCCCAGACACAAAGCTCGGCCCGTTTCCCTGGCAAACAAAAGTAAGCTACCCCGCTTCTGGATGGCAGATTGCAGGAGCCACTTTGCACCATCAAACTAGCCCGACTTGGCACTGGTGCCACCTTGGGTCTGGGAACCATCCTGCGTATCGTGGATTCTAAGGAGCCAGCCGGCCACTCCCTGCCACAGGCACCCAAACACAAACAACGGTGCTTTTCCCTGGAAAACAAAACTCGCCTGCCAAATTTTTGATGGCGGATTGCAGGAGCCACTTGGTACTATCAAACCAGCCCAACTTGGCACTGGTGCCACCATGGATATGGTCACCATCCTGCCTATCGTAGCTTTTCAGGACCTAGCAGGTCACTCCCAGCCATAGGCGCCCAGACACAAAGCTCGGCCATTTTCCCTGGCAAACAAATGTAAGCTGCCCCGCTTCTGGATGGCAGATTGCAGGAACCACTTGGTATTATAAAACCAGCCCGAGTTGGCACTGGTGCCACGTCAGGTCTGGGAACCATCCTGCGTATCGTGGATTCTAAGGAGCCAGCCGGCCACTCCCAGCCACTGGCCCCCAAACACAAACAACGGCGTTTTTCCCTGGAAAACAAAACTCGCCTGCCAACTTTTTGATGGCAGATTGCAGGAGCCACTTGGTACTATCAAACCAGCCCAACTTGGCACTGGTGCCACCATGGGTCTGGTCACCATCCTGCCTATCGTAGCTTTTCAGGAGCCAGCCGGTCACTCGCAGCCATAGGCTCCCAGACACAAAGCTCGGCCCGTTTCCCTGGCAAACAAAAGTAAGCTGCCCCGCTTCTGGATGGCAGATTGCAGGACGCACTTGGTAGTATCAAACCAGCCCGACTTGGCACTGGTGCCACCTCTGGTCTGGGAACCATCCTGCGTATCGTGGATTCTAAGCAGCCAGCCGGCCACTCCCAGCCACAGGCCCCCAAACACAAACAACGGCGCTTTTCCCTGGAAAACAAAACTCGCCTGCCAACTTTTTGATGGCAGATTGCAGGAGCCACTTGGTACTATCAAACCAGCCCAACTTGGCACTGGTGCCACCATGGGTCTGGTCACCATCCTGCCTATCGTAGCTTTTCAGGAGCCAGCCGGTCACTCCCAGCCATAGGCCCCCAGACACAAACCTCGGCCCGTTTCCCTGGCAAACAAAAGTAAGCTGCCCCGCTTCTGGATGGCAGATTGCAGGAGCCACTTTGCACCATCAAACTAGCCCGACTTGGCACTGGTGCCACCTCAGGTCTGGGAACCATGCTGCGTATCGTGGATTCTAATTAGCCAGCCGGTCACTCCCTGCCATAGGCCCCCAAACAAAAACAAGGGAGCTTTTCACTGGAAAACAAAACTCGCCTGCCAAATTTTGATGGCAGATTTCCGGAGCCACTTGGTACTATCAAACCAGCCCAACTTGACAGTGGTGCCACCATGGGTCTGGTCACCATCCTGCCTATCGTAGCTTTTCAGGAGCCAGCCGGTCACTCCCAGCCATAGGCCCCCAGACAAAAACCTCGGCCCGTTTCCCTGGCAAACAAAAGTAAGTTATCCCGCTTCTGGATGGCAGATTGCAGGAGCCACTTTGCACCATCAAACCAGCCCGACTTGGCACTGGTGCCCTGTCAGGTCTGGGAACCATCCTGCGTATCGTGGATTCTAAGGAGCCAGCCGGCCACTCCCACCCACAGGCCCCCAAACACAAACAACGGCGCTTTTCCCTGGATAACAAACTCGCCTGCCAACTTTTTGATGGCAGATTGCAGGAGCCACTTGGTACTATCAAACCAGCCCAACTTGGCACTGGTGCCACCATGGGTCTGGTCACCATCCTGCCTATCGTAGCTTTTCAGGAGCCAGCCGGTCACTCCCAGCCATAGGCCCTGAGACACAAACCTCGGCCCGTTTCCCTGGCAAACAAAAGTAAGCTGCCCCGCTTCTGGATGGCAGATTGCAGGACGCACTTGGTAGTATCAAACCAGCCCGACTTGTCACTGGTGCCACCTCTGGTCTGGGAACCATCCTGCGTATCGTGGATTCTAAGTAGCCAGCCGGCCACTCCCAGCCACAGGCCCCCAAACACAAACAACGGCGCTTTTTCACTGGAAAACAAAACTCGCCTGCCAACATTTTGATGGCAGATTGCAGGAGCCACTTGGTACTATCAAATCAGCCCAACTTGGCACTGGTGCCACCATGGGTCTGGTCACCATCCTGCCTATCGTAGCTTTTCAGGAGCCAGCCGGTCACTCCCAGCCATAGGCCCCCAGACACAAAGCTCGGCCCGTTTCCCTGGCAAACAAAAGTAAGCTACCCCGCTTCTGGATGGCAGATTGCAGGAGCCACTTTGCACCATCAAACTAGCCCGACTTGGCACTGGTGCCACCTTGGGTCTGGGAACCATCCTGCGTATCGTGGATTCTAAGGAGCCAGCCGGCCACTCCCTGCCACAGGCACCCAAACACGAACAACGGCGCTTTTCCCTGGAAAACAAAACTCGCCTGCCAACTTTTTGATGGCGGATTGCAGGAGCCACTTGGTACTATCAAACCAGCCCAACTTGGCACTGGTGCCACCATGGATATGGTCACCATCCTGCCTATCGTAGCTTTTCAGGACCTAGCAGGTCACTCCCAGCCATAGGCGCCCAGACACAAAGCTCGGCTCTTTTCCCTGGCAAACAAATGTAAGCTGCCCCGCTTCTGGATGGCAGATTGCAGGAACCACTTGGTATTATAAAACCAGCCCGACTTGGCACTGCTGCCACCTCTGGTCTGGGAACCATCCTGCGTATCGTGGATTCTAAGGAGCCAGCCGGCCACTCCCAGCCACAGGCCCCCAAACACAAACAACGGCGCTTTTCCCTGGAAAACAAAACTCGCCTGCCAACTTTTTGATGGCAGATTGCAGGAGCCACTTGGTACTATCAAACCAGCCCAACTTGGCACTGGTGCCACCATGGGTCTGGTCACCATCCTGCCTATCGTAGCTTTTCAGGAGCCAGCCGGTCACTCCCAGCCATAGGCCCCGAGACACAAACCTCGGCCCGTTTCCCTGGCAAACAAAAGTAAGCTGCCCCGCTTCTGGATGGCAGATTGCAGGACGCACTTGGTAGTATCAAAACAGCCCGACTTGTCACTGGTGCCACCTCTGGTCTGGGAACCATCCTGCGTATCGTGGATTCTAATTAGCCAGCCGGCCATTCCCAGCCACAGGCCCCCAAACACAAACAACGGCGCTTTTCCCTGGAAAACAAAACTCGCCTGCCAAATTTTTGATGGCAGATTGCAGGAGCCACTTGGTACTATCAAACCAGCCCAACTTGGCACTGGTGCCACCATGGGTCTGGTCACCATCCTGCCTATCGTAGCTTTTCAGGAGCCAGCCGGTCACCCCCAGCCATAGGCCCCGAGACAAATACCTCGGCCCGTTTCCCTGGCAAAAAAAAGTAAGCTACCCCCCTTCTGGATGGCAGATTGCAGGACGCACTTGGTAGTATCAAACCAGCCCAACTTGGCACTGGTGCCACCTTGGGTCTGGGAACCATCCTGCGTATCGTGGATTCTAAGGAGCCAGCCGGCCACTCCCAGCCACAGGCCCCCAAACACAAACAACGGCGCTTTTCCCTGGAAAACAAAACTCGCCTGCCAACATTTTGATGGCAGATTGCAGGAGCCACTTGGTACTATTAAATCAGCCCAACTTGGCACTGGTGCCACCATGGGTCTGGTCACCATCCTGCCTATCGTAGCTGTTCAGGCGCCACCCGGTCACTCCCAGCCATAGGCCCTCAGAGAAAAACCTCGGCCCGTTTCCCTGGCAAACAAAAGTAAGCTTCCCCGCTTCTGGATGGCAGATTGCAGGAGACACTTTGCACCATCAAACTTGCCTGACTTGTCACTGGTGCCACCTCAAGTCTGGGAACCATCCTGCCTATGGTGGATTCCAATTAGCAAGCCGGCCACTCCCACCCACAGGCCCCCAAACACAAACAACGGCGCTTTTCCCTGGAAAACAAAACTCGCCTGCCAAATTTTTGATGGCAGATTGCAGGAGCCACTTGGTACTATCAAACCAGCCCAACTTGGCACTGGTGCCACCATGGGTCTGGTCACCATCCTGCCTATCGTAGCTTTTCAGGACCTAGACGGTCACTCCCAGCCATAGGCCCCGTGACACAAAGCTCAGCCAGTTTCCCTGACAAACAAAAGTAAGCTGTCCCGCTTCTGGATGGCAGATTGCAGGATCCAGTAGGTATTATCAAACCAGCCCTACTTGGCACTGGTGCCACCTCTGGTCTGGGAACCATCCTGCGTATCGTGGATTCTAAGCAGCCAGCCGGCCACTCCCAGCCACAGGCCCCCAAACACAAACAACGGCGCTTTTCCCTAGAAAACAAAACTCGCCTGCCAACATTTTGATGGCAGATTGCAGGAACCACTTGGTACTATCAAACCAGCCCAACTTGGCACTGGTGCCACCATGGGTCTGGTCACCATCCTGCCTATCTTAGCTTTTCAGGACCTAGCCGGTCACTCCCAGCCATAGGCCCCCAGACACAAAGCTCGACCCGTTTCCCTGGCACACAAAAGTAAGCTGCCCCGCTTCTGGATGGCAGATTGCAGGAGCCACTTGGTACTATCAAACCAGCCCAACTTGGCACTGGTGCCACCTCAGGTCTGGGAACCATCCTGCGTATCGTGGATTCTAAGGAGCCAGCCGGTCACTCCCAGCCACAGGCCCCCAAACACAAACAACGGCGCTTTTCCCTGGAAAACAAAACTCGCCTGCCAACATTTTGATGGCAGATTGCAGGAGCCACTTGGTACTATCAAACCAGCCCAACTTGGCACTGGTGCCACCATGGGTCTGGTCACCATCCTGCCTATCGTAGCTTTTCAGGAGCCAGCCGGTCACTCCCAGCCATAGGCCCCCAGACACAAACCTCGGCCCGTTTCCCTGGCAAACAAAAGTAAGCTGCCCCGCTTCTGGATGGCAGATTGCAGGAGCCACTTTGCACCATCAAACTAGCCCGACTTGGCACTGGTGCCACCTCAGGTCTGGGAACCATCCTGCGTATCGTGGATTCTAAGGAACCATCCGGCCACTCCCAGCCACAGGACCCCAAACACAAACAACGGCGCTTTTCCCTGGAAAACAAAACTCGCCTGCCAACTTTTTGATGGCAGATTGCAGGAGCCACTTGGTACTATCAAACCAGCCCAACTTGGCACTGGTGCCACCATGGGTCTGGTCACCATCCTGCCTATCGTAGCTTTTCAGGAGCCAGCCGGTCCCTCCCTGCCATAGGCCCCCAGAGAAAAACCTCGGCCCGTTTCCCTGGCAAACAAAAGTAAGCTGCCCCGCTTCTGGATGGCAGATTGCAGGACGCACTTGGTACTATCAAACCAGCCCGACTTGGCACTGGTGCCACCTCTGGTCTGGGAACCATCCTGCGTATCGTGGATTCTAAGGAGCCAGCCGGCCACTCCCAGCCACAGGCCCCCAAACACAAACAACGGCGCTTTTCCCTGGAAAACAAAACTCGCCTGCCAAATTTTTGATGGCAGATTGCAGGAGCCACTTGGTACTATCAAACCAGCCCAACTTGGCACTGCTGCCACCATGGGTCTGGTCACCATCCTGCCTATCGTAGCTTTTCAGGAGCCAGCCGGTCACTCCCAGCCATAGGCCCCCAGACACAATCCTCGGACCGTTTCCCTGGCAAACAAAAGCAAGTTATCCCGCTTCTGGATGGCAGATTGCAGGAGCCACTTTTCACCATCAAACCAGCCCGACTTGGCACTGCTGCCACCTCTGGTCTGGGAACCATCCTGCGTATCGTGGATTCTAAGGAGCCAGCCGGCCACTCCCAGCCACAGGCCCCCAAACACAAACAACGGCGCTTTTCCCTGGATAACAAACTCGCCTGCCAACTTTTTGATGGCAGATTGCAGGAGCCACTTGGTACTATCAAACCAGCCCAACTTGGCACTGGTGCCACCATGGGTCTGGTCACCATCCTGCCTATCGTAGCTTTTCAGGAGCCAGCCGGTCACTCCCAGCCATAGGCCCCCAGACACAAAGCTCGGCCTGTTTCCCTGGCAAACAAAAGTAAGTTATCCCGCTTCTGGATGGCAGATTGCAGGAGCCACTTTTCACCATCAAACCAGCCCGACTTGGCACTGCTGCCACCTCTGGTCTGGGAACCATCCTGCGTATCGTGGATTCTAAGGAGCCAGCCGGCCACTCCCAGCCACAGGCCCCCAAACACAAACAACGGCGCTTTTCCCTGGAAAACAATAGTAAGCTACCCCGATTCTGGATGGCAGATTGCAGGAGCCACTTGGTACTATCAAATCAGCCCAACTTGGCACTGGTGCCACCATGGGTCTGGTAAACATCCTGCCTATCGTAGCTTTTCAGGAGCCAGCCGGCCACTCTCAGCCATATGCCCCCAAAAACAAACCACGGCCCTTTTCTCTGGCAAACAAAACTCAACTGCCCCTCTTCTGGATGGCAAATTTTAGGACGCACTTTGTACTACGAAAACCGCCCGACGTGGCACTGGTGCCACCTTGTGTCAGGGAACCATCCCCCATATCGAGCTTTTTAAGGAGCCAGCCGGCCACGCCCAGCCATATACCCCCAAAAACAAACCACGGACCATTTCTCTTGGAAACAAAAATACGCTGCCCCGCGTCTGGATGGCAGATTGCAGGAGACACTTTGCACCATCAAACCAGCCCGACTTGGCACTGGTGCCACCTTGGGTCTGGGAACAATCCTGCATATCGTGGATTCTAAGGAGCCAGCCGGCCACTCCCAGCCACAGGCCCCCAAACACAAACAACAGCGCTTTTCCCTGGAAAACAAAATTCGCCTGCCAACTTTTTGATGGCAGATTGCAGGAGCCACTTGGTACTATCAAATCATCCCAACTTGGCACTGGTGCCACTCTGGGTCTGGGAACCATCCTGCCTATTGTAGCATTTCAGGAGCCAGCCGGTCACTCCCAGCCATAGGCCCCCAGACACAAACCTCGGACCGTTTCCCTGGCAAACAAAATTAAGCTGCCCCGATTCTGGATGGCAGATTGCAGGAACCACTTGGTTGTGTCAAACCAGCCCGACTTGGCACTGGTGCCACCTTGGGTCTGGGAACCATCCTGCGTATCGTGGATTCCAATTAGCAAGCCGTCCACTCCCAGCCACAGGCCCCCAAACACAAACAACGGCGCTTTTCCCTGGAAAACAAAACTCGTCAGCCAACATTTTGATGGCAGATGGCCGGAGCCACTTGGTACTATCAAACCAGCCAAACTTGGCACTGGTGCCACCATGGGTCTGGTCACCATCCTGCCTATCGTAGCTTTTCAGGAGCCAGCCGGCCACTCCCTGCCACAGCCCCCAAACACAAACAACGGCGCTTTTCCCTGGAAAACAAAATTCGCCTGCCAACATTTTGATGGCAGATTGCAGGAGCCACTTGGTACTATCAAACCAGCCCAACTTGGCACTGGTGCCACCATGGGTCTGGTCACCATCCTGCCTATCGTAGCTTTTCAGGAGCCAGCCGGTCACTCCCAGCCATAGGCCCCCAGACACAAACCTGTGTCTCGGGGCCCGTTTCCCTGGCAAACAAAAGTAAGCTACCCCGCTTCTGGATGGCAGATTGCAGGACGCACTTGGTACTATCAAACCAGCCCGACTTGGCACTGGTGCCACCTCAGGTCTGGGAACCATCCTGCGTATCGTGGATTCTAAGGAGCCAGCCGGCCACTCCCAGCCTTAGGCCCCCAAACACAAACAACGGCGCTTTTCCCTGGAAAACAAAACTTGCCTGCCAACTTTTTAATGGCAGATTGCAGGAGCCACTTGGTACTATCAAACCAGCCCAACTTGGCACTGGTGCCACCATGGGTCTGGTCACCATCCTGCCTATCGTAGCTTTTCAGGAGCCAGCCGGTCACTCCCAGCCATAGGCCCCCAGACACAAACCTCGGCCCGTTTCCCTGGCAAACAAAAGTAAGCTGCCCCGCTTCTGGATGGCAGATTGTAGGACGCACTTGTTACTATCAAACCCGCCCGACTTGGCACTGTTGCCACCACTGGTCTGGGAACCATCCTGCGTATCGTGGATTCTAAGGAGCCAGCCGGCCACTCCCAGCCACAGGCCCCCAAATACAAACAACGGCGCTTTTCCCTGGATAACAAACTCGCCTGCCAACTTTTTGATGGCAGATTGCAGGAGCCACTTGGTACTATCAAACCAGCCCAACTTGGCACTGGTGCCACCATGGGTCTGGTCACCATCCTGCCTATCGTAGCTTTTCAGGAGCCAGCCGGTCACTCCCAGCCATAGGCCCCGAGACACAAACCACGGCCCGTTTCCCTGGCAAACAAAAGTAAGCTACCCCGCTTCTGGATGGCAGATTGCAGGACGCACTTGGTACTATCAAACCAGCCCAACTTGGCACTGGTGCCACCTCAGGTCTGGGAACCATGCTGCGTATCGTGGATTCTAATTAGCCATCCGGCCACTCCCACCCACAGGCCCCCAAACACAAACAACGGCGCTTTTCCCTGGTAAACAAAACTTGCCTGCCAAATTTTGATGGCAGATTGCCGGAGCCACTTGGTACTATCAAACGAGCCCAACTTGGCACTGGTGCCACCATGGGTCTGGTCACCATCCTGCCTATCGTAGCTTTTCAGGAGCCAGCCGGTCACTCCCAGCCATAGGCCCCCAGACCCAAATCTCGGCCCGTTTCCCTGGCAAACAAAAGTAAGTTAACCCGCTTCTGGATGGCAGATTGCAGGAGCCACTTGGTACTATCAAACCAGCCCGACTTGGCACTGGTGCCACCTCTGGTCTGGGAACCATCCTGCGTATCGTGGATTCTAAGGAGCCAGCCGGCCACTCCCAGCCACAGGCCCCCAAACACAAAAAACGGCGCTTTTCCCTGGATAACAAACTCGCCTGCCAACTCTTTGATGGCAGATTGCAGGAGCCACTTGGTACTATCAAACCAGCCCAACTTGGCACTGGTGCCACCATGGGTCTGGTCACCATCCTGCCTATCGTAGCTTTTCAGGAGCCAGCCGGTCACTCCCAGCCATAGGCCCCCAGACACAAACCTCGGCCCGTTTCCCTGACAAACAAAAGTAAGCTGTCCCGCTTCTGGATGGCAGATTGCAGGAGCCACTTGGTACTATCAAACCAGCCCGACTTGGCACTGGTGCCACCTCTGGTATGGGAACCATCCTGCGTATCGTAGATTCTAAATAGCCATCCGTCCACTCCCAGGCACAGGCCCCCAAACACAAACAACGGCGCTTTTTCCTGGAAAACAAAACTCGTCTGCCAACTTTTTGATGGCAGATTGCCGGAGCCACTTGGTACTATCAAACCAGCCCAACTTGGCACTGGTGCCACCATGGGTCTGGGAAACATCCTGCCTATCGTAGCTTTTCAGGAGCCAGCCGGCCACTCCCTGCCACAGGCCCCCAAACACAAACAACGGCGCTTTTCCCTGGAAAACTAAATTCGCCTCCCAAATTTTTGATGGCAGATTGCAGGAGCCACTTGGTACTATCAAACCAGCCCAACTTGGCACTGGTGCCACTCTGGGTCTGGGAACCATCCTGCCTATTGTAGCATTTCAGGAGCCAGCCGGTCACTCCCAGCCATAGGCCCCCAGACACAAACCTCGGACCGTTTCCCTGGCAAACAAAATTAAGCTGCCCCGATTCTGGATGGCAGATTGCAGGAACCACTTGGTTGTGTCAAACCAGCCCGACTTGGCACTGGTGCCACCTTGGGTCTGGGAACCATCCTGCGTATCGTGGATTCCAATTAGCAAGCCGTCCACTCCCAGCCACAGGCCCCCAAACACAAACAACGGCGCTTTTCCCTGGAAAACAAAACTCGTCAGCCAACATTTTGATGGCAGATGGCCGGAGCCACTTGGTACTATCAAACCAGCCAAACTTGGCACTGGTGCCACCATGGGTCTGGTCACCATCCTGCCTATCGTAGCTTTTCAGGAGCCAGCCGGCCACTCCCTGCCACAGCCCCCAAACACAAACAACGGCGCTTTTCCCTGGAAAACAAAATTCGCCTGCCAACATTTTGATGGCAGATTGCAGGAGCCACTTGGTACTATCAAACCAGCCCAACTTGGCACTGGTGCCACCATGGGTCTGGTCACCATCCTGCCTATCGTAGCTTTTCAGGAGCCAGCCGGTCACTCCCAGCCATAGGCCCCCAGACACAAACCTGTGTCTCGGGGCCCGTTTCCCTGGCAAACAAAAGTAAGCTACCCCGCTTCTGGATGGCAGATTGCAGGACGCACTTGGTACTATCAAACCAGCCCGACTTGGCACTGGTGCCACCTCAGGTCTGGGAACCATCCTGCGTATCGTGGATTCTAAGGAGCCAGCCGGCCACTCCCAGCCTTAGGCCCCCAAACACAAACAACGGCGCTTTTCCCTGGAAAACAAAACTTGCCTGCCAACTTTTTAATGGCAGATTGCAGGAGCCACTTGGTACTATCAAACCAGCCCAACTTGGCACTGGTGCCACCATGGGTCTGGTCACCATCCTGCCTATCGTAGCTTTTCAGGAGCCAGCCGGTCACTCCCAGCCATAGGCCCCCAGACACAAACCTCGGCCCGTTTCCCTGGCAAACAAAAGTAAGCTGCCCCGCTTCTGGATGGCAGATTGTAGGACGCACTTGTTACTATCAAACCCGCCCGACTTGGCACTGTTGCCACCACTGGTCTGGGAACCATCCTGCGTATCGTGGATTCTAAGGAGCCAGCCGGCCACTCCCAGCCACAGGCCCCCAAATACAAACAACGGCGCTTTTCCCTGGATAACAAACTCGCCTGCCAACTTTTTGATGGCAGATTGCAGGAGCCACTTGGTACTATCAAACCAGCCCAACTTGGCACTGGTGCCACCATGGGTCTGGTCACCATCCTGCCTATCGTAGCTTTTCAGGAGCCAGCCGGTCACTCCCAGCCATAGGCCCCGAGACACAAACCACGGCCCGTTTCCCTGGCAAACAAAAGTAAGCTACCCCGCTTCTGGATGGCAGATTGCAGGACGCACTTGGTACTATCAAACCAGCCCAACTTGGCACTGGTGCCACCTCAGGTCTGGGAACCATGCTGCGTATCGTGGATTCTAATTAGCCATCCGGCCACTCCCACCCACAGGCCCCCAAACACAAACAACGGCGCTTTTCCCTGGTAAACAAAACTTGCCTGCCAAATTTTGATGGCAGATTGCCGGAGCCACTTGGTACTATCAAACGAGCCCAACTTGGCACTGGTGCCACCATGGGTCTGGTCACCATCCTGCCTATCGTAGCTTTTCAGGAGCCAGCCGGTCACTCCCAGCCATAGGCCCCCAGACCCAAATCTCGGCCCGTTTCCCTGGCAAACAAAAGTAAGTTAACCCGCTTCTGGATGGCAGATTGCAGGAGCCACTTGGTACTATCAAACCAGCCCGACTTGGCACTGGTGCCACCTCTGGTCTGGGAACCATCCTGCGTATCGTGGATTCTAAGGAGCCAGCCGGCCACTCCCAGCCACAGGCCCCCAAACACAAAAAACGGCGCTTTTCCCTGGATAACAAACTCGCCTGCCAACTCTTTGATGGCAGATTGCAGGAGCCACTTGGTACTATCAAACCAGCCCAACTTGGCACTGGTGCCACCATGGGTCTGGTCACCATCCTGCCTATCGTAGCTTTTCAGGAGCCAGCCGGTCACTCCCAGCCATAGGCCCCCAGACACAAACCTCGGCCCGTTTCCCTGACAAACAAAAGTAAGCTGTCCCGCTTCTGGATGGCAGATTGCAGGAGCCACTTGGTACTATCAAACCAGCCCGACTTGGCACTGGTGCCACCTCTGGTATGGGAACCATCCTGCGTATCGTAGATTCTAAATAGCCATCCGTCCACTCCCAGGCACAGGCCCCCAAACACAAACAACGGCGCTTTTTCCTGGAAAACAAAACTCGTCTGCCAACTTTTTGATGGCAGATTGCCGGAGCCACTTGGTACTATCAAACCAGCCCAACTTGGCACTGGTGCCACCATGGGTCTGGTCACCATCCTGCCTATCGTAGCTTTTCAGGAGCCAGCCGGCCACTCCCTGCCACAGGCCCCCAAACACAAACAACGGCGCTTTTCCCTGGAAAACTAAATTCGCCTCCCAAATTTTTGATGGCAGATTGCAGGAGCCACTTGGTACTATCAAACCAGCCCAACTTGGCACTGGTGCCCCCATGGGTCTGGTCAACATCCTGCCTATCGTAGCTTTTCAGGAGCCAGCCGGTCACTCCCAGCCATAGGCCCCCAGACCAAAACCTCGGCCCGTTTCCCTGGCAAACAAAAGTAAGCATCCCCGCTTCTGGATGGCAGATTGCAGGAGCCACTTGGTACTATCAAACCAGCCCAACTTGGCACTGGTGCCACCATGGGTCTGGTCACCATCCTGCCTATCGTAGCTTTTCAGGAGCCAGCCGGTCACTCCCAGCCATAGGCCCCCAGACACAAACCTCGGCCCGTTTCCCTGGCAAACAAAAGTAAGCTGCCCCGCTTCTGGATGGCAGATTGTAGGACGCACTTGTTACTATCAAACCCGCCCGACTTGGCACTGTTGCCACCACTGGTCTGGGAACCATCCTGCGTATCGTGGATTCTAAGGAGCCAGCCGGCCACTCCCAGCCACAGGCCCCCAAATACAAACAACGGCGCTTTTCCCTGGATAACAAACTCGCCTGCCAACTTTTTGATGGCAGATTGCAGGAGCCACTTGGTACTATCAAACCAGCCCAACTTGGCACTGGTGCCACCATGGGTCTGGTCACCATCCTGCCTATCGTAGCTTTTCAGGAGCCAGCCGGTCACTCCCAGCCATAGGCCCCGAGACACAAACCACGGCCCGTTTCCCTGGCAAACAAAAGTAAGCTACCCCGCTTCTGGATGGCAGATTGCAGGACGCACTTGGTACTATCAAACCAGCCCAACTTGGCACTGGTGCCACCTCAGGTCTGGGAACCATGCTGCGTATCGTGGATTCTAATTAGCCATCCGGCCACTCCCACCCACAGGCCCCCAAACACAAACAACGGCGCTTTTCCCTGGTAAACAAAACTTGCCTGCCAAATTTTGATGGCAGATTGCCGGAGCCACTTGGTACTATCAAACGAGCCCAACTTGGCACTGGTGCCACCATGGGTCTGGTCACCATCCTGCCTATCGTAGCTTTTCAGGAGCCAGCCGGTCACTCCCAGCCATAGGCCCCCAGACCCAAATCTCGGCCCGTTTCCCTGGCAAACAAAAGTAAGTTAACCCGCTTCTGGATGGCAGATTGCAGGAGCCACTTGGTACTATCAAACCAGCCCGACTTGGCACTGCTGCCACCTCTGGTCTGGGAACCATCCTGCGTATCGTGGATTCTAAGGAGCCAGCCGGCCACTCCCAGCCACAGGCCCCCAAACACAAAAAACGGCGCTTTTCCCTGGATAACAAACTCGCCTGCCAACTCTTTGATGGCAGATTGCAGGAGCCACTTGGTACTATCAAACCAGCCCAACTTGGCACTGGTGCCACCATGGGTCTGGTCACCATCCTGCCTATCGTAGCTTTTCAGGAGCCAGCCGGTCACTCCCAGCCATAGGCCCCCAGACACAAACCTCGGCCCGTTTCCCTGACAAACAAAAGTAAGCTGTCCCGCTTCTGGATGGCAGATTGCAGGAGCCACTTGGTACTATCAAACCAGCCCGACTTGGCACTGGTGCCACCTCTGGTATGGGAACCATCCTGCGTATCGTAGATTCTAAATAGCCATCCGTCCACTCCCAGGCACAGGCCCCCAAACACAAACAACGGCGCTTTTTCCTGGAAAACAAAACTCGTCTGCCAACTTTTTGATGGCAGATTGCCGGAGCCACTTGGTACTATCAAACCAGCCCAACTTGGCACTGGTGCCACCATGGGTCTGGGAAACATCCTGCCTATCGTAGCTTTTCAGGAGCCAGCCGGCCACTCCCTGCCACAGGCCCCCAAACACAAACAACGGCGCTTTTCCCTGGAAAACTAAATTCGCCTCCCAAATTTTTGATGGCAGATTGCAGGAGCCACTTGGTACTATCAAACCAGCCCAACTTGGCACTGGTGCCCCCATGGGTCTGGTCAACATCCTGCCTATCGTAGCTTTTCAGGAGCCAGCCGGTCACTCCCAGCCATAGGCCCCCAGACCAAAACCTCGGCCCGTTTCCCTGGCAAACAAAAGTAAGCATCCCCGCTTCTGGATGGCAGATTGCAGGAGCCACTTGGTACTATCAAACCAGCCCAACTTGGCACTGGTGCCACCATGGGTCTGGTCACCATCCTGCCTATCGTAGCTTTTCAGGAGCCAGCCGGTCACTCCCAGCCATAGGCCCCCAGACACAAACCTCGGCCCGTTTCCCTGGCAAACAAAAGTAAGCTGCCCCGCTTCTGGATGGCAGATTGTAGGACGCACTTGTTACTATCAAACCCGCCCGACTTGGCACTGTTGCCACCACTGGTCTGGGAACCATCCTGCGTATCGTGGATTCTAAGGAGCCAGCCGGCCACTCCCAGCCACAGGCCCCCAAATACAAACAACGGCGCTTTTCCCTGGATAACAAACTCGCCTGCCAACTTTTTGATGGCAGATTGCAGGAGCCACTTGGTACTATCAAACCAGCCCAACTTGGCACTGGTGCCACCATGGGTCTGGTCACCATCCTGCCTATCGTAGCTTTTCAGGAGCCAGCCGGTCACTCCCAGCCATAGGCCCCGAGACACAAACCACGGCCCGTTTCCCTGGCAAACAAAAGTAAGCTACCCCGCTTCTGGATGGCAGATTGCAGGACGCACTTGGTACTATCAAACCAGCCCAACTTGGCACTGGTGCCACCTCAGGTCTGGGAACCATGCTGCGTATCGTGGATTCTAATTAGCCATCCGGCCACTCCCACCCACAGGCCCCCAAACACAAACAACGGCGCTTTTCCCTGGTAAACAAAACTTGCCTGCCAAATTTTGATGGCAGATTGCCGGAGCCACTTGGTACTATCAAACGAGCCCAACTTGGCACTGGTGCCACCATGGGTCTGGTCACCATCCTGCCTATCGTAGCTTTTCAGGAGCCAGCCGGTCACTCCCAGCCATAGGCCCCCAGACCCAAATCTCGGCCCGTTTCCCTGGCAAACAAAAGTAAGTTAACCCGCTTCTGGATGGCAGATTGCAGGAGCCACTTGGTACTATCAAACCAGCCCGACTTGGCACTGGTGCCACCTCTGGTCTGGGAACCATCCTGCGTATCGTGGATTCTAAGGAGCCAGCCGGCCACTCCCAGCCACAGGCCCCCAAACACAAAAAACGGCGCTTTTCCCTGGATAACAAACTCGCCTGCCAACTCTTTGATGGCAGATTGCAGGAGCCACTTGGTACTATCAAACCAGCCCAACTTGGCACTGGTGCCACCATGGGTCTGGTCACCATCCTGCCTATCGTAGCTTTTCAGGAGCCAGCCGGTCACTCCCAGCCATAGGCCCCCAGACACAAACCTCGGCCCGTTTCCCTGACAAACAAAAGTAAGCTGTCCCGCTTCTGGATGGCAGATTGCAGGAGCCACTTGGTACTATCAAACCAGCCCGACTTGGCACTGGTGCCACCTCTGGTATGGGAACCATCCTGCGTATCGTAGATTCTAAATAGCCATCCGTCCACTCCCAGGCACAGGCCCCCAAACACAAACAACGGCGCTTTTTCCTGGAAAACAAAACTCGTCTGCCAACTTTTTGATGGCAGATTGCCGGAGCCACTTGGTACTATCAAACCAGCCCAACTTGGCACTGGTGCCACCATGGGTCTGGGAAACATCCTGCCTATCGTAGCTTTTCAGGAGCCAGCCGGCCACTCCCTGCCACAGGCCCCCAAACACAAACAACGGCGCTTTTCCCTGGAAAACTAAATTCGCCTCCCAAATTTTTGATGGCAGATTGCAGCAGCCACTTGGTACTATCAAACCAGCCCAACTTGGCACTGGTGCCCCCATGGGTCTGGTCAACATCCTGCCTATCGTAGCTTTTCAGGAGCCAGCCGGTCACTCCCAGCCATAGGCCCCCAGACCAAAACCTCGGCCCGTTTCCCTGGCAAACAAAAGTAAGCATCCCCGCTTCTGGATGGCAGATTGCAGGAACCACTTGGTACTATCAAACCAGCCCAACTTGGCACTGGTGCCACCATGGGTCTGGGAACCATCCTGTGTATCGTGGATTCTAATTAGCCATCCGTCCACTCCAGGCCATAGGGCCCCAGGCAAAAACAACGGCGCTTTTCCCTGGATAACAAACTCGCCTGCCAACTTTTTGATGGCAGATTGCAGGAGCCACTTGGTACTATCAAACCAGCCCAACTTGGCACTGGTGCCACCATGGGTCTGGTCACCATCCTGCCTATCGTAGCTTTTCAGGAGCCAGCCGGTCACTCCCAGCCATAGGCCCCCAGACACAAACCTCGGCTATTTTCCCTGGCAAACAAAAGTAAGCTGCCCCGCTTCTGGATGGCAGATTGCAGGACGCACTTGGTACTATCAAACCAGCCCGACTTGGCACTGGTGCCACCTCAGGTCTGGGAACCATCCTGCGTATCGTGGATTCTAAGGAGCCAGCCGGCCACTCCCAGCCATAGGCCCCCAAACAAAAACAACGGCGCTTTTCCCTGGTAAACAAAACTTGCCTGCCAACATTTTGATGGCAGATTGCAGGAGCCACTTGGTACTATCAAACCATCCCAACTTGGCACTGGTGCCACCATGGGTCTGGTCACCATCCTGCCTATCGTAGCTTTTCAGGAGCCATCCGGTCACTCCCAGCCATAGGCCCCCAGACACAAAGCTCGGCCCGTTTCCCTGGCAAACAAAAGTAAGTTATCCCGCTTCTGGATGGCAGATTGCAGGAGCCACTTTTCACCATCAAACCAGCCCAACTTGGCACTGCTGCCACCTCTGGTCTGGGAACCATCCTGCGTATCGTGGATTCTAAGGAGCCAGCCGGCCACTCCCAGCCACAGGCCCCCAAACACAAACAACGGCGCTTTTCCCTGGAAAACAAAAGTAAGCTACCCCGATTCTGGATGGCAGATTGCAGGAGCCACTTGGTACTATCAAATCAGCCCAACTTGGCACTGGTGCCACCATGGGTCTGGTAAACATCCTGCCTATCGTAGCTTTTCAGGAGCCAGCCGGCCACTCTCAGCCATATGCCCCCAAAAACAAACCACGGCCCTTTTCTCTGGCAAACAAAACTCAACTGCCCCTCTTCTGGATGGCAAATTTTAGGACGCACTTTGTACTACGAAAACCGCCCGACGTGGCACTGGTGCCACCTTGTGTCAGGGAACCATCCTGCATATCGAGCTTTTTAAGGAGCCAGCCGGCCACGCCCAGCCATATACCCCCAAAAACAAACCACGGACCATTTCTCTTGGAAACAAAAATACGCTGCCCCGCGTCTGGATGGCAGATTGCAGGAGACACTTTGCACCATCAAACCAGCCCGACTTGGCACTGGTGCCACCTTGGGTCTGGGAACAATCCTGCATATCGTGGATTCTAAGGAGCCAGCCGGCCACTCCCAGCCACAGGCCCCCAAACACAAACAACAGCGCTTTTCCCTGGAAAACAAAATTCGACTGCCAACATTTTGATGGCAGATTGCAGGAGCCACTTGGTACTATCAAATCATCCCAACTTGGCACTGGTGCCACTCTGGGTCTGGGAACCATCCTGCCGATTGTAGCATTTCAGGAGCCAGCCGGTCACTCCCAGCCATAGGCCCCCAGACACAAACCTCGGACCGTTTCCCTGGCAAACAAAATTAAGCTGCCCCGATTCTGGATGGCAGATTGCAGGAACCACTTGGTTGTGTCAAACCAGCCCGACTTGGCACTGGTGCCACCTTGGGTCTGGGAACCATCCTGCGTATCGTGGATTCCAATTAGCAAGCCGTCCACTCCCAGCCACAGGCCCCCAAACACAAACAACGGCGCTTTTCCCTGGAAAACAAAACTCGTCTGCCAACATTTTGATGGCAGATGGCCGGAGCCACTTGGTACTATCAAACCAGCCCAACTTGGCACTGGTGCCACCATGGGTCTGGTCACCATCCTGCCTATCGTAGCTTTTCAGGAGCCAGCCGGCCACTCCCTGCCACAGGCCCCCAAACACAAACAACGGCGCTTTTCCCTGGAAAACAAAATTCGCCTGCCAACATTTTGATGGCAGATTGCAGGAGCCACTTGGTACTATCAAACCAGCCGAACTTGGCACTGGTGCCACCATGGGTCTGGTCACCATCCTGCCTATCGTAGCTTTTCAGGAGCCAGCCGGTCACTCCCAGCCATAGGCCCCCAGACACAAACCTGTGTCTCGGGGCCCGTTTCCCTGGCAAACAAAAGTAAGCTACCCCGCTTCTGGATGGCAGATTGCAGGACGCACTTGGTACTATCAAACCAGCCCGACTTGGCACTGGTGCCACCTCAGGTCTGGGAACCATCCTGCGTATCGTGGATTCTAAGGAGCCAGCCGGCCACTCCCAGCCTTAGGCCCCCAAACACAAACAACGGCGCTTTTCCCTGGAAAACAAAACTTGCCTGCCAACTTTTTAATGGCAGATTGCAGGAGCCACTTGGTACTATCAAACCAGCCCAACTTGGCACTGGTGCCACCATGGGTCTGGTCACCATCCTGCCTATCGTAGCTTTTCAGGAGCCAGCCGGTCACTCCCAGCCATAGGCCCCCAGACACAAAGCTCGGCCCGTTTCCCTGGCAAACAAAAGTAAGCTGCCCCGCTTCTGGATGGCAGATTGTAGGACGCACTTGTTACTATCAAACCCGCCCGACTTGGCACTGTTGCCACCACTGGTCTGGGAACCATCCTGCGTATCGTGGATTCTAAGGAGCCAGCCGGCCACTCCCAGCCACAGGCCCCCAAATACAAACAACGGCGCTTTTCCCTGGATAACAAACTCGCCTGCCAACTTTTTGATGGCAGATTGCAGGAGCCACTTGGTACTATCAAACCAGCCCAACTTGGCACTGGTGCCACCATGGGTCTGGTCACCATCCTGCCTATCGTAGCTTTTCAGGAGCCAGCCGGTCACTCCCAGCCATAGGCCCCGAGACACAAACCACGGCCCGTTTCCCTGGCAAACAAAAGTAAGCTACCCCGCTTCTGGATGGCAGATTGCAGGACGCACTTGGTACTATCAAACCAGCCCAACTTGGCACTGGTGCCACCTCAGGTCTGGGAACCATGCGGCGTATCGTGGATTCTAATTAGCCATCCGGCCACTCCCACCCACAGGCCCCCAAACACAAACAACGGCGCTTTTCCCTGGTAAACAAAACTTGCCTGCCAAATTTTGATGGCAGATTGCCGGAGCCACTTGGTACTATCAAACGAGCCCAACTTGGCACTGGTGCCACCATGGGTCTGGTCACCATCCTGCCTATCGTAGCTTTTCAGGAGCCAGCCGGTCACTCCCAGCCATAGGCCCCCAGACCCAAATCTCGGCCCGTTTCCCTGGCAAACAAAAGTAAGTTAACCCGCTTCTGGATGGCAGATTGCAGGAGCCACTTTTCACCATCAAACCAGCCCGACTTGGCACTGCTGCCACCTCTGGTCTGGGAACCATCCTGCGTATCGTGGATTCTAAGGAGCCAGCCGGCCACTCCCAGCCACAGGCCCCCAAACACAAAAAACGGCGCTTTTCCCTGGATAACAAACTCGCCTGCCAACTCTTTGATGGCAGATTGCAGGAGCCACTTGGTACTATCAAACCAGCCCAACTTGGCACTGGTGCCACCATGGGTCTGGTCACCATCCTGCCTATCGTAGCTTTTCAGGAGCCAGCCGGTCACTCCCAGCCATAGGCCCCCAGACACAAACCTCGGCCCGTTTCCCTGACAAACAAAAGTAAGCTGTCCCGCTTCTGGATGGCAGATTGCAGGAGCCACTTGGTACTATCAAACCAGCCCGACTTGGCACTGGTGCCACCTCTGGTATGGGAACCATCCTGCGTATCGTAGATTCTAAATAGCCATCCGTCCACTCCCAGGCACAGGCCCCCAAACACAAACAACGGCGCTTTTTCCTGGAAAACAAAACTCGTCTGCCAACTTTTTGATGGCAGATTGCCGGAGCCACTTGGTACTATCAAACCAGCCCAACTTGGCACTGGTGCCACCATGGGTCTGGGAAACATCCTGCCTATCGTAGCTTTTCAGGAGCCAGCCGGCCACTCCCTGCCACAGGCCCCCAAACACAAACAACGGCGCTTTTCCCTGGAAAACTAAATTCGCCTCCCAAATTTTTGATGGCAGATTGCAGGAGCCACTTGGTACTATCAAACCAGCCCAACTTGGCACTGGTGCCCCCATGGGTCTGGTCAACATCCTGCCTATCGTAGCTTTTCAGGAGCCAGCCGGTCACTCCCAGCCATAGGCCCCCAGACCAAAACCTCGGCCCGTTTCCCTGGCAAACAAAAGTAAGCATCCCCGCTTCTGGATGGCAGATTGCAGGAACCACTTGGTACTATCAAACCAGCCCAACTTGGCACTGGTGCCACCATGGGTCTGGGAACCATCCTGTGTATCGTGGATTCTAATTAGCCATCCGTCCACTCCAGGCCATAGGGCCCCAGGCAAAAACAACGGCGCTTTTCCCTGGATAACAAACTCGCCTGCCAACTTTTTGATGGCAGATTGCAGGAGCCACTTGGTACTATCAAACCAGCCCAACTTGGCACTGGTGCCACCATGGGTCTGGTCACCATCCTGCCTATCGTAGCTTTTCAGGAGCCAGCCGGTCACTCCCAGCCATAGGCCCCCAGACACAAACCTCGGCTATTTTCCCTGGCAAACAAAAGTAAGCTGCCCCGCTTCTGGATGGCAGATTGCAGGAACCACTTGGTACTATCAAACCAGCCCGACTTGGCACTGGTGCCACCTCAGGTCTGGGAACCATCCTGCGTATCGTGGATTCTAAGGAGCCAGCCGGCCACTCCCAGCCATAGGCCCCCAAACAAAAACAACGGCGCTTTTCCCTGGTAAACAAAACTTGCCTGCCAACATTTTGATGGCAGATTGCAGGAGCCACTTGGTACTATCAAACCAGCCCAACTTGGCACTGGTGCCACCATGGGTCTGGTCACCATCCTGCCTATCGTAGCTTTTCAGGAGCCAGCCGGTCACTCCCAGCCATAGGCCCCCAGACACAAAGCTCGGCCCGTTTCCCTGGCAAACAAAAGTAAGTTATCCCGCTTCTGGATGGCAGATTGCAGGAGCCACTTTTCACCATCAAACCAGCCCGACTTGGCACTGCTGCCACCTCTGGTCTGGGAACCATCCTGCGTATCGTGGATTCTAAGGAGCCAGCCGGCCACTCCCAGCCACAGGCCCCCAAACACAAACAACGGCGCTTTTCCCTGGAAAACAAAAGTAAGCTACCCCGATTCTGGATGGCAGATTGCAGGAGCCACTTGGTACTATCAAATCAGCCCAACTTGGCACTGGTGCCACCATGGGTCTGGTAAACATCCTGCCTATCGTAGCTTTTCAGGAGCCAGCCGGCCACTCTCAGCCATATGCCCCCAAAAACAAACCACGGCCCTTTTCTCTGGCAAACAAAACTCAACTGCCCCTCTTCTGGATGGCAAATTTTAGGACGCACTTTGTACTACGAAAACCGCCCGACGTGGCACTGGTGCCACCTTGTGTCAGGGAACCATCCTGCATATCGAGCTTTTTAAGGAGCCAGCCGGCCACGCCCAGCCATATACCCCCAAAAACAAACCACGGACCATTTCTCTTGGAAACAAAAATACGCTGCCCCGCGTCTGGATGGCAGATTGCAGGAGACACTTTGCACCATCAAACCAGCCCGACTTGGCACTGGTGCCACCTTGGGTCTGGGAACAATCCTGCATATCGTGGATTCTAAGGAGCCAGCCGGCCACTCCCAGCCACAGGCCCCCAAACACAAACAACAGCGCTTTTCCCTGGAAAAAAAAATTCGACTGCCAACATTTTGATGGCAGATTGCAGGAGCCACTTGGTACTATCAAATCATCCCAACTTGGCACTGGTGCCACTCTGGGTCTGGGAACCATCCTGCCGATTGTAGCATTTCAGGAGCCAGCCGGTCACTCCCAGCCATAGGCCCCCAGACACAAACCTCGGACCGTTTCCCTGGCAAACAAAATTAAGCTGCCCCGATTCTGGATGGCAGATTGCAGAAACCACTTGGTTGTGTCAAACCAGCCCGACTTGGCACTGGTGCCACCTTGGGTCTGGGAACCATCCTGCGTATCGTGGATTCCAATTAGCAAGCCGTCCACTCCCAGCCACAGGCCCCCAAACACAAACAACGGCGCTTTTCCCTGGAAAACAAAACTCGTCTGCCAACATTTTGATGGCAGATGGCCGGAGCCACTTGGTACTATCAAACCAGCCCAACTTGGCACTGGTGCCACCATGGGTCTGGTCACCATCCTGCCTATCGTAGCTTTTCAGGAGCCAGCCGGCCACTCCCTGCCACAGGCCCCCAAACACAAACAACGGCGCTTTTCCCTGGAAAACAAAATTCGCCTGCCAACATTTTGATGGCAGATTGCAGGAGCCACTTGGTACTATCAAACCAGCCGAACTTGGCACTGGTGCCACCATGGGTCTGGTCACCATCCTGCCTATCGTAGCTTTTCAGGAGCCAGCCGGTCACTCCCAGCCATAGGCCCCCAGACACAAACCTGTGTCTCGGGGCCCGTTTCCCTTGCAAACAAAAGTAAGCTACCCCGCTTCTGGATGGCAGATTGCAGGACGCACTTGGTACTATCAAACCAGCCCGACTTGGCACTGGTGCCACCTCAGGTCTGGGAACCATCCTGCGTATCGTGGATTCTAAGGAGCCAGCCGGCCACTCCCAGCCTTAGGCCCCCAAACACAAACAACGGCGCTTTTCCCTGGAAAACAAAACTTGCCTGCCAACTTTTTAATGGCAGATTGCAGGAGCCACTTGGTACTATCAAACCAGCCCAACTTGGCACTGGTGCCACCATGGGTCTGGTCACCATCCTGCCTATCGTAGCTTTTCAGGAGCCAGCCGGTCACTCCCAGCCATAGGCCCCCAGACACAAAGCTCGGCCCGTTTCCCTGGCAAACAAAAGTAAGCTGCCCCGCTTCTGGATGGCAGATTGTAGGACGCACTTGTTACTATCAAACCCGCCCGACTTGGCACTGTTGCCACCACTGGTCTGGGAACCATCCTGCGTATCGTGGATTCTAAGGAGCCAGCCGGCCACTCCCAGCCACAGGCCCCCAAATACAAACAACGGCGCTTTTCCCTGGATAACAAACTCGCCTGCCAACTTTTTGATGGCAGATTGCAGGAGCCACTTGGTACTATCAAACCAGCCCAACTTGGCACTGGTGCCACCATGGGTCTGGTCACCATCCTGCCTATCGTAGCTTTTCAGGAGCCAGCCGGTCACTCCCAGCCATAGGCCCCGAGACACAAACCACGGCCCGTTTCCCTGGCAAACAAAAGTAAGCTACCCCGCTTCTGGATGGCAGATTGCAGGACGCACTTGGTACTATCAAACCAGCCCAACTTGGCACTGGTGCCACCTCAGGTCTGGGAACCATGCGGCGTATCGTGGATTCTAATTACCCATCCGGCCACTCCCACCCACAGGCCCCCAAACACAAACAACGGCGCTTTTCCCTGGTAAACAAAACTTGCCTGCCAAATTTTGATGGCAGATTGCCGGAGCCACTTGGTACTATCAAACGAGCCCAACTTGGCACTGGTGCCACCATGGGTCTGGTCACCATCCTGCCTATCGTAGCTTTTCAGGAGCCAGCCGGTCACTCCCAGCCATAGGCCCCCAGACCCAAATCTCGGCCCGTTTCCCTGGCAAACAAAAGTAAGTTAACCCGCTTCTGGATGGCAGATTGCAGGAGCCACTTTTCACCATCAAACCAGCCCGACTTGGCACTGCTGCCACCTCTGGTCTGGGAACCATCCTGCGTATCGTGGATTCTAAGGAGCCAGCCGGCCACTCCCAGCCACAGGCCCCCAAACACAAACAACGGCGCTTTTCCCTGGATAACAAACTCGCCTGCCAACTCTTTGATGGCAGATTGCAGGAGCCACTTGGTACTATCAAACCAGCCCAACTTGGCACTGGTGCCACCATGGGTCTGGTCACCATCCTGCCTATCGTAGCTTTTCAGGAGCCAGCCGGTCACTCCCAGCCATAGGCCCCCAGACACAAACCTCGGCCCGTTTCCCTGACAAACAAAAGTAAGCTGTCCCGCTTCTGGATGGCAGATTGCAGGAGCCACTTGGTACTATCAAACCAGCCCGACTTGGCACTGGTGCCACCTCTGGTCTGGGAACCATCCTGCGTATCGTAGATTCTTAATAGCCATCCGTCCACTCCCAGGCACAGGCCCCCAAACACAAACAACGGCGCTCTTTCCTGGAAAACAAAACTCGTCTGCCAACTTTTTGATGGCAGATTGCCGGAGCCACTTGGTACTATCAAACCAGCCCAACTTGGCACTGGTGCCACCATGGGTCTGGGAAACATCCTGCCTATCGTAGCTTTTCAGGAGCCAGCCGGCCACTCCCTGCCACAGGCCCCCAAACACAAACAACGGCGCTTTTCCCTGGAAAACTAAATTCGCCTCCCAAATTTTTGATGGCAGATTGCAGGAGCCACTTGGTCCTATCAAACCAGCCCAACTTGGCACTGGTGCCCCCATGGGTCTGGTCAACATCCTGCCTATCGTAGCTTTTCAGGAGCCAGCCGGTCACTCCCAGCCATAGGCCCCCAGACCAAAACCTCGGCCCGTTTCCCTGGCAAACAAAAGTAAGCATCCCCGCTTCTGGATGGCAGATTGCAGGAACCACTTGGTACTATCAAACCAGCCCAACTTGGCACTGGTGCCACCATGGGTCTGGGAACCATCCTGTGTATCGTGGATTCTAATTAGCCATCCGTCCACTCCAGGCCATAGGGCCCCAGGCAAAAACAACGGCGCTTTTCCCTGGATAACAAACTCGCCTGCCAACTTTTTGATGGCAGATTGCAGGAGCCACTTGGTACTATCAAACCAGCCCAACTTGGCACTGGTGCCACCATGGGTCTGGTCACCATCCTGCCTATCGTAGCTTTTCAGGAGCCAGCCGGTCACTCCCAGCCATAGGCCCCCAGACACAAACCTCGGCTATTTTCCCTGGCAAACAAAAGTAAGCTGCCCCGCTTCTGGATGGCAGATTGCAGGAACCACTTGGTACTATCAAACCAGCCCGACTTGGCACTGGTGCCACCTCAGGTCTGGGAACCATCCTGCGTATCGTGGATTCTAAGGAGCCAGCCGGCCACTCCCAGCCATAGGCCCCCAAACAAAAACAACGGCGCTTTTCCCTGGTAAACAAAACTCGCCTGCCAACTTTTTGATGGCAGATTGCAGGAGCCACTTGGTACTATCAAACCAGCCCAACTTGGCACTGGTGCCACCATGGGTCTGGTCACCATCCTTCCTATCGTAGCTTTTCAGGAGCCAGCCGGTCACTCCCAGCCATAGGCCCCCAGACACAAAGCTCAGCCCGTTTCCCTGACAAACAAAAGTAAGCTGTCCCGCTTCTGGATGGCAGATTGCAGGTGCCACTTGGTACTATCAAACCAGCCCGACTTGGCACTGGTGCCACCTCTGGTCTGGGAACCATCCTGCGTATCGTGGATTCTAAGGAGCCAGCCGGCCACTCCCATCCACAGGCCCCCAAACACAAACAACGGCGCTTTTCCCTGGAAAACAAAACTCGCCTGACAACTTTTTGATGGCAGATTGCAGGAGCCACTTGGTACTATCAAACCAGCCCAACTTGGCACTGGTGCCGTCATGGGTCTGGTCACCATCCTGCCTATCGTAGCTTTTCACGAGCCAGCCGGTCACTCCCAGCCATAGGCCCCCAGAGAAAAACCTCGGCCCGTTTCCCTGGAAAACAAAAGTAAGCTGCCCCGCTTCTGGATGGCAGATTGCAGGACGCACTTGGTACTATCAAACCAGCCCAACTTGGCACTGGTGCCACCATGGGTCTCGGAACCATCCTGTGTATCGTGGATTCTAATTAGCCATCCGTCCACTCCAGGCCATAGGGCCCCAGGCACAATCAACGGCGCTTTTCCCTGGAAAACAAAACTCACCTGCCAAGTTTTTGATGGCCGATTGCAGGAACCACTTGGTATTATCAAGCCAGCCCAACTTGGCACTGGTGCCACCATGGGTCTGGTCACCATCCTGCCTATCGTAGCTTTTCAGGAGCCAGCCGGTCACTCCCAGCCTTAGGCCCCCAGACACAAAGCTCGGACCGTTTCCCTGGCAAACAAAAGTAAGCTGCCCCGCTTCTGGATGGCAGATTGCAGGAACAACTTGGTACTATCAAACCAGCCCAACTTGGCACTGGTGCCACCATGGGTCTGGTCACCATCCTGCCTATCGTAGCTTTTCAGGAGCCAGCCGCTCACTCCCAGCCATAGGCCCCCAGACAAATACCTCGGCACGTTTCCCTGGCAAACAAAAGTAGGCTTCCCCGCTTCTGGATGGCAAATTGCAGGACGCACTTGGTACTACGAAAACAGCCCGACTTGGCACTGATGCCACCTTGGGTCAGGGAACAATCCTGCGTATCGAGCTTTTTAAGGAGCCAGCCGGCCACGTCCAGTCATATACCCCCAAAAAAAAACCACGGAACTTTTCTCCAGCAAACAAAAATCCGCTGCCCCGCGTCTGGATGGCAGATTGCAGGAGCTATTTAGTATTATCAAACCAGCCCGACTTGGCACTGGTGGCACCATGAGTCTGGTAACCATCCTGCCTATCGTAGCTTTTCAGTAGCCAGCCGGTCACGCCCAGCCATAGGCCCCCAGACAAATACCTCGGCCCGTTTCCCTGGGAAACAAAAGTAAGCTGTCCCGCTTCTGGATGGCAGATTGCAGGAGCCACTTGGTACTATCAAACCAGCCCAACTTGTTCCCAGACCCAAGGTGGCACCAGTGCCAAGTCTGGCTGGTTTGATGGTGCAACGTGGCTCCTGCAATCTACCATCCAAAAGCGGGGCAGCTTACTTTTGTTTGCCAGGGAAACGGGCCGAGGTTTGTGTCTGGGGCCCTATGGCAGGGAGTGACCGGCTGGCTACTGAAAAGCTACGATAGGCAGGATGTTTACCAGACCCATGGTGGCACCAGTGCCAAGTTGGGCTGATTTGATAATACAAGTGGCTCCTGCAATCTGCCATCCAGAATCGGGGTAGCTTACTTTTGTTTTCCAGGGAAACGGGCCGAGGTTTGTGTCTGGGGGTCTATGGCTGGGAGTGACCGGCTGGCTCCTGAAAAGCTACGATAGGCAGGATGGTTCCCAGACCAGAGGTGGCACTAGTGCCAAGTTGGGCTGGTTTGATAGTACCAAGTGGCTCCTGCAATCTGCCATCAAAAAGTTGGCAGGCTAGTTTTGTTTTCCAGGGAAAAGCGCCGTTGTTTGTGTTTGGGGGCCTGTGGCTCAGAGTGGCCGAGTGGCTGCTTAGAATACACGATACGCAGGATGGTTCCCAGACCAGAGGTGGCACCAGTGCCAAGTCGGGCTGGTCTGACACAACAAAGTGGCTCCTGCAATCTGCCATCCAGAATCGGGGCCGCTTAATTTTGTTTGCCAGGGAAACGGTCCGAGGTTTGTGTATGGGGACCTATGGCTGGGAGTGACCGGCTGGCTCCTGAAATGCTACAATAGGCAGGATGGTTCCCAGACCCAGAGTGGCACCAGTGCCAAGTTGGGATGATTTGATAGTACCAAGTGGCTCCTGCAATCTGCCATCAAAAAGTTGGCAGGCGAATTTTGTTTTCCAGGGAAAAGCGCCGTTGTTTGTGGTTGGGGGCCTGTGGCTGGGAGTGGCCGGCTGGCTCCTTAGAATCCACGTTATGCAGGATTGTTCCCAGACCCAAGGTGGCACCAGTGCCAAGTCGGGCTGTTTTTATGGTGCACAGTGGCGCCTGCAATCTGCCATCCAGACGCGGGGCAGCGTATTTTTGTTTCCAAGAGAAATGATCCGTGGTTTATTTTTGGGGGTATATGGCTGGGCGTGGCCGGCTGGCTTTTAAAAAGCTCGATATGCAGGATGGTCCCCTGACACAAGGTGGCACCAGTGCCACGTCGGGCGGTTTTCGTAGTACAAAGTGCGTCCTAAAATTTGCCATCCAGAAGAGGGGCAGTTGAGTTTTGTTTGCCAGAGAAAAGGGCCGTGGTTTGTTTTTGGGCGCATATGGCTGAGAGTGGCCGGCAGGCTCCTGAAAATCTACGATAGGCAGGATGTTTACCAGACCCATGGTGGCACCAGTGCCAAGTTGGGCTGATTTGATAGTACCAAGTGGCTCCTGCAATCTGCCATCCAGAATCGGGGTAGCTTACTTTTGTTTTCCAGGGAAACGGGCCGAGGTTTGTGTCTGGGGGTCTATGGTTGGGAGTGGCAGGCTGGCTCCTTAGAAACCACGATACGCAGCATGGTTCCCAGACCTGAGGTGGCACCAGTGCCAAGTCGGGCTGGTTTGATAGTACCAAGTGGTTCCTGCAATCTGCCATCCAGAAGCGGGGCAGCTTACTTTTGTTTGCCAGGGAAACGGACCGTTGTTTGTGTTTGGGGGCCTATGGCTGGGACTGACCGGCTGGCTCCTTAAAATCCACGATACGCAGGATGGTTCCCAGACCCAAGTGGCACCAGTACCAAGTTGGGCTGGTTTGATACTACCAAGTGGCTCCTGCAATCTGCCATCCAGAAGCGGGGCAGCTTACTTTTGTTTGCCAGGGAAACGGGCCGATCTTTGTGTCTCGGGGCCTATGGCTGGGAGTGACCGGCTGGCTCCTGAAAAGCTACGATAGGCAGGATGGTGACCAGACCCATGGTGGCACCAGTGCCAAGTTGGGCTGGTTTGATAGTACCAAGTGGCTCCTGCAATCTGCCATCAAAAAGTTGGCAGGCGAGTTTTGTTTTCCAGGGAAAAGCGCCGTTGTTTGTGTTTGGGGGCCTGTGGTTGGGAGTGGCCGGCTGGCTCCTTAGAAACCACGATACGCAGCATGGTTCCCAGACAAGAGGTGCCACCAGTGCCAAGTTGGGCTGGTTTGATACTACCAAGTGGTTCCTGCAATCTGCCATCCAGAAGCGGGGCAGCTTACTTTTGTTTGCCACGGAAACGGGGGCAGTTGTTTGTGTTTGGGGGCCTGTGGCTGGGAGTGGCCGGCTGGCTCCTTGGAATCCACGATACGCAGGATGGTTCCCAGACCAGAGGCGGCACCAGTGCCAAGTCGGGCTGGTTTGATAGTACCAAGTGGCTCCTGCAATCTGCCATCCAGAAGCGGGGCAGCTTAATTTTGTTTGCCAGGGAAACGGGCCGAGCTTTGTGTCTGGGGGCCTATGGCTGGGAGTGACCGGCTGGCTCCTGAAAAGCTACGATAGGCAGGATGGTGACCAGACCCATGGTGGCACCAGTGCCAAGTTGGGCTGGTTTGATAGTACCAAGTGGCTCCTGCAATCTGCCATCAAAAAGTTGGTAGGCGAGTTTTGTTTTCCAGGGAAAAGCGCCGTTGTTTGTGTTTGGGGGACTGTGGCTGGGAGTGGCCGGCTGGCTAATTAGAATCCACGATACGCAGGATGGTTCCCAGACCAGAGGTGGCAGCAGTGCCAAGTCGGGCTAGTTTGATGGTGAAAAGTGGCTCCTGCAATATGCCATCCAGAAGCGGGGTAGCTTACTTTTGTTTGCCAGGGAAACGGGCCGAGGTTTTTATCTGGGGGCCTATGGCTGGGAGTGACCGGCTGGCTCCTGAAAAGCTACGATAGGCAGGATGGTGACCAGACCCATGGTGGCACCAGTGCCAAGTTGGGCTGATTTGATAAAACCAAGTGGCTCCTGCAATCTACCATCAAAAATTTGGCAGGCGAGTTTGTTTTCCAGGTAAAAGCGCCGTTGTTTGTGTTTGGGGGCCTGTGGCTGGGAGTGGCCGGCTGGCTCCTTAGAATCCACGATACGCACCATGGTATCCAGACCCAAGGTGGCACCAGTGCCAAGTTTTGCTGGTTTGATAGTACCAAGTGGTTCCTGCAATCTGCCATCCAGAAGCAGGGCAGCTTAGTTTTGTTTGCCAGGGAAACGGGCCGAGGTTTTTGTCTGGGGGCCTATGGCTGCGAGTGACCGGCTGGCTCCTGAAAAGCTACGATAGGCAGGATGGTGACCAGACCCATGGTGGCACCAGTCCCAAGTTGGGCTGATTTGATAGTACCAAGTGGCTCCTGCAATCTGCCATCAAAAAGTTGGCAGGCGAGTTTTGTTTTCCAGGGAAAAGCGCCGTTGTTTGTGTTTGGGGGCCTGTGGCAGGGAGTGGCCGGCTGACTCCGTAGAATCCACGATACGCAGGATGGTTCCCAGACCTGAGGTGGCACCAGTGCCAAGTCGGGCTGGTTTGATAGTACCAAGTGGTTCCTGCAATCTGCCATCCAGAAGCGGGGCAGCTTACTTTTGTTTGCCAGGGAAACGGGCCGAGGTTTTTGTCTGGGGGCCTATGGCTGGGAGTGACCGGCTGGCTCCTGAAAAGCTACGATAGGCAGGATGGTGAGCAGACCCATGGTGGCACCAGTGCCAAGTTGGGCTGGTTTGATAGTACCAAGTGGCTCCTGCAACCTGCCATCAAAAACTTGGCAGGCGAGTTTTGTTTTCCAGGGAAAAGCGCCGTTGTTTGTGTTTGGGGGCCTGTGGCTGGGAGTGGCCGGCTGGCTCCTTAGAATCCACGATACGCAGGATGGTTCCCAGACCAGTGGTGGCACCAGTGCCAAGTCGGGCGGGTTTGATAGTAACAAGTGCGTCCTACAATCTGCCATCCAGAAGCGGGGCAGCTTACTTTTGTTTGCCAGGGAAACGGGCCGAGGTTTGTGTCTGGGGGCCTATGGCTGGGAGTGACCGCCTGGCTCCTGAAAAGCTACGATAGGCAGGATAGTTCCGAGACCAGAGGTGGCACCAGTGCCAAGTTGGGCTGGTTTGATAGTACCAAGTGGCTCCTGCAATCTGCCATCAAAAAGTTGGCAGGCGAGTTTTGTTTTCCAGGGAAAAGCGCCGTTGTTTGTGTTTGGGGGCCTGTGGCTCAGAGTGGCCGGGTGGCTGCTTAGAATCCACGATACGCAGGATGGTTCCCAGACCCAAGGTGGCACCAGTGCCAAGTCGGGCTGGTTTGACACAACCAAGTGGCTCCTGCAATCTGCCATCCAGAATCGGGGCAGCTTAATTTTGTTTGCCAGGGAAACGTTCCGAGGTTTGTGTCTGGGGGCCTATGGCTGGGAGTGACCGGCTGGCTCCTGAAATACTACAATAGGCAGGATGGTTCCCAGACCCATAGTGGCACCAGTGCCAAGTTGGGACGATTTGATAGTACCAAGTGGCTCCCGCAATCTGCCATCAAAAAGTTGGCAGGCGAATTTTGTTTTCCAGGGAAAAGCGCCGTTGTTTTTGTTTGGGGGCCTGTGGCTGGGAGTGGCCGGCTGGCTCCTTAGAATCCACGATATGCAGGATTGTTCCCAGACCCAAGGTGGCACCAGTGCCAAATCGGGCTGGTTTGATGGTGCTCAGTGGCGCCTGCAATCTGCCATCCAGACGCGGGGCAGCGGATTTTTGTTTCCAAGAGAAATGGTCCGTGGTTTGTTTTTGGGGGTATATGGCTGGGCGTGGCCGGCTGGCTCCTTAAAAAGCTCGATATGCAGGATGGTTCCCTGACACAAGGTGGCACCAGTGCCACGTCGGGCGGTTTTCGTAGTACAAAGTGCGTCCTAAAATTTGCCATCCAGAAGAGGGGCAGTTGAGTTTTGTTTGCCAGAGAAAAGGGCCGTGGTTTGTTTTTGGGCGCATATGGCTGAGAGTGGCCGGCTGGCTCCTGAAAATCTACGATAGGCAGGATGTTTACCAGACCCATGGTGGCACCAGTGCCAAGTTGGGCTGATTTGATAGTACCAAGTGGCTCCTGCAATCTGCCATCCCGAATCGGGGTAGCTTACTTTTGTTTTCCAGGGAAACGGGCCGAGGTTTGTGTCTGGGGGTCTATGGTTGGGAGTGGCCGGCTGGCTCCTTAGAAACCACGATACGCAGCATGGTTCCCAGACAAGAAGTGCCACCAGTGCCAAGTTGGGCTGGTTTGATACTACCAAGTGGTTCCTGCAATCTGCCATCCAGAAGCGGGGCAGCTTACTTTTGTTTGCCACGGAAACGGGCCGTTGTTTGTGTTTGGGGGCCTGTGGCTGGGAGTGGCCGACTGGATCCTTAGAATCCACGATACGCAGGATGGTTCCCAGACCAGAGGTGGCACCAGTGCCAAGTCGGGCTGGTTTGATAGTACCAATTGGCTCCTGCAATCTGCCATCCAGAAGCGGGGCAGCTTAATTTTGTTTGCCAGGGAAACGGGCCGAGGTTTTTTTCTGGGGGCCTATGGCTGGGAGTGACCGGCTGGCTCCTGAAAAGCTACGATAGGCAGGATGGTGACCAGACCCATGGAGGCACTAGTGCCAAGTTGGGCTGATTTGATAAAACCAAGTGGCTCCTGCAATCTGCCATCAAAAATTTGGCAGGCGAGTTTTGTTTTCCAGGGAAAAGCGCCGTTGTTTGTGTTTGGGGGCCTGTGGCTGGGAGTGGCCGGCTGGCTCCTTAGAATCCACGATACGCATCATGATATCCAGACCCAAGGTGGCACCAGTGCCAAGTTTTGCTGGTTTGATAGTACCAAGTGGTTCCTGCAATCTGCCATCCAGAAGCAGGGCAGCTTACTTTTGTTTGCCAGGGAAACGGGCCGAGGTTTTTGTCTGGGGGCCTATGGCTGCGAGTGACCGGCTGGCTCCTGAAAAGCTACGATAGGCAGGATGGTGACCAGACCCATGGTGGCACCAGTCCCAAGTTGGGCTGATTTGATAGTACCAAGTGGCTCCTGCAATCTGCCATCAAAATTTGGCAGGCGAGTTTTGTTTTCCAGGGAAAAGCGCCGTTGTTGTGTTTGGGGGCCTGTGGCTGGGAGTGGCCGGCTGGCTCCTTAGAATCCACGATACGCAGGATGGTTCCAAGACCCAAGGTGGCACCAGTGCCAAGTCGGGATAGTTTGATGGTGCAAAGTGGCTCCTGCAATCTGCCATCCAGAAGCGGGGCAGCTTACTTTCGTTTGCCAGGGAAAAGGGCCGAGCTTTGTGTCTCGGGGCCTATGGCTAGGAGAGACCGGCTGGCTCCTGAAAAGCTACGATAGGCAGGATGGTGACCAGACCCATGGTGGCACCAGTGCCAAGTTGGGCTGGTTTGATAGTACCAAGTGGCTCCTGCAATCTGCCATCAAAAAGTTGGCAGGCGAGTTTTGTTTTCCAGGGAAAAGCGCCGTTGTTTGTGTTTGGGGGCCTGTGGCAGGGAGTGGCCGGCTGACTCCTTAGAATCCACGATACGCAGGATGGTTCCCAGACCAGAGGTGGCACCAGTGACAAGTCGGGCTGGTTTGATAGTACCAAGTGGTTCCTGCAATCTGCCATCCAGAAGCGGGGCAGCTTACTTTTGTTTGCCAGGGAAACGGGCCGAGGTTTGTGTCTGGGGGCCTATGGCTGGGAGTGACCGGCTGGTTCCTGAAAAGCTACGATAGGCAGGATGGTGAGCAGACCCATGGTGGCACCAGTGCCAAGTTGAGCTGGTTTGATAGTACCAAGTGGCTCCTGAAACCTGCCATCAAAACGTGGCAGGCGAGTTTTGTTTTCCAGGGAAAAGCGCCGTTGTTTGTGTTTGGGTGCCTGTGGCTGGGAGTGGCCGGCTGGCTCCTTAGAATCCACGATACGCAGGATGGTTCCCAGACCAGTGGTGGCAACAGTGCCAAGTCGGGCGGGTTTGATAGTAACAAGTGCGTCCTACAATCTGCCATCCAGAAGCGGGGCAGCTTAATTTTGTTTGCCAGGGAAACGGGCCGAGGTTTGTGTGTGGGGGCCTATGGCTGGGAGTGACCGGCTGGCTCCTGAAAAGCTACGATAGGCAGGATGGTGACCAGACCCATGGTGGCACCAGTGCCAAGTTGGGCTGGTTTGATAGTACCAAGTGGTTCCTGCAATCTGCCATCAAAATGTTGTCAGGCGAGTTTTGTTTTCCAGGGAAAAGCGCCGTTGTTTGTGTTTGGGGGCCTGTGGCTGGGAGTGGCCGGCTGGCTAATTAGAATCAACGATACGCAGGATGGTTCCCAGACCAGAGGTGGCACCAGTGACAAGTCAGGCCAGTTTGATGGTGCAAAGTGGCTCCTGCAATCTGCCATCCAGAAGCGGGGCAGCTTACTTTTGTTTGCCAGGGAAAGGAGCCGAGGTTTTTGTCTGGGGGCCTATGGCTGGGAGTGACCGGCTGGCTCCTGAAAAGGTACGATAGGCAGGATGGTTACCAGACCCATGGTGGCACCAGTGCCAAGTTCGGCTGATTTGATAGTACGAAGTGGCTCCTGCAATCTGCCATCAAAATGTTGGTAGGCGAGTTTTGTTTTCCAGGGAAAAGCGCCGTTGTGTTTTGTTTGGGGGCCTGTGGGTGGGAGTGGCCGGATGGCTAATTAGAATCCACGATACGCAGGATGGTTCCCAGACCTGAGGTGGCACCAGTGACAAGTCGGGCCAGTTTGATGGTGCAAATTTGCTCCTGCAATCTGCCATCCAGAAGCGGGGCAGCTTACTTTTGTTTGCCAGGGAAACGGGCCAAGGTTTGTGTCTGGGGGCATATGGCTGTGAGTGACCGGCTAGGTCCTGAAAAGCTACGAGAGGCAGGATGGTGACCAGACCCATGGTGCCACCAGTGCCAAGTTGGGATGGTTTGATACTACCAAGTGGCTCCTGCAATCTGCCATCAAAAATTCGGCAAGCGAGTGTTGCTTTCCAGGGAAAAGCGCCGTTGTTTTTGTTTGGGGGCCTGTGGCAGGGAGTGGCCGGCTGGCTCCTAAGAATCCACGATACGCAGCATGGTTCCCAGACCCAAGGTGGCACCAGTGCCAAGTCGGGCTGGCTTGATAATACCAAGTGGTTCCTGCAATCGGCCATCAAAAAGTTGGTAGGCGAGTTTTGTTTTCCAGGGAAAAGCGCCGTTGTTTGTGCCTGGGGCCCTATGGCCTGGAGTGGACGGATGGCTAATTAGAATCCATGATTAACAGGATGGTTCCCGGACCCATGGTGGCACCAGTGCCAAGTTGGGCTGGTTTGATAGTACCAAGTGGTTCCTGCAATCTGCCATCCAGAAGCGGGGCAGCTTACTTTTGTTTGCCAGGGATACGGTCCGAGGTTTGTGTCTGGGGGCCTAAGGCTGGGAGTGACCGGCTGGCTCCTGAAAAGCTACGATAGGCAGGATGGTGACCAGACCCATGGTGGCACCAGTGCCAAGTTGGGCTGGCTTGATAATTCCAAGTGGCTCCTGCAATCTGCCATCAAAAAGTTGTCAGGCGAGTTTTGTTTTCCAGGGAAAAGCGCCGTTGTTTGTGTTTGGGGGCCTGTGGCTGGGAGTGGCCGGCTGGCTCCTTAGAATCCACGATACGCAGGATGGTTCCCAGACCAGAGGTGGCACCAGTGCCAAGTCGGGCTGGTTTGATAGTACCAAGTGGCTCCTGCAATCTGCCATCCAGAAGCGGGACAGCTTATTTTGTTTGTCAGGGAAACGGGCCGAGGTTTGTGTCTGGGGGCCTATGGCTGGGAGTGACCGGCTGGCTCCTGAAAAGCTACGATAGGCAGGATGGTGAGCAGACCCATGGTGGCACCAGTGCCAAGTTGGGCTGGTTTGATAGTACCAAGTGGCTCCTGCAATCTGCCATCAAAAATTTGGCAGGCAAGTTTTGTTTACCAGGGAAAAGCGCCGTTGTTTTTGTTTGGGGGCCTATGGCTGGGAGTGGCCGGCTGGCTCCTTCGAATCCACGATACGCAGGATGGTTCCCAGACCTGAGGTGGCACCAGTGCCAAGTTGGTCTGGTTTGATAGTACCAAGTGCGTCCTGCAATCTGCCATCCAGAAGCGGGGTAGCTTACTTTTGTTTGCCAGGGAAACGGGCCGAGCTTTGTGTCTGGGGGCCTATGGCTGGGAGTGACCGGCTGGCTCCTGAAAAGCTACGATAGGCAGGATGGTGACCAGACCCATGGTGGCACCAGTGCCAAGTTGGGCTGGTTTGATAGTACCAAGTGGCTCCTGCAATCTGCCATCAAAAAGTTGGCAGGCGAGTTTGTTATCCAGGGAAAAGCGCCGTTGTTTGTGCCTGGGGCCCTATGGCCTGGAGTGGACGGATGGCTAATTAGAATCCACGATACACAGGATGGTTCCCAGACCCATGGTGGCACCAGTGCCAAGTTGGGCTGGTTTGATAGTACCAAGTGGCTCCTGCAATCTGCCATCAAAAATTTGGCAGGCGAATTTTGTTTTCCAGGGAAAAGCGCCGTTGTTTGTGTTTGGGGGCCTGTGGCAGGGAGTGGCCGGCTGGCTCCTGAAAAGCTACGATAGGCAGGATGGTGACCAGACCCATGGTGGCACCAGTGCCAAGTTGGGCTGATTTGATAGTACCAAGTGGCTCCGGCAATCTGCCATCAAAAAGTTGGCAGACGAGTTTTGTTTTCCAGGAAAAAGCGCCGTTGTTTGTGTTTGGGGGCCTGTGCCTGGGAGTGGACGGATGGCTAATTAGAATCTACGATACGCAGGATTGTTCCCAGACCAGAGGTGGCAGCAGTGCCAAGTCGGGCTGGTTTGATAGTACCAAGTGGCTCCTGCAATCTGCCATCCAGAAGCGGGACAGCTTACTTTTGTTTGTCAGGGAAACGGGCCGAGCTTTGGGTCTGGGGGCCTATGGCTGGGAGTGACCGGCTGGCTCCTGAAAAGCTACGATAGGCAGGATGGTGACCAGACCCATGGTGGCACCAGTGCCAAGTTGGGCTGGTTTGATAGTACCAAGTGGCTCCTGCAATCTGCCATCAAAAAGTTGGCAGGCGAGTTTTGTTTTCCAGGGAAAAGCGCCGTTGTTTGTGTTTGGGGGCCTGTGGCTGGGAGTGGCCGGCTGGCTCCTTAGAATCCACGATACGCAGGATGGTTCCCAGACCAGAGGTGGCAGCAGTGCCAAGTCGGGCTGGTTTGATGGTGCAAAGTGGCTCCTGCAATCTGCCATCCAGAAGCGGGATAACTTACTTTTGTTTGCCAGGGAAACGGGCCGAGCTTTGTGTCTGGGGGCCTATGGCTGGGAGTGACCGGCTGGCTCCTGAAAAGCTACGATAGGCAGGATGGTGACCAGACCCATGGTGGCACCAGTGCCAAGTTGGGCTGGTTTGATAGTACCAAGTGGCTCCGGCAATCTGCCATCAAAATTTGGCAGGCGAGTTTTGTTTTCCAGGGAAAAGCGCCGTTGTTTGTGTTTGGGGGCCTGTGGCTGGGAGTGGCCGGATGGCTAATTAGAATCCACGATACGCAGCATGGTTCCCAGACCTGAGGTGGCACCAGTGCCAAGTCGGGCTGGTTTGATTATACCAAGTGGCTCCTGCAATCTGCCATCCAGAAGCGGGGTAGCTTACTTTTGTTTGCCAGGGAAACGGGCCGAGGTTTGTGTCTGGGGGCCTATGGCTGGGAGTGACCGGCTGGCTCCTGAAAAGCTACGATAGGCAGGATGGTGACCAGACCCATGGTGGCACCAGTGCCAAGTTGGGCTGGTTTGATAGTACCAAGTGGCTCCTGCAATCTGCCATCAAAAAGTTGGCAGGCGAGTTTGTTATCCAGGGAAAAGCGCCGTTGTTTGTGTTTGGGGGCCTGTGGCTGGGAGTGGCCGGCTGGCTCCTTAGAATCCACGATACGCAGGATGGTTCCCAGACCAGAGGTGGCAGCAGTGCCAAGTCGGGCTGGTTTGATGGTGAAAAGTGGCTCCTGCAATCTGCCATCCAGAAGCGGGATAACTTGCTTTTGTTTGCCAGGGAAACAGGCCGAGATTTGTATCTGGGGTCCTATGCCTGGGAGTGACCGGCTGGCTCCTGAAAAGCTACGATAGGCAGGATGGTGACCAGACCCATGGTGGCAGCAGTGCCAAGTTGGGCTGGTTTGATAGTACCAAGTGGCTCCTGCAATCTGCCATCAAAAAGTTGGCAGGCGAGTTTTGTTTTCCAGGGAAAAGCGCCGTTGTTTGTGTTTGGGGGCCTGTGGGTGGGAGTGGCCGGCTGGTTCCTTAGAATCCACGATACGCAGGATGGTTCCCAGACCTGAGGTGGCACCAGTGCCAAGTCGGGCTAGTTTGATGGTGCAAAGTGGCTCCTGCAATCTGCCATCCAGAAGCGGGGCAGCTTACTTTTGTTTGCCAGGGAAACGGGCCGAGGTTTGTGTCTCAGGGCCTATGGCTGGGCGTGACCGGCTGGCTCCTGAAAAGCTACGATAGGCAGGATGGTGACCAGACCCATGGTGGCACCAGTGCCAAGTTGGGCTGATTTGATAGTACCAAGTGGCTCCTGCAATCTGCCATTAAAAAGTCGGCAGGCGAGTTTGTTATCCAGGGAAAAGCGCCGTTGTTTGTGTTTGGGGGCCTGTGGCTGGGAGTGGCCGGCTGGCTCCTTAGAATCCACGATACGCAGGATGGTTCCCAGACCAGAGGTGGCAGCAGTGCCAAGTCGGGCTGGTTTGATGGTGAAAAGTGGCTCCTGCAATCTGCAATCCAGAAGCGGGATAACTTACTTTTGTTTGCCAGGGAAACGGGCAGAGCTTTGTGTCTGGGGGCCTATGGCTGGGAGTGACCGGCTGGCTCCTGAAAAGCTACGATAGGCAGGATGGTGACCAGACCCATGGTGGCACCAGTGCCAAGTTGGGCTGGTTTGATAGTACCAAGTGGCTCCGGCAATCTGCCATCAAAATTTGGCAGGCGAGTTTTGTTTTCCAGGGAAAAGCGCCGTTTTTTGTGTTTGGGGGCCTGTGGGTGGGAGTGGCCGGATGGCTAATTAGAATCCACGATACGCAGCATGGTTCCCAGACCTGAGGTGGCACCAGTGCCAAGTTGGGCTGGTTTGATAGTACCAAGTGCGTCCTGCAATCTGCCATCCAGAAGCGGGGTAGCTTACTTTTGTTTGCCAGGGAAACGGGCCGAGGTTTGTGTCTCGGGGCCTATGGCTGGGAGTGACCGGCTGGCTCCTGAAAAGCTACGATAGGCAGGATGGTGACCAGACCCATGGTGGCACCAGTGCCAAGTTGGGCTGGTTTGATAGTACCAAGTGGCTCCTGCAATCTGCCATCAAAAAGTTGGCAGGCGAGTTTGTTATCCAGGGAAAAGCGCCGTTGTTTGTGTTTGGGGGCCTGTGGCTGGGAGTGGCCGGCTGGCTCCTTAGAATCCACGATACGCAGGATGGTTCCCAGACCAGAGGTGGCACCAGTGCCAAGTCGGGCTGGTTTGATGGTGAAAAGTGGCTCCTGCAATCTGCCATCCAGAAGCGGGATAACTTGCTTTGGTTTGCCAGGGAAACGGTCCGAGGATTGTGTCTGGGGGCCTATGGCTGGGAGTGACCGGCTGGCTCCTGAAAAGCTACGATAGGCAGGATGGTGACCAGACCCATGGTGGCACCAGTGCCAAGTTGGGCTGGTTTGATAGTACCAAGTGGCTCCTGCAATCTGCCATCAAACAGTTGTCAGGCGAGTTTTGTTTTCCAGGGAAAAGCGCCGTTGTTTGTGTTTGGGGGCCTGTGGCTGGGAGTGGCCGGCTGGTTCCTTTAGAATCCACGATACGCAGGATCGTTCCCAGACCCAAGGTGGCACCAGTGCCAAGTTGGGCTGGTTTGATAGTACCAAGTGCGTCCTGCAATCGGCCATCCAGAAGCGGGGCAGCTTACTTTTGTTTGCCAGGGAAACGGGCCGAGGTTTTTCTCCGGGGGCCTATAGCAGGGAGGGACCGGCTAGCTCCTGAAAAGCTACGATAGGCAGGATGGTGACCATATCCATGGTGGCACCAGTGCCAAGTTGGGCTGATTTGATAGTACCAAGTGGCTCCTGCAATCTGCCATCAAAATGTTGGCAGGCGAGTTTTGTTTTCCAGGGAAAAGCGCTGTGGATTGTGTTTGGGGGCCTGTGGCTGCGGGTGACCGGCTGGCTCCTTAGAATACACGATAGGCAGGATGGTTCCCAGACCCAAGGTGGCACCAGTGCCAAGTTGGGCTGGTTTGACAGTACCAAGTGGCTCCTGCAATCTGCCATCCAGAAGCGGGGCAGCTTACTTTTGTTTGCCAGGGAAACGGGTCGAGCTTTGTGTCTGGGGGCCTATGGCTGGGAGTGACCGGCTGGCTCCTGAAAAGCTACGATAGGCAGGATGGTGACCAGACCCATGGTGGCACCAGTGCCAAGTAGGGCTGGTTTGATAGTACCAAGTGGCTCCTGCAATCTGCCATCAAAAAGTTGGCAGGCAAGTTTTGTTTTCCAGGGAAAAGCGCCGTTGTTTTTATTTGGGGGCCTAAGGCTGGGAGTGGCCGGCTGGCTCCTTAGAATCCACGATACGCAGGATGGTTCCCAGACCAGAGGTGGCACCAGTGCCAAGTCGGGCTGGTTTGATAGTACCAAGTGCGTCCTGCAATCTGCCATCCAGAAGCGGGGTAGCTTACTTTTGTTTGCCAGGGAAACGGGCCCCGAGACACAGGTTTGTGTCTCGGGGCCTATGTCTGGGAGTGACCGGCTGGCTCCTGAAAAGCTACGATAGGCAGGATGGTGACCAGACCCATGGTGGCACCAGTGCCAAGTTGGGCTGGTTTGATAGTACCAAGTGGCTCCTGCAATCTGCCATCAAAATGTTGGCAGGCGAATTTTGTTTTCCAGGGAAAAGCGCCGTTGTTTGTTTTTGGGGGCCTGTGGCAGGGAGTGGCCGGCTGGCTCCTGAAAAGCTACGATAGGCAGGATGGTGACCAGACCCATGGTGGCACCAGTGCCAAGTTGGGCTGGTTTGATAGTACCAAGTGGCTCCGGCCATCTGCCATCAAAAAGTTGGCCGACGAGTTTTGTTTTCCAGGGAAAAGCGCCGTTGTTTGTGTTTGGGGGCCTGTGGCTGGGAGTGGACGGCTTGCTAATTAGAATCCACGATACGCAGGATGGTTCCCAGACCAGAGGTGGCACCAGTGCCAAGTCGGGCTGGTTTGATAGTACCAAGTGGCTCCTGCAATCTGCCATCCAGAAGCGGGGCAGCTTACTTTTGTTTGCCAGGGAAACGGGCCAAGGTTTGTGTCTGGGGGCCTATGGCTGGGAGTGACCGGCTGGCTCCTGAAAAGCTACGATAGGCAGGATGGTGACCAGACCCATGGTGGCACCAGTGCCAAGTTCTGCTGGTTTGATAGTACCAAGTGGCTCCTGCAATCTGCCATCAAAAAGCTGGCAGGCGAGTTTTGTTTTCCAGGGAAAAGCGCCGTTGTTTGTGTTTGTTGGCCTGTGGCTGGGAGTGGCCGGATGGTTCCTTAGAATCCACGATACGCAGGATGGTTCCCAGACCAGTGGTGGCACCAGTGCCAAGTCGGGCTACTTTGATGGTGCAAAGTGGCTCCTGCAATCTGCCATCCAGAAGCGGGGCAGCTTACTTTTGTTTGCCAGGGAAACGGGCCGAGGTTTGTGTCTGGGGGCCTATGGCTGGGAGTGACCGGCTGGCTCCTGAAAAGCTACGATAGGCAGGATGGTGACCAGACCCATGGTGGCACCAGTGCCAAGTTGGGCTGATTTGATAGTACCAAGTGGCTCCTGCAATCTGCCATCAAAAAGTCGGCAGGCGAGTTTTGTTTTCCAGGGAAAAGCGCCGTTGTTTGTGTCTGGGGGACTGTGGCTGGGAGTGATCGGCTGGCTCCTTAGAATCCACGATACGCAGGATGGTTCCCAGACCAGAGGTGGCACCATTGCCAAGTTGGGCTGGTTTGATAGTACCAAGTGCGTCCTGCAATCTGCCATCCAGAAGCGGGGCAGCTTACTTTTGTTTGCCAGGGAAACGGGCCGAGGTTTGTGACTTGGGACCTATGGCAGGGAGTGACCGGCTAGGTCCTGAAAAGCTAAGATAGGCAGGATGGTGACCAGACCCATGGTGGCACCAGTGCCAAGTCGGGTGGTTTGATAGTACCAAGTGGTTCCTGCAATCTGCCATCAAAAAGTTGGCAGGCGAGTTTTGTTTTCTAGGGAAAAGCGCCGTTGTTTGTGTTTGGGGGCCTGTGGCTGGGAGTGGCCGGCTGGCTGCTTAGAATCCACGATACGCAGGATGGTTCCCAGACCAGAGGTGGCACCAGTGCCAAGTAGGGCTGGTTTGATAATACCTACTGGATCCTGCAATCTGCCATCCAGAAGCGGGACAGCTTACTTTTGTTTTTCAGGGAAACGGGCTGAGCTTTGTGTCACGGGACCTATGGCTGGGAGTGACCGTCTAGGTCCTGAAAAGCTACGATAGGCAGGATGGTGACCAGACCCATGGTGACACCAGTGCCAAGTTGGGCTGGTTTGATAGTACCAAGTGGCTCCTGCAATCTGCCATCAAAAATTTGGCAGGCGAGTTTTGTTTTCCAGGGAAAAGCGCCGTTGTTTGTGTTTGGGGGCCTGTGGGTGGGAGTGGCCGGCTTGCTAATTGGAATCCACGATACGCAGGATGGTTCCCAGACTTGAGGTGGCACCAGTGACAAGTCAGGCAAGTTTGATGGTGCAAAGTGTCTCCTGCAATCTGCCATCCAGAAGCGGGGCAGCTTACTTTTGTTTGCCAGGGAAACGGGCCGAGGTTTTTCTCTGAGGGCCTATGGCTGGGAGTGACCGGGTGGCGCATGAACAGCTACAATAAGCAGGATGGGGACCAGACCCATGGTGGCACCAGTGCCAAGTTGGGCTGGTTTGATAGTACCAAGTGGCTCCTGCAATCTGCCATCAAAATGTTGGCAGGCGAGTTTTGTTTTCCAGGGAAAAGCGCCGTTGTTTGTGTTTGGGGGCCTGTGGCAGGGAGTGGCCGGCTGGCTCCTTAGAATCCACGATACGCAGGATGGTTCCCAGACCCAAGGTGGCACCAGTGCCAAGTTGGGCTGGTTTGATACTACCAAGTGCGTCCTGCAATCTGCCATCCAGAAGCGGGGTAGCTTACTTTTGTTTGCCAGGGAAACGGGCCGAGTTTTGTGTCTGGGGGCCTATGGCTGGGGGTGACCGGCTGGCTCCTGAAAAGCTACGATAGGCAGGATGGTGACCAGACCCATGGTGGCACCAGTGCCAAGTTTGGCTTATGTGATAGTACCAAGTGGCTCCTGCAATCTGCCATCAAAAATTTGGCAGGCGAGTTTTGTTTTCCAGGGAAAAGCGCCGTTGTTTGTGTTTGGGGGCCTGTGGCTGGGAGTGGCCGGCTGGCTAATTAGAATCAACGATACGCAGGATGGTTCCCAGACCAGAGGTGGCACCAGTGACAAGTCGGGCTGGTTTGATAGTACCAAGTGGTTCCTGCAATCTGCCATCCAGAAGCGGGGCAGCTTACTTTTTTTTGCCAGGGAAACGGGCCGAGGTTTTTGTCTGGGGGCCTATGGCTGGGGGTGACCGGCTGGCTCCTGAAAAGCTACGATAGGCAGGATGGTGACCAGACCCATGGTGGCACCAGTGCCAAGTTGGGCTGGTTTGATAGTACCAAGTGGCTCCTGCAATCTGCCATCAAACAGTTGGCAGGCGAGTTTTGTTTTCCAGGGAAAAGCGCCGTTGTTTGTGTTTGGGGGCCTGTGGCTGGGAGTGGCCGGGTGGCTCCTTAGAATCCACGACACGCAGGATCGTTCCCAGACCTGACGTGGCACCAGTGCCAAGTCGGGCTGGTTTTATAATACCAAGTGGTTCCTGCAATCTGCCATCCAGAAGCGGGGCAGCTTACATTTGTTTGCCAGGGAAACGGGCCGAGCTTTGTGTCTGGGCGCCTATGGCTGGGAGTGACCTGCTAGGTCCTGAAAAGCTACGATAGGCAGGATGGTGACCATATCCATGGTGGCACCAGTGCCAAGTTGGGCTGGTTTGATAGTACCAAGTGGCTCCCGCAATCCGCCATCAAAAATTTGGCAGGCGAGTTTTGTTTTCCAGGGAAAAGCGCCGTTGTTTGTGTTTGGGGGCCTGTGGCAGGGAGTGGCCGGCTGGCTCCTTAGAATCAACGATACGCAGGATGGTTCCCAGACCAGAGGTGGCAGCAGTGCCAAGTCGGGCTGGTTTGATACTACCAAGTGCGCCCTGCAATCTGCCATCCAGAAGCGGGGCAGCTTACTTTTGTTTGCCAGGGAAACGGGCAGAGGTTTGTGTCTGGGGGCCTATGGCTGGGAGTGACCCTCTAGGTCCTGAAAAGCTACGATAGGCAGGATGGTGACCAGACCCATGGTGGCACCAGTGCCAAGTAGGGCTGGTTTGATAGTACCAAGTGGCTCCTGCAATCTGCCATCAAAAACTTGGCAGGCGAGTTTTGTTTTCCAGGGAAAAGCGCCGTTGTTTGTGTTTGGGGGCCTTCGGCAGGGAGTGGCCGGCTGGCTCCTTAGAATCCACGATACGCAGGATGGTTCCCAGACCCAAGGTTGCACCAGTGCCAAGTTTGGCTTATGTGATAGTACCAAGTGGCTCCTGCAATCTGCCATCAAAAATTTGGCAGGCGAGTTTTGTTTTGCAGGGAAAAGCGCCGTTGTTTGTGTTTGGGGGCCTGTGGCTGGGAGTGGCGGGCTGGCTAATTAGAATCAACGATACGCAGGATGGTTCCCAGACCAGAGGTGGCACCAGTGACAAGTCGGGCTGGTTTGATACTACCAAGTGCGTCCTGCAATCTGCCATCCAGAAGCGGGGCAGCTTACTTTTGTTTGCCAGGGAAACGGGCAGAGGTTTGTGTCTGGGGCCCTATGGCTGGGAGTGACCGGCTGGCTCCTGAAAAGCTACGATAGGCAGGATGGTGACCAGACCCATGGTGGCACCAGTGCCAAGTTGGGCTGGTTTGATAGTACCAAGTGTCTCCGGCAATCTGCCATCAAAAAGTTGGCAGACGAGTTTTGTTTTCCAGGAAAAAGCGCCGTTGTTTGTGTTTGGGGGCCTGTGCCTGGGAGTGGACGGATGGCTAATTAGAATCTACGATACGCAGGATGGTTCCCAGACCAGAGGTGGCACCAGTGCCAAGTCGGGCTGGTTTGATGGTGCAAAGTGGCTCCTGCAATCTGCCATCCAGAAGCGGGGTAGCTTACTTTTGTTTGCCAGGGAAACGGGCCGAGGTTTGTGTCTGGGGGCCTATGGCTGGGAGTGACCGGCTGGCTCCTGAAAAGCTACGATAGGCAGGATGGTGACCAGACCCATGGTGGCACCAGTGCCAAGTTGGGCTGGTTCGATAGTACCAAGTGGCTCCTGCAATCTGCGATCAAAAAGTTGGCAGGCGAGTTTTGTTTTCCAGGGAAAAGCGCCATTGTTTGTGTTTGGGGGCCTGTGGGTGGGAGTGGCCGGATGGCTAATTAGAATCCACGATACGCAGGATGGTTCCCAGACCTCAGGTGGCACCAGTGCCAAGTCTGGCTGGTTTGATGGTGCAAAGTGGCTCCTGCAATCTGCCATCCAGAAGCGGGGTAGCTTACTTTTGTTTGCCAGGGAAACGGGCCGAGGTTTTTCTCTCGGGGCCTATGGCTGAGGGTGACCGGCTGGCTCCTGAAAAGCTACGATAGGCAGGATGGTGACCAGACCCATGGTGGCACCAGTGCCAAGTCGGGCTGGTTTGATAGTACCAAGTGGCTCCTGCAATCTGCCATCCTGAAGCGGGGTAGCTTACTTTTGTATGCCAGGGAAACGGGCCGAGTTTTTTGTCTGGGGTCCTATAGCTGGGAGTGACCGGCTGGCTCCTGAAAAGCTACGATAGGCAGGATGGTGACCAGACCCATGGTGGCACCAGTGCCAAGTTGGACTGATTTGATAGTACCAAGTGGCTCCTGCAATCTGCCATCAAAATGTTGGCAGGCGAGTTTTGTTTTCCAGGGAAAAGCGCCGTTGATTTTGTTTGGGGGCCTGTGGCTGGGAGTGGCCGGCTGGCTCCTTAGAATCCACGATACGCAGGATGGTTCCCAGACCCAAGGTGGCACCAGTGCCAAGTTGGGCTGGTTTGATAGTACCAAGTGGTTCCTGCAATCTGCCATCCAGAAGCGGGGTAGCTTACTTTTTTTTGCCAGGGAAACGGGCCGAGGTTTTTCTCTCGGGGCCTATGGCTGAGGGTGACCGGCTGGCTCCTGAAAAGCTACGATAGGCAGGATGGTGACCAGACCCATGGTGACACCAGTGCCAAGTTGGGCTGGTTTGATAGTACCAAGTGGCTCCTGCAATCTGCCATCAAAATGTTGGCAGGCGAGTTTTGTTTTCCAGGGAAAAGCGCCGTTGTTTGTGTTTGGGGGCCTGTGGCTGGGAGTGGCCGGCTGGCTCCTTAGAATCCACGATACGCAGGATGGTTCCCAGACCAGAGGTGGCACCAGTGCCAAGTCGGGCTGGTTTGATAGTAACAAGTGCGTCCTGCAATCTGCCATCCAGTAGCTGGGCAGATTAATTTGGTTTGCCAGGGAAACGGGCCGAGGTTTGTGTCTGGGGGCCTATGGCTGGGAGTGACCGGCTGGCTCCTGAAAAGCTACGATAGGCAGGATGGTGACCAGACCCATGGTGGCACCAGTGCCAAGTTGGGCTGATTTGATAGTACCAAGTGGCTCCTGCAATCTGCCATCAAAAAGCTGGCAGGCGAGTTTTGTTTTCCAGGGAAAAGCGCCGTTGTTTCTGTTTGGAGGCCTATGGCTAGGAGTGGCCGGCTGGCTCCTTAGAACCCATGATACGCAGGATGGTTCCCTGACCAGAGGTGGCACCAGTGCCAAGTCGGGCTAGTTTGATAGTACCAAGTGGCTTCTGCAATCTGCCATCCAGAAGCGGGGCAGCTTACTTTTGTTTGCCACGTAAACGGGCCGTTGTTTGTGTTTGGGGGCCTGTGGCTGGGAGTTGCCGACTGGCTCCTTAGAATCCACGATACGCGGGATTGTTCCCAGACCAGAGGTGGCACCAGTGCCAAGTCGGGCTGGTTTGATAGTACCAAGTGGCTCCTGCAATCTGCCATCCAGAAGCGGGGCAGCTTAATTTTGTTTTCCAGGGAAAAGCGCCGTTGTTTGTGTTTGGGGGCCTGTGGGTGGGAGTGGCCGGATGGCTCCTTAGAATCCACGATACGCAGGATGGTTCCCAGACCAGAGGTGGCACCAGTGCCAAGTCGGGCTGGTTTGATAGTACCAAGTGGCTCCTGCAATCTGCCATCCAGAAGCGGGGCAGCTTACTTTTGTTTGCCAGGGAAACGGGCCGAGGTTTTTGTCTCAGGGCCTATGGCTGGGAGTGACCGGCTGGCTCCTGAAAAGTTACGATAGGCAGGATGGTGACCAGACCCATGGTGGCACCAGTGCCAAGTTGGGCTGGTTTGATAGTACCAAGTGGCTCCTGCAATCCGCCATGAAAAATTTGGCAGGCGAGTTTTGTTTTCCAGGGAAAAGCGCCGTTGTTTGTATTTGGGGGCCTGTGGCTGGGAGTGGCCGGCTGGCTCCTTAGAATCCACGATACGCAGCATGGTATCCAGACCCAAGGTGGCACCAGTGCCAAGTTGGGCTGGTTTGATAATACCAAGTGGTTCCTGCAATCTGCCATCCAGAAGCGGGGCAGCTTACTTTTGTTTGCCAGGGAAACGGGCCGAGGTTTGTGTCTGCGGGCCTATGGCTGGGAGTGACCGGATGGCTCCTGAAAAGCTACGATAGGCAGGATGGTGACCAGACCCATGGTGGCACCAGTGCCAAGTTGGGCTGGTTTGATAGTATCAAGTGGCTCCTGCAATCTGCCATCAAAAAGTTGGCAGGCGAGTTTTGTTTTCCAGGGAAAAGCGCCGTTGTTTGTGTTTGAGGGCCTGTGGCTGGGAGTGGCCGGCTGGCTCCTTAGAATCCACGATACGCTGGATGGTTCCCAGACCAGAGGTGGCACCAGTGACAAGTCGGGCTGGTTTGATTATACCAAGTGGCTCCTGCAATCTGCCATCCAGAAGCGGGGCAGCTTACTTTTCTTTGCCACGGAAACGGGTCGAGCTTTGTGTCTGGGGGCCTATGGCTGGGAATGACCGGCTGGCTCCTGAAAAGCTACGATAGGCAGGATGGTGACCAGACCCATGGTGGCACCAGTGCCAAGTTGGGCTGGTTTGATAGTACCAAGTGGCTCCTGCAATCTGCCATCAAAAAGTTGGCAGGCGAGTTTTGTTTTCCAGGGAAAAGCGCCGTTGTTTGTGTTTGGGGGCCTGTGGCTGGGAGTGGCCGGCTGGCTACTTAGAATCCACGATACGCAGGATGGTTCCCAGACCTGAGGTGGCACCAGTGCCAAGTCGGGCTAATTTGATGGTGCAAAGTGGCTCCTGCAATCTGCCGTCCAGAAGCGGGGCAGCTTACTTTTTTTTGCCAGGGAAACGGGCCGAGCTTTGTGTCTGGGGTCTATGGCTGGGAGTGACCGGCTGGCTCCTGAAAAGCTACGATAGGCAGGATGGTGACCAGACCCATGGTGGCACCAGTGCCAAGTTGGGCTGGTTTGATAGTACCAAGTGGCTCCTGCAATCTGCCATCAAAATGTTGGCAGGCGAGTTTTGTTTTCCAGGGAAAAGCGCCGTTGTTTTTTTTTGGGGGCCTGTGGCTGGGAGTGGCCGGCTGGCTCCTTAGAATCCACGATACGCAGGATGGTTCCCAGACCTGAGGTGGCACCAGTACCAAGTCGGGCTGGTTTGATAATAACAAGTGGATCCTGCAATCTGCCATCCAGAAGCGGGGCAGCTTACTTTTGTTTGCCAGGGAAACGGGCCGAGCTTTGTATCTGGGGGCCTATGGCTGGGAGTGACCGGCTGGCTCCTGAAAAGCTACGATAGGCAGGATGGTGACCAGACCCATGGTAGCACCAGTGCCAAGTTGGGCTGGTTTGATAGTACCAAGTGGCTCCTGCAATCTGCCATCAAAAAGTTGGCAGGCGAGTTTTGTTTTCCAGGGAAAAGCGCCGTTGTTTGTGTTTGGGGGCCTGTGGCTGGGAGTGGCCGTCTTGCTAATTGGAATCCACGATACGCAGGATGGTTCCCAGACCTGAGGTGGCACCAGTGACAAGTCGGGCCAGTTTGATGGTGCAAAGTGGCTCCTGCATTCTGCCATCCAGAAGCAGGGCAGCTTACTTTTGTTTGCCAGCGAAACGGGCCGAGGTTTGTGTCTGGGGTCCTATGGCTGGGAGTGACCGGCTGGCGCCTGAAAAGCTACGATAGGCAGGATGGTGACCAGACCCATGGTGGCACCAGTGCCAAGTTGGGCTGGTTTGATAGTACCAAGTGGCTCCTGCAATCTGCCATCAAAAAGTTGGCAGGCGAGTTTTGTTTTCCAGGGAAAAGCGCCGTTGTTTGTGTTTGGGGGCCTGTGGCTGGGAGTGACCGGCTGGCTCCTTAGAATCCACGATACGCAGGATGGTTCCCAGACCCAAGGTGGCACCATTTCCAAGTTGGGCTGGTTTGATAGTACCAAGTGCGTCCTGCAATCTGCCATCCAGAAGCGGGGCAGCTTACTTTTGTTTGCCAGGGAAACGGGCCGAGGTTTTTGTCTGAGGGCCTATGGCTGGGAGTGACCGGCTGGCTCCTGAAAAGCTACGATAGGCAGGATGGTGACCCGACCAGAGGTGGCACCAGTGCCAAGTTGGGCTGATTTGATAGTACCAAGTAGCTCCTGCAATCTGCCATCAAAAAGTTGGCAGGCGAGTTTGTTTTCCAGGGAAAAGCGCCGTTGTTTGTGTTTGGGGGCCTGTGGCTGGGAGTGGCCAGCTGGCTCCTTAGAATCCATGATACGCAGGATGGTTCCCAGACCCAAGGTGGCACCAGTGCCAAGTTGGGCTGGTTTGATAGTACCAAGTGGTTGCTGCAATCTGCCGTCCAGAAGCGGGGCAGCTTACTTTTTTTTGCCAGGGAAACGGGCCGAGGTTTGTGTCTGGGGTCTATGGCTGGGAGTGACCTGCTAGGTCCTGAAAAGCTACGATAGGCAGGATGGTGACCAGAGCCATGGTGGCACCAGTGCCAAGTTGGGCTGGTTTGATAGTACCAAGTGGCTCCTGCAATCTGCCATCAAAAAGTTGGCAGGCGAGTTTTGTTTTCCAGGAAAAAGCGCCGTTGTTTGTGTTTGGGGGCCTGTGGCTGGGAGTGGCCGGCTGGCTCCTTAGAATCCACGATACGCAGCATTGTTCCCAGACCAGAGGTGGTACCAGTGCCAAGTCGGGCTAGTTTGATGGTGCAAAGTGGCTCCTGCAATCTGCCATCCTGTAGCGGGGTAGCTTACTTTTGTTTGCCAGGGAAACGGGCCGAGGTTTTTGTCTGGAGGCCTATGGCTGGGAGAGACCGGCTGGCTCCTGAAAAGCTACGATAGGCAGGATGGTTACCAGACCCATGGTGGCACCAGTTCCAAGTTGGGCTGATTTGATAGTACCAAGTGGCTCCTGCAATCTGCCATCAAAAAGTTGGCAGGCGAGTTTTGTTTTCCAGGGAAAAGCGCCGTTGTTTGTGTTTGGGGGCCTGTGGCTGGGAGTGGCCAGCTGGCTCCTTAGAATCCACGATACGCAGGATGGTTCCCAGACCCAAGATGGCACCAGTGCCAAGTCGGGCTGGTTTGATAGTACCAAGTGGTTCCTGCAATCTGCCATCCAGAAGCGGGGTAGCTTACTTTTGTTTGCCAGGGAAACGGGCCGAGGTTTGTGTTTGGGGGCCTGTGGCTGGCAGTGGCCAGCTGGCTCCTGAAAATCCATGATACGCAGCATGGTTCCCAGACCCAAGATGGCACCAGTGCCAAGTGGGGCTGGTTTGACAGTGTCAAGTGCCTCATGCAATCTCCCATCCAGAAACGGGGCAGCTGAGTTCTTTTGCCTGTGAACCGGCCGTTGTTTTTGATTGGGGTCTGTGGCCGAGAATGGTCGACTGGCTCCTGACAATCCACAATACGCAGGATGGTTCCCAGACTCAAGGTGGCACCAGGGCCAAGTCGGGCTCGTTTGATAGTACCAAGTGGCTCCTGCAATCTGCCATCCTGACGCGGGGCATCGGATCTTTGTTTGCCAGAGTAAAGTTCCGTGGTTTGTTTTTGGGGGCATATGGCTGGGAGTGGCCGGCTGGCTCCTTAAGAAGCTCGATACGCAGGATGGTTCCCAGATCCAAGGTGGCACCATTGCCAAGTTTGGCTGTTTTTGTAGTACCAAGAGCGTCCTGCAATTTTCCATCCAGAAGAAGGGCAGTTGAGTTTTGTTTTCCAGGGAAAAGCGCCGTTGTTTGTGTTTGGGGGCCTGTGGCTGGGAGTGACCGGCTGGCTCCTTAGAATCCACGATACGCAGGATGGTTCCCAGACCCAAGGTGGCACCATTTCCAAGTTGGGCTGGTTTGATAGTACCAAGTGCGTCCTGCAATCTGCCATCCAGAAGCGGGGCAGCTTACTTTTGTTTGCCAGGGAAACGGGCCGAGGTTTTTGTCTGAGGGCCTAGGGCTGGGAGTGACCGGCTGGCTCCTGAAAAGCTACGATAGGCAGGATGGTGACCCGACCAGAGGTGGCACCAGTGCCAAGTTGGGCTGATTTGATAGTACCAAGTAGCTCCTGCAATCTGCCATCAAAAAGTTGGCAGGCGAGTTTGTTTTCCAGGGAAAAGCGCCGTTGTTTGTGTTTGGGGGCCTGTGGCTGGGAGTGGCCAGCTGGCTCCTTAGAATCCACGATACGCAGGATGGTTCCCAGACCCAAGGTGGCACCAGTGCCAAGTTGGGCTGGTTTGATAGTACCAAGTGGTTGCTGCAATCTGCCGTCCAGAAGCGGGGCAGCTTACTTTTTTTTGCCAGGGAAACGGGCCGAGGTTTGTGTCTGGGGTCTATGGCTGGGAGTGACCTGCTAGGTCCTGAAAAGCTACGATAGGCAGGATGGTGACCAGACCCATGGTGGCACCAGTGCCAAGTTGGGCTGGTTTGATAGTACCAAGTGGCTCCTGCAATCTGCCATCAAAAAGTTGGCAGGCGAGTTTTGTTTTCCAGGAAAAAGCGCCGTTGTTTGTGTTTGGGGGCCTGTGGCTGGGAGTGGCCGGCTGGCTCCTTAGAATCCACGATACGCAGCATTGTTCCCAGACCAGAGGTGGTACCAGTGCCAAGTCGGGCTAGTTTGATGGTGCAAAGTGGCTCCTGCAATCTGCCATCCTGTAGCGGTGTAGCTTACTTTTGTTTGCCAGGGAAACGGGCCGAGGTTTTTGTCTGGAGGCCTATGGCTGGGAGAGACCGGCTGGCTCCTGAAAAGCAACGATAGGCAGGATGGTTACCAGACCCATGGTGGCACCAGTTCCAAGTTGGGCTGATTTGATAGTACCAAGTGGCTCCTGCAATCTGCCATCAAAAAGTTGGCAGGCGAGTTTTGTTTTCCAGGGAAAAGCGCCGTTGTTTGTGTTTGGGGGCCTGTGGCTGGGAGTGGCCAGCTGGCTCCTTAGAATCCACGATACGCAGGATGGTTCCCAGACCCAAGATGGCACCAGTGCCAAGTCGGGCTGGTTTGATAGTACCAAGTGGTTCCTGCAATCTGCCATCCAGAAGCGGGGTAGCTTACTTTTGTTTGCCAGGGAAACGGGCCGAGGTTTGTGTTTGGGGGCCTGTGGCTGGCAGTGGCCAGCTGGCTCCTGAAAATCCATGATACGCAGCATGGTTCCCAGACCCAAGATGGCACCAGTGCCAAGTGGGGCTGGTTTGACAGTGTCAAGTGCCTCATGCAATCTCCCATCCAGAAACGGGGCAGCTGAGTTCTTTTGCCTGTGAACCGGCCGTTGTTTTTGATTGGGGTCTGTGGCCGAGAATGGTCGACTGGCTCCTGACAATCCACAATACGCAGGATGGTTCCCAGACTCAAGGTGGCACCAGGGCCAAGTCGGGCTCGTTTGATAGTACCAAGTGGCTCCTGCAATCTGCCATCCTGACGCGGGGCATCGGATCTTTGTTTGCCAGAGTAAAGTTCCGTGGTTTGTTTTTGGGGGCATATGGCTGGGAGTGGCCGGCTGGCTCCTTAAGAAGCTCGATACGCAGGATGGTTCCCAGATCCAAGGTGGCACCATTGCCAAGTTTGGCTGTTTTTGTAGTACCAAGAGCGTCCTGCAATTTTCCATCCAGAAGAAGGGCAGTTGAGTTTTGTTTTCCAGGGAAAAGCGCCGTTGTTTTTGTTTGGAGGTCTGTGGCTGGGAGTGGCCGGCTGGCTCCTTTCAACACACGATACGCCGGATGGTTCCCAACCCAAGGTGGCACCAGTGCCAAGTTGGGCTGGTTTGATAGTACCAAGTGGTTCCTGCAATCTGCCATCCGGAAGCGGGTTAACTTACTTTTTTTTGCCAGGGAAACGGGCCGAGCTTTGTGTCTGGGGGCCTATGGCTGGGAGTGACCGGATGGCTCCTGAAAAGCTACCATAGGCAGGATGGTGACCAGACCCATGGTGGCACCACTGCCAAGTTGGGCTGGTTTGATAGTACCAAGTGGCTCCTGCAATCTGCCATCAAAATGTTGGCAGGCGAGTTTTGTTTTCCAGGGAAAAGCGCCGTTGTTTGTGTTTGGAGGCCTGTGGCTGGGAGTGACCGGCTGGCTCCTGAAAAGCTACGATAGGCAGGATGGTTACCAGACCCATGGTGGCACCAGTGCCAAGTCGGGCTGGTTTGATAATACTAAATAGCTCCTGCAATTTGCCATCCAGACGCGGGGCAGCGGATTTTTGTTTGCTGGAGAAAAGTTCCGTGGTTTTTTTTTGGGGGTATATGGCTGGACGTGGCCGGCTGGCTCCTTATAAACATCGATACGCAGGATGGTTCCCTGACCCAAGGTGGCATCAGTGCCAAGTCGGGCTGTTTTCGTAGTACCAAGTGCGTCCTGCAATTTGCCATCCAGAAGAGGGGCAGTTGAGTTTTGTTTACCAGAGAAAAGGGCCGTGGTTTGTGTTTGGGGGCATATGGCTGAGAGTGGCCGGCTGGCCCCTGAAAATCCACGATAGGCAGGATGGTTCCCTGAGCCAAGGTGGCACCAGTGCCATGTTGGCCTGGTTTGATAGTACCATGTGGCTCCTGCAATCTGCCATCCAGAAGCGGGGCAGCTTACTTTTGTTTGCCAGGGAAATGGGCCGAGCTTTGTGTCTGGGGGCCTATGGCTGGGAGTGACCGGCTGGCTCCTGAAAAGCTACGATAGGCAGGATGGTGACCAGACCCATGGTGGCACCAGTGCCAAGTTGGGCTGGTTTGATAGTACCAAGTGGCTCCTGAAACCTGCCATCAAAAAGTTGGCAGGCGAGTTTTGTTTTCCAGGGAAACGCGCCGTTGTTTGTATTTTGGGGCCTGTGGCACGGAGTAGCCGGGTGGCTGCTTAGAATCCACGACACGCAGGATGGTTCCAAGACCCAAGGTGGCACCAGTGCCAAGTCGGGCTGGTTTGATAGTACCAAGTGGCTCCTGCAATCTGCCATCAAAAAGCTGGCAGGCGAGTTTTGTTTTCCAGGGAAAAGCGCCGTTGTTTGTATTTGGGGGCCTGTGGCTGGGAGTGACCGGCTGGCGCCTTAAAATCTACGTTACGCAGCATGGTTCCCAGACCCAAAGTGGCACCAGTGTCAAGTTGGGCTGGTTTGATAGTACCAAGTGGCTCCTGTAATCTGCCATCCAGAAGCGGGGCAGCTTACTTTTGTTTGCCAGGGAAACGGGCCGAGGTTTGTGTCTGGGGGCCTATGGCTGGGAGTGACCGGCTGGCTCCTGAAAAGCTGCGATAGGCAGGATGGTGACCAGACCCATGGTGGCACCAGTGCCAAGTTGGGCTGGTTTGATAGTACCAAGTGGCTCCTGCAATCTGCCATCAAAATTTGGCAGGCGAGTTTTGATTTCCAGGGAAAAGCGCCGTTGTTTGTGTTTGGGGGCCTGTGGGTGGGAGTGGCCGGCTTGCTAATTGGAATCCACGATACGCAGGATGGTTCCCAGACCTGACAAGGCACCAGTGCCAAGTCGGGCTAGTTTGATGCTGCAAAGTGGCTCCTGCAATCTGCCATGCAGAAGCGGGGTAGCTTACTTTTGTTTGCCAGGGTAAATGGCCGAGGTTTTTGTCTGGGGGCCTATGGCTGGGAGTGACCGGCTGGCTCCTGAAAAGCTACGATAGGCAGGATGTTGACCAGACCCATGGTGGCACCAGTGCCAAGTTGGGCTGATTTGATAGTAGCAAGTGGCTCCTGCAATCTGCCATCAAAAAGTTGGCAGGCGAGTTTTGTTTTCCAGGGAAAAACGCCGTTGTTTGTGTTTGGGGCCTGTGGCTGGGAGTGACCGGCTGGCTCCTTAGAATCCACGATACGCAGGATGGTTCCCAGACCAGAGGTGGCACCAGTGCCAAGTCGGGCTGGTTTGATAGTACCAAGTGGCTCCTGCAATCTGCCATCCAGAAGCGGGGTAGCTTACTTTTGTATGCCAGGGAAACGGGCCGAGTTTTTTGTCTGGGGGCCTATGGCTGGGAGTGACCGGCTAGGTCCTGAAAAGCTACGATAGGCAGGATGGTGACCAGACCCATGGTAGCACCAGTGCCAAGTTGGACTGATTTGATAGTACCAAGTGGCTCCTGCAATCTGCCATCAAAATGTTGGCAGGCGAGTTTTGTTTTCCAGGGAAAAGCGCCGTTGATTTTGTTTGGGGGCCTGTGGCTGGGAGTGGCCGGCTGGCTCCTTAGAATCCACGATACGCAGGATGGTTCCCAGACCCAAGGTGGCACCAGTGCCAAGTTGGGCTGGTTTGATAGTACCAAGTGGTTCCTGCAATCTGCCATCCAGAAGCGGGGTAGCTTCCTTTTTTTTGCCAGGGAAACGGGCCGAGGTTTTTGTCCTGGGGCCTATGGCTGAGGGTGACCGGCTGGCTCCTGAAAAGCTACGATAGGCAGGATGGTGACCAGACCCATGGTGACACCAGTGCCAAGTTGGGCTGGTTTGATAGTACCAAGTGGCTCCTGCAATCTGCCATCAAAAAGTTGGCAGGCGAGTTTTGTTTTCCAGGGAAAAGCGCCGTTGTTTGTGTTTGGGGGCCTGTGGCTGGGAGTGGCCGGCTGGCTCCTTAGAATCCACGATACGCAGGATGGTTCCCAGACCAGAGGTGGCACCAGTGCCAAGTCGGGCTGGTTTGATAGTACCAAGTGCGTCCTGCAATCTGCCATCCAGAAGCTGGGCAGATTAATTTTGTTTGCCAGGGAAACGGGCCGAGGTTTGTGTCTGGGGGCCTATGGCTGGGAGTGACCGGCTGGCTCCTGAAAAGCTACGATAGGCAGGATGGTGACCAGACCCATGGTGGCACCAGTGCCAAGTTGGGCTGGTTTGATAGTACCAAGTGGCTCCTGCAATCTGCCATCAAATGTTGCCAGGCGAGTTTTGTTTTCCAGGGAAAAGCGCCGTTGTTTGTATTTGGGGGCCTGCGGCTGGGAGTGACCGGCTGGCTCCTTAGAATCCACGATACGCAGGATGGTTCCCAGACCTGAGGTGGCACCAGTGCCAAGTCGGGCTAATTTGATGGTGCAACGTGGCTCCTGCAATCTGCCGTCCAGAAGCGGGGCAGCTTACTTTTTTTTGCCAGGGAAACGGGCCGAGGTTTGTGTCTGGGGTCTATGGCTGGGAGTGACCGGCTGGCTCCTGAAAAGCTACGATAGGCAGGATGGTGACCAGACCCATGGTGGCACCAGTGCCAAGTTGGGCTGGTTTGATAGTACCAAGTGGCTCCTGCAATCTGCCATCAAAATGTTGGCAGGCGAGTTTTGTTTTCCAGGGAAAAGCGCCGCTGTTTGTGTTTGGGGGCCTGTGGCTGGGAGTGGCCGGCTGGCTCCTTAGAATCCACGATACGCAGGATGGTTCCCAGACCTGAGGTGGCACCAGTGCCAAGTTGGGCTGGTTTGATAGTACCAAGTGCGTCCTGCAATCTGCCATCCAGAAGCGGGGCAGCTGACTTTTGTTTGCCAGGGAAACGGGCCGAGCTTTGTATCTGGGGGCCTATGGCTGGGAGTGACCGGCTGGCTCCTGAAAAGCTACGATAGGCAGGATGGTGACCAGACCCATGGTGGCACCAGAGCCATGTTCGGCTGATATCAAAGTACCAAGTGGCTCCTGCAATCTGCCATCAAAATGTTGGCAGGCGAGTTTTGTTTTCCAGGGAAAAGCGCCGTTGTTTGTGTCTGCGGGCCTGGGGCTGGAGTGGCCGGCTGGCTCCTTTCAACACACGATACGCCGGATGGTTCCCAGACCCAAGGTGGCACCAGTGCCAAGTTGGGCTGGTTTGATAGTACCAAGTGGCTCCTGCAATCTGCCATCAAAATGTTGGCAGGCGAATTTTGTTTTCCAGGGAAAAGCGACGTTGTTTGTTTTTGGGGGCCTGTGGCTGGGAGTGGCCGGCTGGCTCCTTAGAATCCACGATGCGCAGGATGGTTCCCAGACCAGAGGTGGCACCAGTACCAAGTCGGGCTGGTTTGATAACAACAAGTGGATCCTGCAATATGCCATCCAGAAGCGGGGCAGCTTACTTTTGTTTGCCAGGGAAACGGGCCGAGCTTTGTATCTGGGGGCCTATGGCTGGGAGTGACCGGCTGGCTCCTGAAAAGCTACGATAGGCAGGATGGTGACCAGACCCATGGTGGCACCAGTGCCAAGTTGGGCTGGTTTGATAGTACCAAGTGGCTCCTGCAATCTGCCATCAAAAAGTTGGCAGGCGAGTTTTGTTTTCCAGGGAAAAGCGCCGTTGTTTGTGTTTGGGAGCCTGTGGCTGGGAGTGGCCGTCTTGCTAATTGTCATCCACGATACGCAGGATGGTTCCCAGACCTGAGGTGGCACCAGTGACAAGTCGGGCCAGTTTGATGGTGCAAAGTGGCTCCTGCAATCTGCCATCCAGAAGCAGGGCAGCTTACTTTTGTTTGCCAGGGAAACGGGCCGAGGTTTGTGTCTGGGGGCCTATGGCTGGGAGTGACCGGCTGGCGCCTGAAAAGCTACGATAGGCAGGATGGTGACCAGACCCATGGTGGCACCAGTGCCAAGTTGGGCTGGTTTGATAGTACCAAGTGGCTCCTGCAATCTGCCATCAAAAAGTTGGCAGGCGAGTTTTGTTTTCCAGGGAAAAGCGCTGTTGTTTGTATTTGGGGGCCTGTGGCTGGGAGTGACCGGCTGGCTCCTTAGAATCCACGATACGCAGGATGGTTCCCAGACCCAAGGTGGCACCATTTCCAAGTTGGGCTGGTTTGATAGTACCAAGTGGCTCCTGCAATCTGCCATCCAGAAGCGGGGCAGCTTACTTTTGTTTGCCAGGGAAACGGGCCGAGGTTTTTGTCTGGAGGCCTATGGCTGGGAGAGACCGGCTGGCTCCTGAAAAGCTACGATAGGCAGGATGGTGACCAGACCCATGGTGGCACCAGTTCCAAGTTGGGCTGATTTGATAGTACCAAGTGGCTCCTGCAATCTGCCATCAAAAATTTGGCAGGCGAGTTTTGTTTTCCAGGGAAAAGCGCCGTTGTTTGTGTTTGGGGGCCTGTGGCTGGGAGTGGCCAGCTGGCTCCTTAGAATCCACGATACGCAGGATGGTTCCCAGACCCAAGATGGCACCAGTGCCAAGTCGGGCTGGTTTGATAGTACCAAGTGGTTCCTGCAATCTGCCATCCAGAAGCAGGGTAGCTTACTTTTGTTTGCCAGGGAAACGGGCCGAGGTTTGTGTTTGGGGGCCTGTGGCTGGCAGTGGCCAGCTGGCTCCTGAAAATCCATGATACGCAGCATGGTTCCCAGACCCAAGATGGCACCAGTGCCAAGTGGGGCTGGTTTGACAGTGTCAAGTGCCTCATGCAATCTCCCATCCAGAAACGGGGCAGCTGAGTTCTTTTGCCTGTGAACCGGCCGTTGTTTTTGATTGGGGTCTGTGGCCGAGAATGGTCGACTGGCTCCTGACAATCCACAATACGCAGGATGGTTCCCAGACTCAAGGTGGCACCAGGGCCAAGTCGGGCTCGTTTGATAGTACCAAGTGGCTCCTGCAATCTGCCATCCTGACGCGGGGCATCGGATCTTTGTTTGCCAGAGTAAAGTTCCGTGGTTTGTTTTTGGGGGCATATGGCTGGGAGTGGCCGGCTGGCTCCTTAAGAAGCTCGATACGCAGGATGGTTCCCAGATCCAAGGTGGCACCATTGCCAAGTTTGGCTGTTTTTGTAGTACCAAGAGCGTCCTGCAATTTTCCATCCAGAAGAAGGGCAGTTGAGTTTTGTTTTCCAGGGAAAAGCGCCGTTGTTTTTGTTTGGAGGCCTGTGGCTGGGAGTGGCCGGCTGGCTCCTTTCAACACACGATACGCCGGATGGTTCCCAACCCAAGGTGGCACCAGTGCCAAGTTGGGCTGGTTTGATAGTACCAAGTGGTTCCTGCAATCTGCCATCCGGAAGCGGGTTAACTTACTTTTTTTTGCCAGGGAAACGGGCCGAGCTTTGTGTCTGGGGGCCTATGGCTGGGAGTGACCGGATGGCTCCTGAAAAGCTACCATAGGCAGGATGGTGACCAGACCCATGGTGGCACCAGTGCCAAGTTGGGCTGGTTTGATAGTACCAAGTGGCTCCTGCAATCTGCCATCAAAATTTGGCAGGCGAGTTTTGATTTCCAGGGAAAAGCGCCGTTGTTTGTGTTTGGGGGCCTGTGGCTGGGAGTGGCCGGCTGGCTCCTTAGAATCCACGATGCGCAGGATGGTTCCCAGACCAGAGGTGGCACCAGTACCAAGTCGGCTGGTTTGACAACAACAAGTGGATCCTGCAATCTGCCATCCAGAAGCTGGGCAGATTAATTTTGTTTGCCAGGGAAACGGGCCGAGGTTTGTGTCTGGGGGCCTATGGCTGGGAGTGACCGGCTGGCTCCTGAAAAGCTACGATAGGCAGGATGGTGACCAGACCCATGGTGGCACCAGTGCCAAGTTGGGCTGGTTTGATAGTACCAAGTGGCTCCTGCAATCTGCCATCAAATGTTGGCAGGCGAGTTTTGTTTTCCAGGGAAAAGCGCTGTTGTTTGTATTTGGGGGCCTGTGGCTGGGAGTGACCGGCTGGCTCCTTAGAATCCACGATACGCAGGATGGTTCCCAGACCCATGGTGGCACCATTTCCAAGTTGGGCTGGTTTGATAGTACCAAGTGCGTCCTGCAATCTGCCATCCAGAAGCGGGGCAGCTTACTTTTGTTTGCCAGGGAAACGGGCCGAGGTTTTTGTCTGAGGGTCTATGGCTGGGAGTGACCGGCTGGCTCCTGAAAAGCTACGATAGGCAGGATGGTGACCCGACCAGAGGTGGCACCAGTGCCACGTTGGGCTGATTTGATAGTACCAAGTAGCTCCTGCAATCTGCCATCAAAATGTTGGCAGGCGAGTTTTGTTTTCCAGGGAAAAGCGCCGTTGTTTGTGTTTGGGGGCCTGTGGCTCAGAGTGGCCGGCTGGGTCCTTAGAATCCACGATACGCAGGATGGTTCCCAGACCCAAGGTGGCACCAGTGCCAAGTCGGGCTGGTTTGATAGTACCAAGTGGTTCCTGCAATCTGCCATCCAGAAGCGGGGCAGCTTACTTTTGTTTGCCAGGGAAACGGGCCGAGCTTTGTGTCTGGGCGCCGAGGGCTGGGAGTGACCGGCTAGGTCCTGAAAAGCTACCAAAGGCAGGATGGTGACCAGACCCATGGTGGCAGCAGTGCCAAGTTGGGCTGGTTTGATAGCACCAAGTGGCTCCTGCAATCTGCCATCAAAAATTTGGCAGGCGAGTTTTGTTTTCCAGGGAAAAGCGCCGTTGTTTTTGTTTGGGGGCCTGTGGCTGGGAGTGGCCTGCTGGCTCCTTAGAACCCACGATACGCAGGATGGTTCCCAGACCAGAGGTGGCACCAGTGCCAAGTTGGGCTGGTTTGATAGTACCACCTGCGTCCGGCAATCTGCCATCCAGAAGCGGGGCAGCTTGCTTTTGTTTGCCAGGGAAACGGGCCGAGGTTTGTGTCTGGGGGCCTATGGCTGGGAGTGACCGGATGGCTCCTGAAAAGCTACCATAGGCAGGATGGTGACCAGACCCATGGTGGCACCAGTGCCAAGTTGGGCTGGTTTGATAGTACCAAGTGGCTCCTGCAATCTGCCATCAAAAATTTGGCAGGCGAGTTTTGTTTTCCAGGGAAAAGCGCCGTTGTTTGTGTTTGAGGGCCTGTGTCTGGGAGTGGCCGGCTGGCTCCTTAGAATCCACGATACGCAGGATGGTTCCCAGACCAGAGGTGGCACCAGTGCCAAGTCGGGCCGGTTTGATTATACCAAGTGGCTCCTGAAATCTGCCATCCAGAAGCGGGGCAGCTTACTTTTGTTTGCCACGGAAACGGGTCGAGCTTTGTGTCTGGGGGCCTATGGCTGGGAGAGACCGGCTGGCTCCTGAAAAGCTGCGATAGGCAGGATGGTGACCAGACCCATGGTGGCACCAGTTCCAAGTTGGGCTCATTTGATAGTACCAAGTGGCTCCTGCAATCTGCCATCAAAAAGTTGGCAGGCGAGTTTTGTTTTCCAGGGAAAAGCGCCGTTGTTTGTGTTTGGGGGCCTGTGGCTGGGAGTGGCCAGCTGGCTCCTTAGAATCCACGATACGCAGGATGGTTCCCAGACCCAAGATGGCACCAGTGCCAAGTCGGGCTGGTTTGATAGTACCAAGTGGTTCCTGCAATCTGCCATCCAGAAGCGGGGTAGCTTACTTTTGTTTGCCAGGGAAACGGGCCGAGGTTTGTGTTTGGGGGCCTGTGGCTGGCAGTGGCCAGCTGGCTCCTGAAAATCCATGATACGCAGCATGGTTCCCAGACCCAAGATGGCACCAGTGCCAAGTGGGGCTGGTTTGACAGTGTCAAGTGCCTCATGCAATCTCCCATCCAGAAACGGGGCAGCTGAGTTCTTTTGCCTGTGAACCGGCCGTTGTTTTTGATTGGGGACTGTGGCCGAGAATGGTCGACTGGCTCCTGACAATCCACAATACGCAGGATGGTTCCCAGACTCAAGGTGGCACCAGGGCCAAGTCGGGCTCGTTTGATAGTACCAAGTGGCTCCTGCAATCTGCCATCCTGACGCGGGGCATCGGATCTTTGTTTGCCAGAGTAAAGTTCCGTGGTTTGTTTTTGGGGGCATATGGCTGGGAGTGGCCGGCTGGCTCCTTAAGAAGCTCGATACGCAGGATGGTTCCCAGATCCAAGGTGGCACCATTGCCAAGTTTGGCTGTTTTTGTAGTACCAAGAGCGTCCTGCAATTTTCCATCCAGAAGAGGGGCAGTTGAGTTTTGTTTTCCAGGGAAAAGCGCCGTTGTTTTTGTTTGGAGGCCTGTGGCTGGGAGGGGCCGGCTGGCTCCTTTCAACACACGATACGCCGGATGGTTCCCAACCCAAGGTGGCACCAGTGCCAAGTTGGGCTGGTTTGATAGTACCAAGTGGTTCCTGCAATCTGCCATCCGGAAGCGGGTTAACGTACTTTTTTTTGCCAGGGAAACGGGCCGAGCTTTGTGTCTGGGGGCCTATGGCTGGGAGTGACCGGATGGCTCCTGAAAAGCTACCATAGGCAGGATGGTGACCAGACCCATGGTGGCACCAGTGCCAAGTTGGGCTGGTTTGATAGTACCAAGTGGCTCCTGCAATCTGCCATCAAAATTTGGCAGGCGAGTTTTGATTTCCAGGGAAAAGCGCCGTTGTTTGTGTTTGGGGGCCTGTGGCTGGGAGTGGCCGGCTGACTCCTTAGAATCCACGATGCGCAGGATGGTTCCCAGACCAGAGGTGGCACCAGTGCCAAGTTTTGCTGGTTTGATAGTACCAAGTGGTTCCTGCAATCTGCCATCCAGAAGCAGGGCAGCTTACTTTTGTTTGCCAGGGAAACGGGCCGAGGTTTGTGTCTGGGGGCCTATGGCTGGGAGTGACCGGATGGCTCCTGAAAAGCTACCATAGGCAGGATGGTGACCAGACCCATGGTGGCACCAGTGCCAAGTTGGGCTGGTTTGATAGTACCAAGTGGCTCCTGCAATCTGCCATCAAAAAGTTGGCAGGCGAGTTTTGTTTTCCAGGGAAAAGCGCCGTTGTTTGTGTTTGGGGGCCTGTGGCTGGGAGTGGCCGTCTTGCTAATTGTCATCCACGATACGCAGGATGGTTCCCAGACCTGAGGTGGCACCAGTGACAAGTCGGGCCAGTTTGATGGTGCAAAGTGGCTCCTGCAATCTGCCATCCAGAAGCAGGGCAGCTTACTTTTGTTTGCCAGGGAAACGGGCCGAGGTTTGTGTCTGGGGGCCTATGGCTGGGAGTGACCGGCTGGCGCCTGAAAAGCTACGATAGGCAGGATGGTGACCAGACCCATGGTGGCACCAGTGCCAAGTTGGGCTGGTTTGATAGTACCAAGTGGCTCCTGCAATCTGCCATCAAAAAGTTGGCAGGCGAGTTTTGTTTTCCAGGGAAACGCGCCGTTGTTTGTGTTTTGGGGCCTGTGGCACGGAGTGGCCGGGTGGCTGCTTAGAATCCACGATACGCAGGATGGTTCCAAGACCCAAGGTGGCACCAGTGCCAAGTTGGGCTGGTTTGACACTACCAAGTGGCTCCTGCAATCTGCCATCCAGAATCGGGGCAGCTTATTTTTGTTTGCCAGGGAAACGGTCCGAGGTTTGTGTCTGGGGGCCTATGGCTGGGAGTGACCGGCTGGCTCCTGAAATGCTACAATAGGCAGGATGGTTCCCAGACCCATAGTGGCACCAGTGCCAAGTTGGGATGATTTGATAGTACCAAGTGGCTCCTGCAATCTGCCATCAAAAAGCTGGCAGGCGAGTTTTGTTTTCCAGGGAAAAGCGCCGTTGTTTGTATTTGGGGGCCTGCGGCTGGGAGTGGCTGCCTGGCGCCTTAAAATCTACGTTACGCAGCATGGTTCCCAGACCCAAAGTGGCACCAGTGTCAAGTTGGGCTGGTTTGATAGTACCAAGTGGCTCCTGTAATCTGCCATCCAGAAGCGGGGCAGCTTACTTTTGTTTGCCAGGGAAACGGGCCGAGGTTTGTGACTGGGGGCCTATGGCTGGGAGTGACCGGCTGGCTCCTGAAAAGCTACGATAGGCAGGATGGTGACCAGATCCATGGTGGCACCAGTGCCAAGTTGGGCTGGTTTGACACTACCAAGTGGCACCTGCAATCTGCCATCCAGAATCGGGGCAGCTTAATTTTGTTTGTCAGGGAAACGGTCCGAGGATTGTGTCTGGGGGCCTATGGCTGGGAGTGACCGGCTGGCTCCTGAAATGCTACAATAGGCAGGATGGTTCCCCGACCCATAGTGGCACCAGTGCCAAGTTGGGATGATTTGATAGTACCAAGTGACTCCTGCAATCTGCCATCAAAAAGCTGGCAGGCGAGTTTTGTTTTCCAGGGAAAAGCGCCGTTGTTTTTATTTGGGGGCCTGTGGCTGGGAGTGGCCGGCTGGCTCCTTAGAATCTACGTTACGCAGCATGGTTCCCAGACCCAAGGTGGCACCATTTCCAAGTTGGGCTGATTTGATAGTACCAAGTGGCTCCTGCAATCTGCCATCCAGAAGCGGGGCAGCTTACTTTTGTTTGCCAGGGAAACGGGCCGAGGTTTGTGACTGGGGGCCTATGGCTGGGAGTGACCGGCTGGCTCCTGAAAAGCTACGATAGGCAGGATGGTGACCAGACCCATGGTGGCACCAGTGCCAAGTTGGGCTGGTTTGATAGTACCAAGTGGCTCCTGCAACCTGCCATCAAAAACTTGGCAGGCGAGTTTTGTTTTCCAGGGAAAAGCGCCGTTGTTTGTGTTTGGGGGCCTGTGGCTGGGAGTGGCCGGCTGGCTCCTTAGAATCCACGATATGCAGGATGGTTCCCAGACCCAAGGTGGCACCAGTGCCAAGTCGGACTGGTTTGATAGTACCAAGTGGCTCCTGCAATCTGCCATCCAGAAGCGGGGTAGCTTACTTTTGTTTGCCAGGGAAACGGGCAGAGCTTTCTTTCTGGGGGCCTATGGTTGGGAGTAACCGGCTGGCTCCTGAAAAGCTACGATAGGCAGGATGGTTCCGAGATCCAAGGTGGCACCAGTGCCAAGTCGGGCTGGTTTGATGGTGCAAAGTGGCTCCTGCAATCTGCCATCCAGACGCGGGCCAGCGGATTTATGTTTCCAAGAGAAATGGTCCGTGGTTTGTTTTTGGGGGTATATGGCTGGGCGTGGCCTGCTGGCTCCTTAAAAAGCTACGATAGGCAGGATGGTTCCCTGACCCAAGGTGGCACCAGTGCCAAGTCGGGCGGTTTTCGTAGTACAAAGTGCGTCCTAAAATTTGCCATCCAGAAGAGGGGCAGTTGAGTTTTGTTTATCAGAGAAAAGGGCCGTGGTTTGTTTTTGGGGGCATATGGCTGAGAGTGGCCGTCTGGCCCCTGAAAATCCATGATAGGCAGGATGGTTCCCAGACCAGAGGTGGCACCAGTGCCAAGTCGGGCTGGTTTGATAGTACTAAATAGCACCTGCAATCTGCCATCAAAAAGTTGGCAGGCCAGTTTTGTTTTCCAGGGAAAAGCACGGTTGTTTTTGTTTGGGGGACTGTGGCTGGGAGTTGCCGGCTGGCTCCTTAGAACACACGATACGCAGGATGGTTCCCAGACCCAAGGTGGCACCAGTGCCACGTCGGGCTGGTTTGATGGTGAAAAGTGGCTCCTGCAATCTGCCATCCTGAAGCGGGGTAGCTTACTTTTGTGTGCCAGGGAAACGGGCCGAGGTTTATGACTGGGGGCCTAGGGCTAGGAGTGACAGGCTGGCTCCTGAAAAGCTACAATAGGCAGGATGGTTCCCAGACCCAAGGTGGCACCAGTGCCAAGTTGGGCTGGTTTGATGGTACCAAGTGGCTCCTGCAATCTGCCCTCAAAAAGTTGGCAGGCCAGTTTTGTTTTCCAGGGAAAAGCGCCGTTGTTTTTGCTTGGGGGCCTGTGGCTGGGAGTGGCCGGCTGGCTAATTAGAATCCACTATACGCAGCATGGTTCCCAGACCAGAGGTGGCACCAGTGCCAAGTCGGGCTGGTTTGATGGTGCAAAGTGGCTCCTGCAATCTGCCATCCAGAGGCGGGTTAACTTACTTTTGTTTGCCAGGGAAAAGGGCCGAGGTTTGTGTCTGGGGGCCTATGGCTGGGAGTGACCGGCTGGCTCCTGAAAAGCTACGATAGGCAGGATGGTGACCAGACCCATGGTGGCACCAGTGCCAAGTTGGGCTGGTTTGATAGTACCAAGTGGCTCCTGCAATCTGCCATCTAAAAGTTGGCAGGCGAGTTTTGTCTTCCAGGGAAAAGCACCGTTGTGTGTGTTTTGGGGCCTGTGGCTGGGAGTGGCCAGCTGGCTCCTTAGAATCCACGATACGCAGGATGGTTCCCAGACCCAAGGTGGCACCAGTGCCAAGTTGGGCTGGTTTGTTATTACCAAGTGGTTCCTGCAATCTGCCATCCAGAAGCGGGGCAGCTGAATTTTGTTTGCCAGAGAAAAAGGCTGTTGTTTGTGTTTCGGGGCCTGTGGCTGGGAGTGGCCAGCTGGCTCCTGAAAATCCATGATACGCTGCATGGTTCCCAGACCCATGGTGGCGCCAGTGCCAAGTAGGGCTGGTTTCATAGTACCCAGTGGCTCCTGCAATCTGCCATCCAGAAGAGGGGCAGTTGAGTTTTGTTTTCCAGAGAAAAGGGCCGTGGTTTGTGTTTGGGGCCTATGGCTGAGAGTGACCGGCTGGCCCCTGAAAATCCACGATAGGAAGGATGGTTCCCAGATCCAAGGTGGCAGCAGTGCCATGTTGTGCTGGTGTGATAGTCCCAAGTTGCTCCTGCAATCTGCCATCCAGAAGTGGGGCAGCTGAATTTTGTTTGCCAGAGAAAAAGGCTGTGGTTTGTGTTTGGGGGCCTGTGGCTGGGAGTGGCCGGCTGGCTCCTGAAAATCCATGATACGCAGCATGGTTCCCAGACCCAAGGTGGCACCAGTGCCAAGTGGGGCTGGTTTCACAGTGTCAAGTGCCTCCTGCAATCTCCCATCCAGAAGCGGGGCAGCTGAGTTTTGTTTGCCTGTGAAATGGGCAGTTGTTTTTGATTGGGGTCTGTGGCCGAGAGTGTTCAGCTGGCTCCTGACAATCCACAATACGCAGCATGGTTCCCAGACCCAAGGTGGCACCAGTGCCAAGTGGTGCTGGTTTGATAGTACCAAGTGGCTCCTGCAATCTGCCATCCAGAAGCGGTGCAGCTGAGTTTTGTTTGCCAGAGGAAAGGGCCGTGGGTTGTGTTTGGGGGCATATGGCTGGGAGTGGCCGGCTGTCTCATTAAAAAGTTCGATACGCAGGATGGTTCCCAGACCAAAGGTGGCACCATTGCCAAGTCGGGCTGTTTTTATAGTACCAAGTGCGTCCTGCAATTTGCAATCCAGAAGAGGGGCAGTTGAGTTTTGTTTGCCAGAGAAAAGCGCCGTTGTTTGTGTTTGGGGGCCTGTGGCAGGGAGTGGCCGACTGGCGCCTTAGAATCTGCGATACGCAGCATGGTTCCCTGACCCAAGGTGGCACCAGTGCCAAGTCGGGCTGGTTTGATAGTACCAAGTGGCTCCTGCAATCTGCCATCCAGAAGCGGGGCAGCTTACTTTTGTTTGCCAGGGAAACGGGCCGAGGTTTGTGACTGGGGGCCTATGGCTGGGAGTGACCGGCTGGCTCCTGGAAAGCTACAATAGGCAGGATGGTTACCAGACCCATGGTGGCACCAGTGCCAAGTTGGGCTGGTTTGATAGTACCAAGTTGCTCCTGCAATCTGCCATCAAAAAGTTGGCAGGCGAGTTTTGTTTTCCAGGGAAAAGCGCCGTTGTTTGTATTTGGGGGCCTGTGGCTGGGAGTGGCCGGCTGGCTCCTTAGAATCCACGATACGCAGGATGGTTCCCAGACCCAAGGTGGCACCAGTGCCAAGTCGGGCTGGTTTGATACTACCAAGTGGTTCCTGCAATCTGCCATCCAGAAGCAGGGCAGCTTACTTTTGTTTGCCAGGGAAACGGGCCGTGGGTTTTGTTTGGGGGCATATAGCTGAGAGTGGCCGGCTGGCTCCTGAAAATCCACGCTAGGCAGCATGGTTCCCAGATGCAAGGTGGCACCAGTGCCAAGTCGGGCTGGTTTGATGGTGCAAAGTGGCTCCTGCAATCTGCCATCCAGAAGCGGGGCAGCTGATTTTTGTTTGCCAGAGAAAAATTCCGTGGATTGTTTTTGGGGGCATATTGCTGGGAGTGGCCGGCTGGCTCCTTAAAATGCTCGATACGCATGATGGTTCCCAGGCCCAAGGTGTCACCACTACCAAGTCAGCCTGCGGTTTTATTATCAAGTTCATCCTGCAATTTGCCATCCAGAAGAGGGGCAGTTGAGTTTTGTTTGCCAGAGACACGGGCCGAGGTTTCCGTTTGGGGGCATATGGCTGAGAGTGGCCGGCTGGCCCCTGAAAATCCACGATACACAGCATGGTTCCCAGATCCAAGGTGGCACCAGTGCCAAGTTGGGCTGGTTTGATAGTACCAAGTGTCTCCTGCAATCTGCCATCCAGAAGCGGGGCAGCTTACTTTTGTTTGCCAGAGAAATAGGCCTAGGTTTTTGTTTGGGGGCCTGTGGCTAGGAGTGGCCGGCTGGCTCCTAAGAATCCACGATACGCAGGATGTTTACCAGACCCATGGTGGCACCAGTGCCAAGTTGGGCTGGTTTGATAGTACCAAGTGGCTCCTGCAAACTCCATCAAAAAGTTGGCAGGCGTGTTTTGTTCTCCAGGGAACAGCGCCGTTGATTTTGTTTGGGGGCCTGTGGCTGGGAGTGGCCGGCTGGCTCCTTAGAATCCACGATACGCAGGATGGTTCCCAGACCAGAGGTGGCACCAGTGCCAAGTCGGGCTGGTTTGATAGTACCAAGTGGCTCCTGCAATCTGCCATCCAGAAGTAAGGCAGCTAAATTTTGTTTGCGAGAAAAAAGGGCCGTGGTTTTTGTTGGGGGCCTGTGGCTGGGAGTAGCCGGCTGGCTCCTTAAAATCCACGATAGGCAGGATGGTTCCCAGTCCCAAGGTGGCACCAGTGCCAAGTCGGGCTGGTTTGATAGTACCAAATGGCTCCTGCAATCTGCCATCCAGAAGCGGGGCAGCTGAGTTTTGTTTGCCAGAGAAAAAGGCTGTGGTTTGTGTTTGGGGGCCTGTGGCTGGCAGTGGCCGGCTGGCTCCTGAAAATCCACGATACGCAGCATGGTTCCCAGACCCAAGGTGGCACCAGTGCCAAGTGGGGCTAGTTTGACAGTGTCAAGTGCCTCCTGCAATCTCCCATCCAGAAGCGGGGCAGCTGAGTTTTTTTTGCCAGGGAAACGGACCTTCGTTTTTGATTGGGGTCTGTAGCCGAGAGTGGTCGGCTGTCTCCAGACAATCCACAATACGCAGGATGGTTCCCAGACCAGAGGTGGCACCAGTGCCAAGTTGGGCTGGATTTATAGTACCAAGTGGTTCCTGCAATCTGCCATCCAGAAGCGGGGCAGCTTACTTTTGTTTGCCAGGGAAACGGGCCGAGCTTTGTGTTTGGGCGCCTATGGCTGAGAGTGACCTGCTAGGTCCTGAAAAGCTACGATAGGCAGGATGGTGACCATATCCATGGTGGCACCAGTGCCAAGTTGGGCTGGTTTGATAGTACCAAGTGGCTCCTGCAATCCGCCATCAAAAAGTTGGCAGGCGAGTTTTGTTTTCCAGGGAAAAGCGCCGTTGTTTTTGTTTGGGTACCTGTGGCAGGGAGTGGCCGGCTGGCTCCTTAGAATCCACGATACGCAGGATGGTTCCCAGACCCAAGGTGGCACCAGTGCCAAGTTGGGCTGGTTTGATAATAGCAAGTGGTTCTGGCAATCTGCCATCCAGAAGCGGTTCAGCTTACTTTTGTTTGCCAGGGAAACGGGCCGAGCTTTGTGTCTGGGGGCCTATGGCTGCGAGTGACCGGCTAGGTCCTGAAAAGCTACGATAGGCAGGATGGTGACCAGACCCATGGTGGCACCAGTGCCAAGTTGGGCTGGTTTGATAGTACCAAGTGGCTCCTGCAATCTGCCATCAAAATGTTGGCAGGCGAGTTTTGTTTTCCAGGGAAAAGCGCCGTTGTTTGTGTTTGGGGGCCTGTGGCTGGGAGTGGACGGATGGCTAATTAGAATCCACGATACGCAGGATGGTTCACAGACCAGAGGTGGCACCATTGCCAAGTCGGGCTAGTTTGATGGTGAAAAGTGGCTCCTGCAATCTGATATCCAGAAGCGGGGCAGCTTACTTTTGTTTGCCAGGGAAACGGGCAGAGATTTGTGTCTGGGGCCCTATGGCTGGGAGTGACCGGCTGCCTCCTGAAAAGCTACGATAGGCAGGATGGTGACCAGACCCATAGTGGCACCAGTGCCAAGTTGGGCTGATTTGATAGTACCAAGTGGTTCCTGCAATCTGCCATCAAAAAGTCGGCAGGCGAGTTTTGATTTCCAGGGAAAGGCGCCGTTGTTTGTGTTTGGGCGCCTGTGGCAGGGAGTGGCCGGCTGGCTCCTTAGAATCCACGATACGCAGGATGGTTCCCAAACCCAAGGTGGCACCAGTGCCAAGTCGGGCTGGCTTGATAGTACCCAGTGGTTCCTGCAATCTGCCATCCAGAAGCGGGGCAGCTTACTTTTGTTTGCCAGCGAAACGGGCCGAGCTTTGTGTCTGGGGGCCTATGGCTGGGATTGACCGGCTGGCTCCTGAAAAGCTACGATAGGCAGGATGGTGACCAGACCCATGGTGGCACCAGTTCCAAGTTGGGCTGGTTTGATAGTACCAAGTGGCTCCTGCAATCTGCCATCAAAAAGTTGGAAGGCGAGTTTTGTTTTCCAGGGAAAAGCGCCGTTGTTTGTGTTTGGGGGCCTGTGGCTGGGAGTGGCCGGCTTGATAATGGGAATCCCCGAGACGCAGGATGGTTCCCAGACCAGAGGTGGCACCAGTGCCAAGTCGGGCTAGTTTGATGGTGAAAAGTGGCTCCTGCAATCTGCCATCCAGAGGCGGGGCAGCTTACTTTTGTTTGCCAGGGAAATGGGCCGAGGTTTATGTCTGGGGGCCTATGGCTGGGAGTGACCGGCTGGCTCTTGAAAAGCTACGATAGGCAGGATGGTGACCAGACCCATGGTGGCACCAGTGCCAAGTTGGGCTGGTTTGATAGTACCAAGTGGCTCCTGCAATCTGCCATCAAAAAGTCGGCAGGCGAATTATGTTTTCCAGGGAAAAGGGCCGTTGTTTTGTTTCGGGGCCTGTGGCTGGGGGTGACCGGCTGGCTCCTTAGAATCCACGATACGCAGGATGGTTCCCAGACCTGAGTTGGCAACAGTGCCAAGTCGGGCTGGTTTGATAGTACCAAGTGGTTCCTGCAATCTGCCATCAAAAAGTTGGCAGGCGAGTTTTGTTTTCCAGGGAAAAGCGCCGTTGTTTTTGTTTGGGGGCCTGTGGCTGGGAGTGGCCAGCTGGCTCCTTAGAATCCACGATACGCAGGATGGTTCCCAGACCAGAGGTGGCACCAGTGCCAAGTTGGGCTGGTTTGATAGTACCAAGTGGCTCCTGCAATCTGCCATCCAGAAGCTGGACAGCTTACTTTTGTTTGCCAGGGAAACGGGCCGAGCTTTGTGTCTGGGGGCCTATGGTTGGGAGTGACCGGCTGGCTCCTGAAAAGCTACGATAGGCAGGATGGTGACCAGACCCATGGTGGCACCAGTGCCAAGTTGGGCTGGTTTGATAGTACCAAGTGGCTCCTGCAATCTGCCATCAAAAACTTGGCAGGAGAGTTTTGTTTTCCAGGGAAAAGCGCCGTTGTTTTTGTTTGGGGGCCTGTGGCTGGGAGTGGCCGGCTGGCCCCTTAGAATCCACGATACGCAGCATGGTTCCCAGACCAGAGGTGGCACCAGTGCCAAGTCGGGCTAGTTTGATGGTGAAAAGTGGCTCCTGCAATCTGCCATCCAGAAGCGGGTTAACTTACTTTTGTTTGCCAGGGAAAAGGGCCGAGGTTTGTGTCTGGGGGCCTATGGCTGGGAGTGACCGGCTGGCTCCTGAAAAGCTACGATAGGCAGGATGGTGACCAGACCCATGGTGGCAGCAGTGCCAAGTTGGGCTGGTTTGATAGTACCAAGTGGCTCCTGCAATCTGCCATCAAAAAGTTGGCAGGCGAGTTTTGTTTTCCAGGGAAAAGCGCCGTTGTTTGTGTTTGGGGGCCTGTGGCTGGGAGTGGCAAGCTGGCTCCTTAGAATCCACGATACGCAGGATGGTTCCCAGACCTCAGGTGGCACCAGTGCCAAGTTGGGCTGGTTTGATAGTACCAAGTGGTTCCTGCAATCTGCCATCCAGAAGCGGGGCAGCTTACTTTTGTTTGCCAGGGAAACGCTCCGAGGTTTGTGTCTGGGGGCCTACGGCTGGGAGTGACCGGCTGGCTCCTGAAAAGCTACGATAGGCAGGATGGTGACCAGACCCATGGTGGCACCAGTGCCAAGTTGGGCTGGTTTGATACTACCAAGTGGCTCCTGCAATCTTCTATCAAAAAGTTGGCAGCTGAGTTTGTTATCCAGGGAAAAGCGCCGTTGTTTTTGTTTGGGGGCCTGTGGCTGGGAGTGGCCGGATGGCTAATTAGAATCCACGATACGCAGCATGGTTCCCAGACCTGAGGTGGCACCAGTGCCAAGTTGGGCTGGTTTGATACTACCAAGTTCGTCCTGCAATCTGCCATCCAGAAGCGGGGCAGCTTACTTTTGTTTGCCAGGGAAACGGGCCGAGCTTTGTGTCTGGGGGCCTATGGCTGGGAGTGACCGGCTGGCTCCTGAAAAGCTACGATAGGCAGGATGGTGACCAGACCCAAGGTGGCACCAGTGCCATGTTCGGCTGATTTCATAGTACCAAGTGGCTCCTGCAATCTGCCATCAAAAAGTCGGCAGGCGAGTTTTGTTTTCCAGGGAAAAGCGCCGTTGTTTGTGTCTGCGGGCCTGTGGCTGGGGTGGCCGGCTGGCTCCTTAGAATCCACGATACGCAGCATGGTTCCCAGACCTCAGGTGGCACCAGTGCCAAGTTGGGCTGGTTTGATAGTACGAAGTGGTTCCTGCAATCTGCCATCAAAAAGTTGGCAGGCGAGATTTGTTTTCCAGGGAATATCGCCGTTGTCTTTGTTTGGGGGCCTGTGGCTGGGAGAGGCCGCCTGGCTCCTTAGAATCCACGATACCCAGGATGGTTCCCAGACCAGAGGTGGCACCAGTGCCAAGTCGGGCGGTTTTCGTAGTACAAAGTGCGTCCTAAAATTTGCCATCCAGAAGAGGGGCAGTTGAGTTTTGTTTACCAGAGAAAAGGGCCGTGGTTTTTTTTTTGGGGGCATATGGCTGATAGTGGCCGTCTGGTGCCTGAAAATCGACGATAGGCAGGATGGTTCCCAGACCAGAGGTGGCACCAGTGCCAAGTCGGGCTGGTTTGATAGTACTAAATAGCACCTGCAATCTGCCATGCAGAAGCGGGGCAGCTTACTTTTGTTTGCCAGGGAAACGGGCCGAGGTTTGTGTCTGGGGGCCTATGGCTGGGAGTGACCGCCTGGCTCCTGAAAAGCTACGATAGGCAGGATGGTGACCAGACCCATGGTGGCACCAGTGCCAAGTTGGGCTGGTTTGATAGTACCAAGTGGCTCCTGCAATCTGCCATCAAAAAGTTGTCAGGCGAGTTTTGTTTTCCAGGGAAAAGCGCCGTTGTTTGTGTTTGGGGGACTGTGGGTGGGAGTGGCCGGCTGGCTCCTTAGAACACACGATACGCAGGATGGTTCCCAGACCCAAGGTGGCACCAGTGCCACGTCGGGCTGGTTTGATGGTGAAAAGTGGCTCCTGCAATCTGCCATCCTGAAGTGGGGTAGCTTACATTTTTTTGCCAGGGAAACGGGCCGAGGTTTATGACTGGGGGCCTAGGGCTAGGAGTGACCGGCTGGCTCCTGAAAAGCAACAATAGGCAGGATGGTTCCCAGACCCAAGGTGGCACCAGTGCCAAGTTGGGCTGGTTTGATGGTACCAACTGGCTCCTGCAATCTGCCATCTAAAAGTTGTCAGGCGAGTTTTGTTTTCCAGGGAAAAGCGCCGTTGATTTTGTTTGGAGGCCTGTGGCTGGCAGTGGCTGCCTGTCGTCTTAGAATCCGGGTTACGCAGCATGGTTCCCAGACCCAAGGTGGCACCAGTGCCAAGTTGGGCTGGTTTGATAGTACCAAGTGGCTCCTGCAATCTGCCATCCAGAAGTGCCGTAGCTTACTTTTGTGTGCCAGGGAAACAGGCCGAGGTTTGTGTCTGGGGGCCTATGGTGGGGAGTGACCGGCTGGCTCCTGAAAAGCTACGATAGGCAGGATGGTGACCAGACCCATGGTGGCACCAGTGCCAAGTTGGGCTGGTTTGATAGTACCAAGTGGCTCCTGCAATCTGCCATCAAAATGTTGGCAGGCGAGTTTTGTTTTCCAGGGAAAAGCGCCGTTGTGTGTGTTTTGGGGCCTGTGGCTGGGAGTGGACGGATGGCTAATTAGAATCCACGATACGCAGGATGGTTCCCAGACCAGAGGTGGCACCATTGCCAAGTCGGGCTAGTTTGATGGTGAAAAGTGGCTCCTGCAATCTGATATCCAGAAGCGGGGCAGCTTACTTTTGTTTGCCAGGGAAACGGGCCGAGCTTTGTGTCTGGGGCCGTATGGCTGGGAGTGAGCGGCTGGCTCCTGAAAAGCTAGGATAGGCAGGATGGTGACCAGACCCATGGTGGCAGCAGTGCCAAGTTGGGCTGGTTTGATAGTACCAAGTGGCTCCTGCAATCTGCCATCAAAAAGTTGGCAGGCGAGTTTTGTTTTCCAGGGAAAAGCGCCGTTGTTTGTGTTTGCGGGCCTGTGGCTGGGAGTGGCCGGCTGGCTCCTTAGAATCCACGATACGCAGGATGGTTCCCAGACCAGAGGTGGCACCATTGCCAAGTCGGGCTAGTTTGATGGTGAAAAGTGGCTCCTGCAATCTGATATCCAGAAGCGGGGCAGCTTACTTTTGTTTGCCAGGGAAACAGGGGGAGCTTTGAGTTGGGGGCCTATGGCTGGGAGTGACCGGCTGGCTCCTGAAAAGCTACGATAGGCAGGATGGTGACCAGACCCATGGTGGCACCAGTGCCAAGTTGGGCTGGTTTGATAGTACCAAGTGGCTCCTGCAATCTGCCATCAAAAAGTTGGCAGGCGAGTTTTGTTTTCCAGGGAAAAGCGCCGTTGTTTGTGTTTGCGGGCCTGTGGCTGGGAGTGGCCGGCTGGCTCCTTAGAATCCACGATACGCAGGATGGTTCCCAGACCCAAGGTGGCACCAGTGCCAAGTTGGGCTGATTTGATAGTACCAAGTGGCTCCTGCAATCTGCCATCCAGGAGCGGGGCAGCTTACTTTTGTTTGCCAGGGAAACGGGCCGAGCTTTGTGTCTGGGGGCCTATAGCTGGGAGTGACCGGCTGGCTCCTGAAAATCTACGATAGGCAGGATGGTGAGCAGACCCATGGTGGCACCAGTGCCAAGTTGGGCTGAATCATAGTACCAAGTGGCTCCTGCAATCTGCCATCAAAAAGTCGGCAGGCGAATTATGTTTTCCAGGGAAAAGGGCCGTTGTTTTTGTTTCGGGGCCTGTGGCTGGGAGTGGCCGGCTGGCTCCTTAGAATCCACGATACGCAGGATGGTTCCCAGACCTGAGGTGGCAACAGTGCCAAGTCGGGCTGGTTTGATAGTACCAAGTGGTTCCTGCAATCTGCCATCAAAAAGTTGGCAGGCGAGTTTTGTTTTCCAGGGAAAAGCGCCGTTGTTTTTCTTTGGGGGCCTGTGGCTGGGAGTGGCCGGCTGGCTCCTTAGAATCCACGATACGCAGGATGGTTCCCAGACCAGAGGTGGCACCAGTGCCAAGTCGGGCTGGTTTGATAGTACCAAGTGGTTCCTGCAATCTGCCATCAAAAAGTTGGCAGGCGAGTTTTGTTTTCCAGGGAAAAGCGCCGTTGTTTTTGTTTGGGGGCCTGTGGCTGGGAGTGGCCGGATGGCTAATTAGAATCCACGATACGCAGCATGGTTCCCAGACCAGAGGTGGCACCAGTGCCAAGTCGGGCTAGTTTGATGGTGAAAAGTGGCTCCTGCAATCTGCCATCCAGAAGCGGGTTAACTTACTTTTGTTTGCCAGGGAAAAGGGCCGAGGTTTTTGTCTGGGGGCCTATGGCTGGGAGTGACCGGCTGGCTCCTGAAAAGCTACGATAGGCAGGATGGTGACCAGACCCATGGTGGCACCAGTGCCATGTTGGGCTGATTTGATAGTACCAAGTGGCTCCTGCAGTCTGCCATCAAAAAGTTGGCAGGCGAGTTTTGTTTTCCAGGGAAAAGCGCCGTTGTTTGTGTTTGGGGGCCTGTGGCTGGGAGTGGCCAGCTGGCTCCTTAGAATCCACGATACGCAGGATGGTTCCCAGACCTCAGGTGGCACCAGTGCCAAGTTGGGCTGGTTTGATAGTAGCAAGTGGTTCCTGCAATCTGCCATCCAGAAGCGGGGCAGCTTACTTTGGTTTGCCAGCGAAACGGGCCGAGCTTTGTGTCTGGGGGCCTATGGCTGGGAGTGACCGGCTGGCTCCTGAAAAGCTACGATAGGCAGGATGGTGACCAGACCCATGGTGGCACCAGTGCCATGTTCGGCTGATTTCATAGTACCAAGTGGCTCCTGCAATCTGCCATCAAAAAGTCGGCAGGCGAGTTTTGTTTTCCAGGGAAAAGCGCCGTTGTTTGTGTCTGCGGGCCTGTGGCTGGAGTGGCCGGCTGGCTCCTCAGAATCCACGATACGCAGGATGGTTCCCAGACCCAAGGTGGCACCAGTGCCAAGTTGGGCTGGTTTGATAGTACCAAGTGGTTCCTGCAATCTGCCATCAAAAAGTTGGCAGGCGAGTTTTGTTTTCCAGGGAAAATCGCCGTTGTTTGTGTTTGGGGGCCTGTGGCTGGGAGTGGCCGGGTGGCTGCTTAGAATCCACGATACGCAGGATGGTTCCCAGACCCAAGGTGGCACCAGTGCCAAGTTGGGCTGGTTTGATAGTACCAAGTGGTTCCTGCAATCTGCCATCCAGAAGCGGGGCAGCTTACTTTTGTTTGCCAGGGAAACGGGCCGAGGTTTGTGTCTGGGGGCCTATGGCTGGGAGTGACCGGCTGGCTCCTGAAAAGCTACGATAGGCAGGATGGTGACCAGACCCATGGTGGCACCAGTGCCAAGTTGGGCTGGTTTGATAGTACCAAGTGGCTCCTGCAATCTGCCATCAAAAATTTGGCAGCTGAGTTTGTTATCCAGGGAAAAGCGCCGTTGTTTTTGTTTGGGGGCCTGTGGCTGGGAGTGGCCGGATGGCTAAATAGAATCCACGATACGCAGCATGGTTCCCAGACCAGAGGTGGCACCAGTGCCAAGTTGGGCTGGTTTGATACTACCAAGTTCGTCCTGCAATCTGCCATCCAGAAGCGGGGCAGCTTACTTTTGTTTGCCAGGGAAACGGGCCGAGGTTTTTGTCTGGGGGCCTAAGGCAGGGAGTGACCGGCTGGCTCCTGAAAAACTACGATAGGCAGGATGGTGACCAGACCCATGGTGGCAGCAGTGCCAAGTTGGGCTGGTTTGATAGTACCAAGTGGCTCCTGCAATCTGCCATCAAAATGTTGGCAGGCGAGTTTTGTTTTCCAGGGAAAAGCGCCGTTGTTTGTGTTTGGGGGCCTGTGGCTGGGAGTGGCCGGCTGGCTCCTTAGAATCCACGATACGCAGGATGGTTCCCAGACCTGAGGTGGCACCAGTGCCAAGTTGGGCTGGTTTGATAGTAGCAAGTGGTTCCTGCAATCTACCATCCAGGAGCGGGGCAGCTTACTTTTGTTTGCCAGGGAAACGGGCCGAGCTTTGTGTCTGGGGGCCTATGGCTGGGAGTGACCGGCTGGCTCCTGAAAAGCTACGATAGGCAGGATGGTGACCAGACCCAAGGTGGCACCAGTGCCATGTTCGGCTGATTTCATAGTACCAAGTGGCTCATGCAATCTGCCATCAAAAAGTCGGCAGGCGAGTTTTGTTTTCCAGGGAAAAGCGCCGTTGTTTGTGTCTGCGGGCCTGTGGCTGGAGTGGCCGGCTGGCTCCTTAGAATCCACGATACGCAGCATGGTTCCCAGACCTCAGGTGGCACCAGTGCCAAGTTGGGCTGGTTTGATAGTACCAAGTGGTTCCTGCAATCTGCCATCAAAAAGTTGGCAGGCGAGTTTTGTTTTCCAGGGAATATCGCCGTTGTTTTTGTTTGGGGGCCTGTGGCTGGGAGTGGCCGCCTGGCTCCTTAGAATCCACGATACCCAGGATGGTTCCCAGACCAGAGGTGGCACCAGTGCCAAGTCGGGCGGTTTTCGTAGTACAAATTGCGTCCTAAAATTTGCCATCCAGAAGAGGGGCAGTTGAGTTTTGTTTACCAGAGAAAAGGGCCGTGGTTTTTTTTTGGGGGCATATGGCTGATAGTGGCCGTCTGGCGCCTGAAAATCCACGATAGGCAGGATGGTTCCCAGACCAGAGGTGGCACCAGTGACAAGTCGGGCTGGTTTGATAGTACTAAATAGCACCGGCAATCTGCCATGCAGAAGCGGGGCAGCTTACTTTTGTTTGCCAGGGAAACGGGCCGAGGTTTGTGTCTGGGGGCCTATGGCTGGGAGTGACCGCCTGGCTCCTGAAAAGCTACGATAGGCAGGATGGTGACCAGACCCATGGTGGCACCAGTGCCAAGTTGGGCTGGTTTGATAGTACCAAGTGGCTCCTGCAATCTGCCATCAAAAAGTTGTCAGGCGAGTTTTGTTTTCCAGGGAAAAGCGCCGTTGTTTGTGTTTGGGGGACTGTGGGTGGGAGTGGCCGGCTGGCTCCTTAGAACACACGATACGCAGGATGGTTCCCAGACCCAAGGTGGCACCAGTGCCACGTCGTGCTGGTTTGATGGTGAAAAGTGGCTCCTGCAATCTGCCATCCTGAAGTGGGGTAGCTTACATTTTTTTGCCAGGGAAACGGGCCGAGGTTTATGACTGGGGGCCTAGGGCTAGGAGTGACCGGCTGGCTCCTGAAAAGCAACAATAGGCAGGATGGTTCCCAGACCCATGGTGGCACCAGTGCCAAGTTGGGCTGGTTTGATTGTAACAACTGGCTCCTGCAATCTGCCATCTAAAAGTCGTCAGGCGAGTTTTGTTTTCCAGGGAAAAGCGCCGTTGATTTTGTTTGGAGGCCTGTGGCTGGCAGTGGCTGCCTGTCGTCTTAGAATCCGGGTTACGCAGCATGGTTCCCAGACCCAAGGTGGCACCAGTGCCAAGTTGGGCTGGTTTGATTGTACCAAGTGGCTCCTGCAATCTGCCATCCAGAAGTGCGGTAGCTTACTTTTGTGTGCCAGGGAAACAGGCCGAGGTTTGTGTCTGGGGGCCTATGGCTGGGAGTGACCGGCTGGCTCCTGAAAAGCTACGATAGGCAGGATGGTGACCAGACCCATGGTGGCACCAGTGCCAAGTTGGGCTGGTTTGATAGTACCAAGTGGCTCCTGCAATCTGCCATCAAAAAGTTGGCAGGCGAGTTTTGTTTTCCAGGGAAAAGCGCCGTTGTGTGTGTTTTGGGGCCTGTGGCTGGGAGTGGCCAGCTGGCTCCTTAGAATCCACGATACGCAGGATGGTTCCCAGACCCAAGGTGGCACCAGTGCCAAGTCGGGCTGGTTTGTCAGTACCAAGTGGTTCCTGCAATCTGCCATCCAGAAGCGGGGCAGCTGAATTTTGTTTGCCAGAGAAAAAGGCTGTTGTTTGTTTTTCGGGGCCTGTGGCTGGCAGTGGACGGCTGGCTCCTGAAAATCCATGATACGCAGCATGGTTCCCAGACCCAAGGTGGCACCAGTGCCAAGTAGGGCTGGTTTCATAGTACCCAGTGGCTCCTGCAATCTGCCATCCAGAAGAGGGGCAGTTGAGTTTTGTTTTCCAGAGAAAAGGGCCGTGGTTTGTGTTTGGGGCCTATGGCTGAGAGTGACCGGCTGGCCCCTGAAAATCCACGATAGGAAGGATGGTTCCCAGACCCATGGTGGCACCAGTGCCAAGTCGGGCTGGTTTGATAATACTAAATAGCTCCTGCAATCTGCCATCCAGACGCGGGGCAGCGGATTTTTGCTTGCTGGAGAAAAGTTCCGTGGGTTTTTTTTGGGGGTATATGGCTGGACGTTGCCGGCTGACTCCTTAAAAACATCGATACGCAGGATGGTTCCCTGACCCAAGGTGGCATCACTGCCAAGTCGGGCTGTTTTCGTAGTACCAAGTGCGTCCTGCAATTTGCCATCCAGAAGAGGGGCAGTTGAGTTTTGTTTACCAGAGAAAAGGGCCGTGGTTTGTGTTTGGGGGCATATGACTGAGAGTGGCCGGCTGGCGCCTGAAAATCCACGATAGGCAGGATGGTTCCCAGAGCCAAGGTGGCACCAGTGCCATGTTGGCCTGGTTTGATAGTACCATGTGGCTCCTGCAATCTGCCATCCAGAAGCGGGGCAGCTTACTTTTGTTTGCCAGGGAAACGGGCCGAGGAATTTGTCTGGGGGCCTATGGCTGGGAGTGACCAGCTGGCTCCTGAAAAGCTACGATAGGCAGGATGGTGACCAGACCCATGGTGGCACCAGTGCCAAGTTGGGCTGGTTTGATAGTACCAAGTGGCTCCTGCAATGTGCCATCAAAAAGTTGGCAGGCGAGTTTTGTTTTCCAGGGTAACGCGCCGTTGTTTTTGTTTGGAGGCCTGTGGCTGGGAGTGTCCGCCTGTCCTCTTAGAATCTACGTTTCGCAGCATGGTTCCCAGAGCCAAGGTGGCACCAGTGCCAAGTTGTCTGGTTTGATACTACCAAGTGGCTCCTGCAATCTGCCATCCAGAATCGGGGGTGCTTACTTTTGTTTTCCAGGGAAACGGGCCGAGGTTTGTCTCTGGGGGTTTATGGCTGGGAGTGACCGGCTGGCTCCTGAAAAGCTACGATAGGCAGGATGGTGACCAGACCCATGGTGGCACCAGTGCCAAGTTGGGCTGGTTTGATAGTACCAAGTGGCTCCTGCAATCTGCCATCAAAAAGTTGGCAGGCGAGTTTTGTTTTCCAGGGAAAAGCGCCGTTGTTTGTGTTTGGGCGCCTGTGGCACGGAGTGGCCGGGTGGCTGCTTAGAATCCACGATACGCAGGATGGTTCCCAGACCCAAGGTGGCACCACTGCCAAGTCGGGCTGTTTTGACACTACCAAGTGGCTCCTGCAATATGCCATCCAGAATCGGGGCAGCTTAATTTTGTTTGCCAGGGAAACGGTCCGAGGTTTGTGTCTGGGGGCCTATGGCTGGGAGTGACCGGCTGGCTCCTGAAATGCTACAATAGGCAGGATGGTTCCCAGACCCATAGTGGCACCAGTGCCAAGTTGGGATGATTTGATAGTACCAAGTGGCTCCTGCAATCTGCCATCAAAAAGCTGGCAGGCGAGTTTTGTTTTCCAGGGAAAAGCGCCGTTGTTTGTATTTGGGGGCCTGTGGCTGGGAGTGGCCGCCTGGCGCCTTAGAATCTACATTACGCAGCATGGTTCCCAGACCCAAAGTGGCACCAGTGTCAAGTTGGGCTGGTTTGATAGTACCAAGTGGCTCCTGCAATCTGCCATCCAGAAGCGGGGTAGCTTACTTTTGTTTGCCAGGGAAACGGGCAGAGCTTTCTGTCTGGAGGCCTATGGTTGGGAGTAACCGGCTGGTTCCTGAAAAGCTACTATAGGCAGGATGGTTCCCAGCTCCAAGATGGCACCAGTGCCAAGTCGGGGTGGTTTGATGGTGCAAAGTGGCTCCTGCAATCTGCCATCCTGACGCGGGGCAGCGGATTTTTGTTTCCAAGAGAAATGGTCCGTGGTTTGTTTTTGGGGGTATAAGGCAGGGCGTGGCCTGCTGGCTCCTTAAAAAGCTACGATAGGCAGGATGGTTCCCTGACCCAAGGTGGCACCAGTGCCAAGTCGGGCGGTTTTCGTAGTACAAAATGCGTCCTAAAATTTGACATCCAGAAGAGGGGCAGTTGAGTTTAATTTACCAGAGAAAAGGGCCATGGTTTGTTTTTGAAGGCATATGGCTGATAGTGGCCGTCTGGCCCCTGAAAATCCACAATAAGAAGGATGGTTCCCAGACCACAGGTGGCACCAGTGCCAAGTCGGGCTGGTTTGATAGTACTAAATAGCACCTGCAATCTGCCATGCAGAAGCGGGGCAGCTTACTTTTGTTTGCCAGGGAAACGGGCCGAGGTTTGTGTCTGGGGGCCTATGGCTGGGAGTGACCGCCTGGCTCCTGAAAAGCTACGATAGGCAGGATGGTGACCAGACCCATGGTGGCACCAGTGCCAAGTTGGGCTGGTTTGATAGTAGCAAGTGGCTCCTGCAATCTGCCATCAAAAAGTTGTCAGGCGAGTTTTGTTTTCCAGGGAAAAGCGCCGTTGTTTGTGTTTGGGGGACTGTGGGTGGGAGTGGCCGGCTGGCTCCTTAGAACACACGATACGCAGGATGGTTCCCAGACCCAAGGTGGCACCAGTGCCACGTCGGGCTGGTTTGATGGTGAAAAGTGGCTCCTGCAATCTGCCATCCTGAAGTGGGGTAGCTTACATTTTTTTGCCAGGGAATCGGGCCGAGGTTTATGACTGGGGGCCTAGGGCTAGGAGTGACCGGCTGGCTCCTGAAAAGCAACAATAGGCAGGATGGTTCCCAGACCCAAGGTGGCACCAGTGCCAAGTTGGGCTGGTTTGATGGTACCAACTGGCTCCTGCAATCTGCCATCTAAAAGTTGTCAGGCGAGTTTTGTTTTCCAGGGAAAAGCGCCGTTGATTTTGTTTGGAGGCCTGTGGGTGGCAGTGGCTGCCTGTCGTCTTAGAATCCGGGTTACGCAGCATGGTTCCCAGAGCCAAGGTGGCACCAGTGCCAAGTTGGGCTGGTTTGATAGTACCAAGTGGCTCCTGCAATCTGCCATCCAGAAGCAGGGCAGCTTACTTTTGTTTGCCAGGGAAACGGGCCGAGGTATTTGTCTGGGGACCTATGGCTGGGAGTGACCGGCTGGCTCCTGAAAAGCTACGATAGGCAGGATGGTGACCAGACCCATGGTGGCACCAGTGCCAAGTTGGGCTGGTTTGATAGTACCAAGTGGCTCCTGCAATCTGCCATCAAAAAGTTGGCAGGCCAGTTTTGTTTTCCAGGGAAAAGCGCCGTTGTTTGTGATTGGGGGCCTGTGGCTGGGAGTGGCCGGCTGGCTCCTTAGAACACACGATACGCAGGATGGTTCCCAGACCCAAGGTGGCACCAGTGGCAAGTCGGGCTGGTTTGTCAGTACCAAGTGGTTCCTGCAATCTGCCATCCAGAAGCGGGGCAGCTGAATTTTGTTTGCCAGAGAAAAAGGCTGTTGTTTGTTTTTCGGGGCCTGTGGCTGGCAGTGGACGGCTGGCTCCTGAAAATCCATGATACGCAGCATGGTTCCCAGACCCAAGGTGGCACCAGTGCCAAGTAGGGCTGGTTTCATAGTACCCAGTGGCTCCTGCAATCTGCCATCCAGAAGAGGGGCAGTTGAGTTTTGTTTTCCAGAGAAAAGGGCCGTGGTTTGTGTTTGGGGCCTATGGCTGAGAGTGACCGGCTGGCCCCTGAAAATCCACGATAGGAAGGATGGTTCCCAGATCCAAGGTGGCACCAGTCCCATGTTGTGCTGGTGTGATAGTCCCAAGTTGCTCCTGCAATCTGCCAACCAGAAGTGGGGCAGCTGAATTTTGTTTGCCAGAGAAAAAGGCTGTGGTTTTTGTTTGGGGGCCTATGGATGGGAGTGGCCGGCTGGCTCCTGAAAATCCATGATACGCAGCATGGTTCCCAGACCCAAGGTGGCACCAGTGCCAAGTCGGGCTGGTTTCACAGTGTCAAGTGCCTCCTGCAATCTCCCATCCAGAAGCGGGGCAGCTGAGTTTTGTTTGCCTGTGAAACGGGCCGTTGTTTTTGATTGGGGTCTGTGGCCGAGAGTGTTCAGCTGGCTCCTGACAATCCACAATACGCAGGATGGTTCCCAGACCCAAGGTGGCACCAGTGCCAAGTCGTGCTGGTTTGATAGTACCAAGTGCGTCCTGCAATTTGCCATCCAGAAGAGGGGCAGTTGAGTTTGGTTTGCCAGAGAAAAGCGCCGTTGTTTGTGTTTGGGGGCCTGTGGCTGGGAGTGGCCGACTGGCGCCTTAGAATCTGCGATACGCAGCATGGTTCCCAGACCCAAGGTGGCACCAGTTCCAAGTTGGGCTGGTTTGATAGTACCAAGTGGCTCCTGCAATCTGCCATCCAGAAGCGGGGCAGCTTACTTTTGTTTGCCAGGGAAACGGGCCGAGGTTTGTGTCTCAGGGCCTATGGCTGGGAGTGACCGGCTGGCTCCTGGAAAGCTACAATAGGCAGGATGGTTACCAGACCCATGGTGGCACCAGTGCCAAGTTGGGCTGGTTTGATAGTACCAAGTGGCTCCTGCAATCTGCCATCAAAAAGTTGGCAGGCGAGTTTTGTTTTCCAGGGAAAAGCGCCGTTGTTTGTATTTGGGGGCCTGTGGCTGGGAGTGGCCAGCTGGCTCCTTAGAATCCACGATACGCAGGATGGTTCCCAGACCCAAGGTGGCACCAGTGCCAAGTCGGGCTGGTTTGATACTACCAAGTGGTTCCTGCAATCTGCCATCCAGAAGCAGGGCAGCTTACTTTTGTTTGCCAGGGAAACGGGCCGTGGGTTTTGTTTGGGGGCATATAGCTGAAAGTGGCCGGCTGGCCCCTGAGAATCCACGCTAGGCAGCATGGTTCCAGGATGCAAGGTGGCACCAGTGCCAAGTCGGGCTGGTTTGATGGTGCAAAGTGGCTCCTGCAATCTGCCATCCAGAAGCGGGGCAGCTGATTTTTGTTTGCCAGAGAAAAATTCCGTGGATTGTTTTTGGGGGCATATTGCTGGGAGTGGCCGGCTGGCTCCTGAAAATGCTCGATACGCATGATGGTTCCCAGGCCCAAGGTGTCACCACTACCAAGTCGGCCTGCGGTTTTAGTATCAAGTTCATCCTGCAATTTGCCATCCAGAAGAGGGGCAGTTGAGTTTTGTTTGCCAGAGAAACGGGCCGTGGTTTCTGTTTGGGGGCATATGGCTGAGAGTGGCCGGCTGGCCCCTGAAAATCCACGATACACAGCATGGTTCCCAGATCCAAGGTGGCACCAGTGCCAAGTTGGGCTGGTTTGATAGTCCCTAGTGTCTCCTGCAATCTGCCATCCAGAAGCGGGGCAGCTTACTTTTGTTTGCCAGAGAAATAGGCCTAGGTTTTTGTTTGGGGGCCTGTGGCTATGAGTGGCCGGCTGGCTCCTAAGAATCCACGATACGCAGGATGTTTACCAGACCCATGGTGGCACCAGTGCCAAGTTGGGCTGGTTTGATAGTCCCAAGTGGCTCCTGCAAACTCCATCAAAAAGTTGGCAGGCGTGTTTTGTTTTCCAGGGAACAGCGCCGTTGATTTTGTTTGGGGGCCTGTGGCTGGGAGTGGCCGGGTGGCTGCTTAGAATCCACGATACGCAGGATGGTTCCCAGACCCAAGGTGGCACCAGTGCCAAGTCGGGCTGGTTTGATTACACCAAGTGGCTCCTGCAATCTGCCATCCAGAAGTGAGGCAGCTAAGTTTTGTTTGCGAGAAAAAAGGGCCGTGGTTTTTGTTGGGGTCCTGTGGCTGGGAGTAGCCGGCTGGCACCTTAAAATCCACGATAGGCAGGATGGTTCCCAGACCCAAGGTGGCACCAGTGCCAAGTCGGGCTGGTTTGATAGTACCAAGTGGCTCCTGCAATCTGCCATCCAGAAGCGGGGCAGCTGAGTTTTGTTTGCCAGAGAAAAAGGCTGTGGTTTTTGTTTGGGGGCCTGTGGCTGGCAGTGGCCGGCTGGCTCCTGACAATCCACGATACGCAGCATGGTTCCCAGACCCAAGGTGGCACCAGTACAAAGTGGGGCTCGTTTGACAGTGTCAAGTGCCTCCTGCAATCTCCCATCCAGAAGCGGGGCAGCTGAGTTTTTTTTGCCAGGGAAACGGACCTTTGTTTTTGATTGGGGTCTGTGGCCGAGAGTGGTCGGCTGTCTCCTGACAATCCACAATACGCAGGATGGTTCCCAGACCAAAGGTGGCACCAGTGCCAAGTCGGGCTGGTTTGATAGTACCAAGTGTCTCCTGCAATCTGCCATCCAGAAGCGGGGCAGCTGAGTTTTGTTTGCCAGAGAAAAGGGCCGTGGGTTGTGTTTGGGGGCATATGGCTGGGAGTGGCCACCTGGCTCCTTAAAATGCACGATACGTCGCTTGGTAACCAGACGCAAGGTGGCACCAGTGCCAAGTCGGGCTGTTTTTGTAGTACCCAGTGGCTCCTGCAATTTGCCATCCAGAAGCGGGGCAGCTAAATTTTGTTTGCTAGAGAAAAGGGCTGTGGTTTGTGTTTGGGGGCCTATGGCTGAGAGTGGTCGGCTGGCCCCTGAAAATCAACGATAGGCAGGATGGTTCCCAGATCCAAGGTGGCACCAGTGCCAAGTAAGGCTGGTTGTATGGTTCAAAGTGACTCCTGCAATCTGCCATCCAGAAGCGGGACAGCTGAGTTTTTTTTGCCAGAGAAAATGTCCGTGGTTTCTTTTTGGGGCATACGGCTGGGAATTGCCGGCTGGCTCCTTAAAATGCTCGATACGCAGGATGGTTCCCAGAGCCAAGGTGGCACCACTGCCAAGTCGGGCTCTTTTTGTAGTACCAAGTGCGTCCTGCAATTTGCCATCCAGAAGAGGGGCAGTTGAGTTTTGTTTGCCAGAGAAAAGGGCCGAGGTTTGTGTTTGGGAGCATATGGCTGGGAATGACCGGCTGGCCCCTGAAAATCCACGATACGCCGGATGGTTCCCAGATCCAAGGTGGTACCATTACCAAGTCGGGCTGGTTTGATAGTCCCAAGTGGCTCCTGCAAACTGCCATCCAGAAGCGGGGCAGCTGAGTTTTGTTTGCCAGGGAAATGGGCCGTTGTTTGTGTTTGGGGGCCTGTGGCTGGGAGTGTTCGGCTGGTTCCTGAATATGTACGATACGCAGGATTGTTCCCAGATCCAAGGTGGCAGCAGTCCCATGTTGTGCTGGTTTGATAGTACCAAGTGGCTCCTGCAATCTGCCATCCAGAAGCGGGGCAGCTGAGTTTTGTTTGCCAGAGAAAAAGGCTGTGGTTTGTGTTTGGGGGCCTGTGGCTGGCAGTGGCCGGCTGGCTCCTGAAAATCCACGATACGCAGCATGGTTCCCAGACCCAAGGTGGCACCAGTACAAAGTGGGGCTCGTTTGACAGTGTCAAGTGCCTCCTGCAATCTCCCATCCAGAAGCGGGGCAGCTGAGTTTTTTTTGCCAGGGAAACGGACCTTTGTTTTTGATTGGGGTCTGTGGCCGAGAGTGGTCGGCTGTCTCCTGACAATCCACATTACGCAGGATGGTTCCCAGACCAAAGGTGGCACCAGTGCCTAGTCGGGCTGGTTTGATAGTACCAAGTGTCTCCTGCAATCTGCCATCCAGAAGCGGGGCAGCTGAGTTTTGTTTGCCAGAGAAAAGGGCCGTGGGTTGTGTTTGGGGGCATATGGCTGGGAGTGGCCACCTGGCTCCTTAAAATGCACGATACGCCGCATGGTAACCAGACCCAAGGTGGCACCAGTGCCAAGTCGGGCTGTTTTTGTAGTACCCAGTGGCTCCTGCAATTTGCCATCCAGAAGCGGGGCAGCTAAATTTTGTTTGCTAGAGAAAAGGGCTGTGGTTTTTGTTTGGGGGCCTATGGCTGAGAGTGGCCGGCTGGCCCCTGAAAATCAACGATAGGCAGGATGGTTCCCAGATCCAAGGTGGCACCAGTGCCAAGTAAGGCTGGTTGTATGGTTCAAAGTGACTCCTGCAATCTGCCATCCAGAAGCGGGACAGCTGAGTTTTTTTTGCCAGAGAAAAGGTCCGTGGTTTCTTTTTGGGGCATACGGCTGGGAATTGCCGGCTGGCTCCTTAAAATGCTCGATACGCAGGATGGTTCCCAGAGCCAAGGTGGCACCACTGCCAAGTCGGGCTCTTTTTGTAGTACCAAGTGCGTCCTGCAATTTGCCATCCAGAAGAGGGGCAGTTGAGTTTTGTTTGCCAGAGAAAAGGGCCGAGGTTTGTGTTTGGGAGCATATGGCTGGGAATGACCGGCTGGCCCCTGAAAATCCACGATACGCCGGATGGTTCCCAGATCCAAGGTGGTACCATTACCAAGTCGGGCTGGTTTGATAGTCCCAAGTGGCTCCTGCAAACTGCCATCCAGAAGCGGGGCAGCTGAGTTTTGTTTGCCAGGGAAATGGGCCGTTGTTTGTGTTTGGGGGCCTGTGGCTGGGAGTGTTCGGCTGGTTCCTGAATATGTACGATACGCAGGATTGTTCCCAGATCCAAGGTGGCAGCAGTGCCATGTTGTGCTGGTTTGATAGTACCAAGTGGCTCCTGCAATCTGCCATCCAGAAGCGGGGCAGCTGAGTTTTGTTTGCCAGAGAAAAAGGCTGTGGTTTTTGTTTGGGGGCCTGTGGCTGGCAGTGGCCGGCTGGCTCCTGAAAATCCACGATACGCAGCATGGTTCCCAGACCCAAGGTGGCACCAGTGCCAAGTGGGGCTCGTTTGACAGTGTCAAGTGGCTCCAGCAATCTCCCATCCAGAAGCGGGGCAGCTGAGTTTTTTTTGCCAGGGAAACGGACCTTTGTTTTTGATTGGGGTCGTTGGCCGAGAGTTGTCGGCTGTCTCCTGACAATCCACAATACGCAGGATGGTTCCCAGACCAAAGGTGGCACCAGTGCCAAGTCGGGCTGGTTTGATAGTACCAAGTGTCTCCTGCAATCTGCCATCCAGAAGCGGGGCAGCTGAGTTTTGTTTGCCACAGAAAAGGGCCGTGGGTTGTGTTTGGGGGCATATGGCTGGGAGTGGCCACCTGGCTCCTTAAAATGCACGATATGCCGCATGGTAACCAGACCCAAGGTGGCACCAGTGCCAAGTCGGGCTGTTTTTGTAGTACCCAGTGGCTCCTGCAATTTGCCATCCAGAAGCGGGGCAGCTAAATTTTGTTTGCTAGAGAAAAGGGCTGTGGTTTGTGTTTGGGGGCCTATGGCTGAGAGTGGCCGGCTGGCCCCTGAAAATCAGCGATAGGCAGGATGGTTCCCAGATCCAAGGTGGCACCAGTGCCAAGTAAGGCTGGTTGTATGGTTCAAAGTGACTCCTGCAATCTGCCATCCAGAAGCGGGACAGCTGAGTTTTTTTTGCCAGAGAAAAGGTCCGTGGTTTCTTTTTGGGGCATACGGCTGGGAATTGCCGGCTGGCTCCTTAAAATGCTCGATACGCAGGATGGTTCCCAGAGCCAAGGTGGCACCACTGCCAAGTCGGGCTCTTTTTGTAGTACCAAGTGCGTCCTGCAATTTGCCATCCAGAAGAGGGGCAGTTGAGTTTTGTTTGCCAGAGAAAAGGGCCGAGGTTTGTGTTTGGGAGCATATGGCTGGGAATGACCGGCTGGCCCCTGAAAATCCACGATACGCCGGATGGTTCCCAGATCCAAGGTGGTACCATTACCAAGTCGGGCTGGTTTGATAGTCCCAAGTGGCTCCTGCAAACTGCCATCCAGAAGCGGGGCAGCTGAGTTTTGTTTGCCAGGGAAATGGGCCGTTGTTTGTGTTTGGGGGCCTGTGGCTGGGAGTGTTCGGCTGGTTCCTGAATATGTACGATACGCAGGATTGTTCCCAGATCCAAGGTGGCAGCAGTGCCATGTTGTGCTGGTGTGATAGTCCCAAGTGGCTCCTGCAATCTGCCATCCAGAAGTGGGGCAGCTGATTTTTGTTTGCCAGAGAAAAGGTCCGTGGTTTGTGTTTGGGGGCATATGGCTGAGAGTGGCCGGCTGGCCCCTGAAAATCCACGATACACAGGATGGTTCCCAGATCCAAGGTGGCACCTGTGCCAAGTCGGGCTGATTTGATAGTACTAAGTAGCTGCTGCAATCTGCCATCCAGAAGCGGGGCAGCTTACTTTTGTTTGCCAGGGAAACGGGCCGAGGTTTCTGTTTGGGGGCCTATGGCTGAGAGTGACCGGCTGGCTCCTGAAAAGCTACAATAGGCAGGATGGTTCCCAGAGCCAAGGTGGCACCAGTGCCAAGTTGGGCTGGTTTGATAGTACCAAGTGGCTCCTGCAATCTGCCATCCAGAAGCAGGGCAGCTGAGTTTTGTTTGCCAGAGAAAAGGGCTTGGTTTGTGTTTGGGGGCATATGGCTGGGTGTGGCCAGCTGGCTCCTTAAAATGCACGATATGCAACATGGCTCCCAGACCCAAGGTGGCACCAGTGCCAAGTTGGGCTGGTTTGATAGTACCAAGTGGCTCCTGCAATCTTCCATGATCACGTCGAGAAATACTTTCTGGTTTCAGCCTCATGCTCTTTCTTCTCTCCCTCAACTTCTCTATCACCTCTCATCTGGTTCACATGCGCTGTCTTCAAGGTCCACAGGCTACTTTTCACAGAATCTTCTGGCCTGATGAAGTAAGAATGATGAATAGAACAGAGCTGGGATCTATTTTCCAGTTTGGATAAAATGCATTCTGCACACAAATCCAAGGAGAACGTGCTGCCCCAATGCCCAGAAAATCTTTCACTCCTGCTAGTGTTCTACGTCAACCGCAACTTAGTCTGAAAGAAAAGCTTTTTCTCTGAGAGCATCTGAGAGGTTTGCATGAAGCACTGATATCTGACATATGCAATTTTGAATAGGAGAGGAAAAAGAAAATGGCAAGGAGTTTTTAATTTTAGTGGTTTCAATTTTAATTTCCGTGCACTTTTTCAAAACTTGTCAGCTCAAATGCCCATCAACATCTTTTAGTCATCTGTAAGTCAGTATTCATATAAAATGTGCTTCAAATCCAAAGAATTTCAAATTTGCACTCCAAGCTTCTATGCCTAGATTTATGATTTCCTACACATATTAGATGAAAGGAAGGCCTTTTTTACTGTGGGAGTGCTGGAACACTGGAACAGGTTGCCCAGAGAAGTTGTGGGTGTCCCATCCCTGAAAGTATTCAAGGTCACCTTGGACGGGGCTTGGAGCAGCAACAAAGGAGAAGCTTGATGGTAGAGAAACAAAGTTGGACTATAGAAGAAACTCGGATTGAAGTATAGGATCAAGTTTTCTCTCAGCTCTTGGGGTAAATTCAAAGTTGTACAAAATGACATTTATCTGTGCTATTCACTACTGTAACAGAAAGTTTCATGAAAACTGTACAGAAGATAGTAAATTTTAAAAGAGATAAGAATTACAGCATAAAATCCATGGGATAGGTTACAACATGAGACACTCTCTAAGAGAAAATCTCTGTGTTTCAGCACTTCATCGGGGTAAGATTTCATGAAGTGCCAAAGAAGGCGGCAAAATATCATTCGGGACATTATTTACTGGAATTCAGCCTGGCCATTAGTAGGAACTGCCTTTGAACATATCATGTAGATATACCACACACGCTTTCCCTTCACTGAAAAATTACTGTTTACAACAAATAAGCAATTGACGATCAAAATTGATTGAAAGCATCTTAAACATGTCAAGTATTTCATTGTAGATGATCTGTGATCCAAATGCTTCTTCCACCTTCGAGAGGGACAGAAGAATTCTTCCATATCATGATGGTTTAAAATTGTATCAACCAATGTTTTCTGCTGAAAAGATATCATCTATTTTTTTCTATTTTTGGAAGAAAATATTCCTAGACATACAACAGGTGAGAACTAAGTAATTTTAAAGAAACAAATGAAATGAAAATATTCTGTAAATAGAATGAAATGAAAAGCTGTGTTTTAAATAGGAGCTAAATATTAAACAGAATTTTTGTACCAGGCATTTGAATTACTGCACCAGCTCTTTTGCCCATCAAGAGAGGCATTTAGCATTTCAGTCTTTTCCAAGGTGTTCATGATCTGCTATGCTGATCTCTGTGTGTGCCTAGGTGTGTGTGGAGGGGGGGGCATATGAAGGGGAGTGTGTATGTTTGCTTTACAATTGTTGTGGCAGATTCATGCCTCAGCTCCACATTTTGTTTTAAAAAGGTCACACCGAGTGGATATGAAGTTTACTATCAACAAGAGATCGATTCCCAAATCATCCATTTGACTCTCCCTTATAAATCATGTGCTTTGTTGCATATTTTATCAAATATACTTTCAAGCCAGATGGAGGAAGGAGGATGTGGGAATCCCTCCACCATCTTGCAACTTTTATGTAAGTAGGTTTTCAAGAAAATCATCATTTCTCTTTTAAATATGTCTGGAACAGGCATGATGGTAGTGTCAACCTGTTGGAGTTTTTGTTGCTGGAAGAAGTTGTACAAAAGGATTGGTTTTTACATTGACCAGTTACTGAATCAAGCGCAGGAATACATTGGAAATTTAGCTGGGGGTTCCTTTTCCCAGCAGACCACTTCTAGAACGAGCTTGTACACTGAAGCTGACTCTTTTGCTCTCTTTTTGTTTCTTTCCTATTTTCTTGGCTTCTTTGCCACTATCTAGACAATTTTGGAACTTTGTTCCCAACTAAAATGGTTTCAATAGTCTGATTGTGATCATACATTTTTACAAGGAATTTTTAAAATCTTTCCTCGAGTCCAGAAAGTCAAGGACTTAGATCTTTTTCTTCCCTTATCAATATTGCCATGAAATTGATAAATAAAGACCAACTCTTTATTTTTGTTTTTAACCCACATAGATAATTCCCATCCATTAATCCATTTTGTGGACCAATAGCTGCCATTCTGATGGAAGCTGTCACTTCTTAACAATAGGCATTCTGTGACTATGTTGACAGCACTTTGGGTGAAGATCCTAACTGGTCTTAGATATACATAGGGAGAAATTTGCTCAGCCAGTGTCAGTCTTAAGCATGCGTATCAGAAGATCTTTCTAGAGCTGGGAATTTTCCCATGAAAGGGATTCAGTTAGGGAAGAGACACTTGTGCCAGAGTTTTACATTCTTCTTGAACACTGCTTAAGGAACTTAGATGCCATGTCCATTTGGATCTCTGTCTGCACAGAACTTTGTCATGCCAGCGCTTTGAAATGCATCTTGAAGAGAATTCACTAGCACAGAATGAAAGAGAGTGGAAGGGGTTGGTGGGGCTAACCAGGCCCAACCCCCCTGCCTAAACCAGGATACCTAGAGCCTCTTGCCCAGGATTCTATCTGGGTGTACTTTTAATGTCTTCAAAGATCCAGGCTCCACAATCTTTCTGGGCAGTCTGTGCCGTGGTTCAGTCACCCTGACAGTAAAGAAACATTTACTGATGTTCAAAGGCAATCTCCTGTATTTCAGTGTGTGCCCACCGCCTCTTGTCTTTTCCCTCAGCATCACTGAAAAGACACTGATTCCATCCCCTTTGCACTATTGCTTCCATATGTATGTGTGATGCCATGTAGAGGTATGTCAAAAACCTCCCTGAAGCCCAGGCAGATAATATTCCCTTCATCTACCAGTCAAGTTGATTCATCAGAGGAGTTTAAAGTGATGTTCAGCATGAAATTCCCCTGAAAAATCATGCTAACTACATTATTTGGTCATCTTTCATGTGCCTGGCAAGGATTTCCAGGAAGAGCTGCTTCATCAACTTCCTGGGGATAAAAAAGAGGCTGGCTGGTTTGTACTATGGCGAGTCCTCTTAATTGCCTTTTTTGAAGATGGGTGTCATTTGCTAACATCCACTCTTTAGCCTCTCTTGTTGTCTACATCTTAGCAAAACGCTTTTCCACTATGTCTGGCTAGGAAAAACTGTGCCAGCACAGAAAACATCTCCCATCGTGTTCTAGAAGTTGCACGGATGTCTGCCAAGTGTTTGGCAGGAAGAAAAGAAAAGTTGTCCAAAACAGCTTCCAATCGAATGTTCCTGTGATTGGAAAAGTCAGGAGAGTGCAAAGGTACTGTTTTCTATCAGTTGGCAAGGTGCGCACACAATCCCAGTGTTGTACAGCTTGCTTCTTCACCTTCCCGAAGCTGCCGCTCTCGCCGGCTGCCGGAGCCCAAGAAGCGGCTTCTTCGCGCAAAGACGATTGTGCCGCTCACAGGGCTCTCCTTAGCGCGGCTTCTGCCGAAAGACGCCCGGCAGCGGCTCTTACCTCCGGAGAGCATCCTACCTTCGTCTTTAGCTCCTCTTCTCATCTACACCTCGGCAACAAGCTTTTCCACTATGTCTGGCTAGGAAAAACTGTGCCAGCACAGAAAACATCTCCCATCGTGTTCTAGAAGTTGCACGGATGTCTGCCAAGTGTTTGGCAGGAAGAAAAGAAAAGTTGTCCAAAACAGCTTCCAATCGAATGTTCCTGTGATTGGAAAAGTCAGGAGAGTGCAAAGGTACTGTTTTCTATCAGTTGGCAAGGTGCGCACACAATCCCAGTGTTGTACAGCTTGCTTCTTCACCTTCCCGAAGCTGCCGCTCTCGCCGGCTGCCGGAGCCCAAGAAGCGGCTTCTTCGCGCAAAGACGATTGTGCCGCTCACAGGGCTCTCCTTAGCGCGGCTTCTGCCGAAAGACGCCCGGCAGCGGCTCTTACCTCCGGAGAGCATCCTACCTTCGTCTTTAGCTCCTCTTCTCATCTACACCTCGGCAAAAAGCTTTTCCACTATGTCTGGCTAGGAAAAACTGTGCCAGCACAGAAAACATCTCCCCTCGTGTTCTAGAAGTTGCACGGATGTCTGCCAAGTGTTTGGCAGGAAGAAAAGAAAAGTTGTCCAAAACAGATTCCAATCGAATGTTCCTGTGATTGGAAAAGTCAGGAGAGTGCAAAGGTACTGTTTTCTATCAGTTGGCAAGGTGCGCACACAATCCCAGTGTTGTACAGCTTGCTTCTTCACCTTCCCGAAGCTGCCGCTCTCGCCGGCTGCCGGAGCCCAAGAAGCGGCTTCTTCGCGCAAAGACGATTGTGCCGCTCACAGGGCTCTCCTTAGCGCGGCTTCTGCCGAAAGACGCCCGGCAGCGGCTCTTACCTCCTGAGAGTGGCAGCTTCGGGAAGGTGAAGAAGCAAGCTGTACAACACTGGGATTGTGTGCGCACCTTGCCAACTGATAGAAAACAGTACCTTTGCACTCTCCTGACTTTTCCAATCACAGGAACATTCGATTGGAAGCTGTTTTGGACAACTTTTCTTTTCTTCCTGCCAAACACTTGGCAGACATCCGTGCAACTTCTAGAACACGATGGGAGATGTTTTCTGTGCTGGCACAGTTTTTCCTAGCCAGACATAGTGGAAAAGCTTTTTGCCGAGGTGTAGACTACATAAGACGCGAAAGACGAAGGTAGGATGCTCTCCGGAGGTAAGGGCCGCTGCCGGGCGTCTTTCGGCAGAAGCCTCGCTAAGGAGAGCACTGTGAGCGGCACAATCGTCTTTGCGCGAAGAAGCCGCTTCTTGGGCTCCGGCAGCCGGCGAGAGCGGCAGCTTCGGGAAGGTGAAGAAGCAAGCTGTACAACACTGGGATTGTGTGCGCACCTTGCCAACTGATAGAAAACAGTACCTTTGCACTCTCCTGACTTTTCCAATCACAGGAACATTCGATTGGAAGCTGTTTTGGACAACTTTTCTTTTCTTCCTGCCAAACACTTGGCAGACATCCGTGCAACTTCTAGAACACGATGGGAGATGTTTTCTGTGCTGGCACAGTTTTTCCTAGCCAGACATAGTGGAAAAGCGTTTTGCTAAGATGTAGACTACAAAAGACGCGAAAGACGAAGGTAGGATGCTCTCCGGAGGTAAGAGCCGCTGCCGGGCGTCTTTCGGCAGAAGCCGCGCTAAGGAGAGCACTGTGAGCGGCACAATCGTCTTTGCGCGAAGAAGCCGCTTCTTGGGCTCCGGCAGCCGGCGACAGCGGCAGCTTCGGGAAGGTGAAGAAGCAAGCTGTACAACACTGGGATTGTGTGCGCACCTTGCCAACTGATAGAAAACAGTACCTTTGCACTCTCCTGACTTTTCCAATCACAGGAACATTCGATTGGAAGCTGTTTTGGACAACTTTTCTTTTCTTCCTGCCAAACACTTGGCAGACATCCGTGCAACTTCTAGAACACGATGGGAGATGTTTTCTGTGCTGGCACAGTTTTTCCTAGCCAGACATAGTGGAAAAGCGTTTTGCTAAGATGTAGACTACAAAAGACGCGAAAGACGAAGGTAGGATGCTCTCCGGAGGTAAGAGCCGCTGCCGGGCGTCTTTCGGCAGAAGCCGCGCTAAGGAGAGCACTGTGAGCGGCACAATCGTCTTTGCGCGAAGAAGCCGCTTCTTGGGCTCCGGCAGCCGGCGAGAGCGGCAGCTTCGGGAAGGTGAAGAAGCAAGCTGTACAACACTGGGATTGTGTGCGCACCTTGCCAACTGATAGAAAACAGTACCTTTGCACTCTCCTGACTTTTCCAATCACAGGAACATTCGATTGGAAGCTGTTTTGGACAACTTTTCTTTTCTTCCTGCCAAACACTTGGCAGACATCCGTGCAACTTCTAGAACACGATGGGAGATGTTTTCTGTGCTGGCACAGTTTTTCCTAGCCAGACATAGTGGAAAAGCTTTTTGCCGAGGTGTAGACTACAAAAGACGCGAAAGACGAAGGTAGGATGCTCTCCGGAGGTAAGAGCCGCTGCCGGGCGTCTTTCGGCAGAAGCCGCGCTAAGGAGAGCACTGTGAGCGGCACAATCGTCTTTGCGCGAAGAAGCCGCTTCTTGGGCTCCGGCAGCCGGCGAGAGCGGCAGCTTCGGGAAGGTGAAGAAGCAAGCTGTACAACACTGGGATTGTGTGCGCACCTTGCCAACTGATAGAAAACAGTACCTTTGCACTCTCCTGACTTTTCCAATCACAGGAACATTCGATTGGAAGCTGTTTTGGACAACTTTTCTTTTCTTCCTGCCAAACACTTGGCAGACATCCGTGCAACTTCTAGAACACGATGGGAGATGTTTTCTGTGCTGGCACAGTTTTTCCTAGCCAGACATAGTGGAAAAGCTTTTTGCCGAGGTGTAGACTACAAAAGACGCGAAAGACGAAGGTAGGATGCTCTCCGGAGGTAAGAGCCGCTGCCGGGCGTCTTTCGGCAGAAGCCGCGCTAAGGAGAGCACTGTGAGCGGCACAATCATCTTTGCGCGAAGAAGCCGCTTCTTGGGCTCCGGCAGCCGGCGAGAGCGGCAGCTTCGGGAAGGTGAAGAAGCAAGCTGTACAACACTGGGATTGTGTGCGCACCTTGCCAACTGATAGAAAACAGTACCTTTGCACTCTCCTGACTTTTCCAATCACAGGAACATTCGATTGGAAGCTGTTTTGGACAACTTTTCTTTTCTTCCTGCCAAACACTTGGCAGACATCCGTGCAACTTCTAGAACACGATGGGAGATGTTTTCTGTGCTGGCACAGTTTTTCCTAGCCAGACATAGTGGAAAAGCTTTTTGCCGAGGTGTAGATGAGAAGAGGAGCTAAAGACGAAGGTAGGATGCTCTCCGGAGGTAAGAGCCGCTGCCGGGCGTCTTTCGGCAGAAGCCGCGCTAAGGAGAGCACTGTGAGCGGCACAATCGTCTTTGCACGAAGAAGCCGCTTCTTGGGCTCCGGCAGCCGGCGAGAGCGGCAGCTTCGGGAAGGTGAAGAAGCAAGCTGTACAACACTGGGATTGTGTGCGCACCTTGCCAACTGATAGAAAACAGTACCTTTGCACTCTCCTGACTTTTCCAATCACAGGAACATTCGATTGGAAGCTGTTTTGGACAACTTTTCTTTTCTTCCTGCCAAACACTTGGCAGACATCCGTGCAACTTCTAGAACACGATGGGAGATGTTTTCTGTGCTGGCACAGTTTTTCCTAGCCAGACATAGTGGAAAAGCGTTTTGCTAAGATGTAGACAACAAGAGAGGCTAAAGAGTGGATGTTAGCAAATGACACCCATCTTCAAAAAAGGCAATTAAGAGGACTCGCCATAGTACAAACCAGCCAGCCTCTTTTTTATCCCCAGGAAGTTGATGAAGCAGCTCTTCCTGGAAATCCTTGCCAGGCACATGAAAGATGACCAAATAATGTAGTTAGCATGATTTTTCAGGGGAATTTCATGCTGAACATCACTTTAAACTCCTCTGATGAATCAACTTGACTGGTAGATGAAGGGAATATTATCTGCCTGGGCTTCAGGGAGGTTTTTGACATACCTCTACATGGCATCACACATATATATGGAAGCAATAGTGCAAAGGGGAGGGAATCAGTGTCTTTTCAGTGATGCTGAGGGAAAAGACAAGAGGCAGTGGGCACACACTGAAATACAGGAGATTGCCTTTGAACATCCGTAAATGTTCCTTTACTGTCAGGGTGACTGAACCACGGCACAGACTGCCCAGAAAGATTGTGGAGCCTGGATCTTTGAAGACATTAAAAGTACACCCAGATAGAATCCTGGGCAAGAGGCTCTAGGTATCCTGGTTTAGGCAGGGGGGTTGGGCCTGGTTAGCCCCACCAACCCCTTCCACTCTCTTTCATTCTGTGCTAGTGAATTCTCTTCAAGATGCATTTCAAAGCACTGGCATGACAAAGTTCTGTGCAGACCGAGATCCAAATGGACATGGCATCTAAGTTCCTTAAGCAGTGTTCAAGAAGAATGTAAAACTCTGGCACAAGTGTCTCTTCCCTAACTGAATCCCTTTCATGGGAAAATTCCCAGCTCTAGAAAGATCTTCTGATACGCATGCTTAAGACTGACACTGGCTGAGCAAATTTCTCCCTATGTATATCTAAGACCAGTTAGGATCTTCACCCAAAGTGCTGTCAACATAGTCACAGAATGCCTATTGTTAAGAAGTGACAGCTTCCATCAGAATGGCAGCTATTGGTCCACAAAATGGATTAATGGATGGGAATTATCTACGTGGGTTAAAAACAAAAATAAAGAGTTGGTCTTTATTTATCAATTTCATGGCAATATTGATAAGGGAAGAAAAAGATCTAAGTCCTTGACTTTCTGGACTCGAGGAAAGATTTTAAAAATTCCTTGTAAAAATGTATGATCACAATCAGACTATTGAAACCATTTTAGTTGGGAACAAAGTTCCAAAATTGTCTAGATAGTGGCAAAGAAGCCAAGAAAATAGGAAAGAAACAAAAAGAGAGCAAAAGAGTCAGCTTCAGTGTACAAGCTCGTTCTAGAAGTAGTCTGCTGGGAAAAGGAACCCCCAGCTAAATTTCCAATGTATTCCTGCGCTTGATTCAGTAACTGGTCAATGTAAAAACCAATCCTTTTGTACAACTTCTTCCAGCAACAAAAACTCCAACAGGTTGACACTACCATCATGCCTGTTCCAGACATATTTAAAAGAGAAATGATGATTTTCTTGAAAACCTACTTACATAAAAGTTGCAAGATGGTGGAGGGATTCCCACATCCTCCTTCCTCCATCTGGCTTGAAAGTATATTTGATAAAATATGCAACAAAGCACATGATTTATAAGGGAGAGTCAAATGGATGATTTGGGAATCGATCTCTTGTTGATAGTAAACTTCATATCCACTCGGTGTGACCTTTTTAAAACAAAATGTGGAGCTGAGGCATGAATCTGCCACAACAATTGTAAAGCAAACATACACACTCCCCTTCATATGCCCCCCCCTCCACACACACCTAGGCACACACAGAGATCAGCATAGCAGATCATGAACACCTTGGAAAAGACTGAAATGCTAAATGCCTCTCTTGATGGGCAAAAGAGCTGGTGCAGTAATTCAAATGCCTGGTACAAAAATTCTGTTTAATATTTAGCTCCTATTTAAAACACAGCTTTTCATTTCATTCTATTTACAGAATATTTTCATTTCATTTGTTTCTTTAAAATTACTTAGTTCTCACCTGTTGTATGTCTAGGAATATTTTCTTCCAAAAATAGAAAAAAATAGATGATATCTTTTCAGCAGAAAACATTGGTTGATACAATTTTAAACCATCATGATATGGAAGAATTCTTCTGTCCCTCTCGAAGGTGGAAGAAGCATTTGGATCACAGATCATCTACAATGAAATACTTGACATGTTTAAGATGCTTTCAATCAATTTTGATCGTCAATTGCTTATTTGTTGTAAACAGTAATTTTTCAGTGAAGGGAAAGCGTGTGTGGTATATCTACATGATATGTTCAAAGGCAGTTCCTACTAATGGCCAGGCTGAATTCCAGTAAATAATGTCCCGAATGATATTTTGCCGCCTTCTTTGGCACTTCATGAAATCTTACCCCGATGAAGTGCTGAAACACAGAGATTTTCTCTTAGAGAGTGTCTCATGTTGTAACCTATCCCATGGATTTTATGCTGTAATTCTTATCTCTTTTAAAATTTACTATCTTCTGTACAGTTTTCATGAAACTTTCTGTTACAGTAGTGAATAGCACAGATAAATGTCATTTTGTACAACTTTGAATTTACCCCAAGAGCTGAGAGAAAACTTGATCCTATACTTCAATCCGAGTTTCTTCTATAGTCCAACTTTGTTTCTCTACCATCAAGCTTCTCCTTTGTTGCTGCTCCAAGCCCCGTCCAAGGTGACCTTGAATACTTTCAGGGATGGGACACCCACAACTTCTCTGGGCAACCTGTTCCAGTGTTCCAGCACTCCCACAGTAAAAAAGGCCTTCCTTTCATCTAATATGTGTAGGAAATCATAAATCTAGGCATAGAAGCTTGGAGTGCAAATTTGAAATTCTTTGGATTTGAAGCACATTTTATATGAATACTGACTTACAGATGACTAAAAGATGTTGATGGGCATTTGAGCTGACAAGTTTTGAAAAAGTGCACGGAAATTAAAATTGAAACCACTAAAATTAAAAACTCCTTGCCATTTTCTTTTTCCTCTCCTATTCAAAATTGCATATGTCAGATATCAGTGCTTCATGCAAACCTCTCAGATGCTCTCAGAGAAAAAGCTTTTCTTTCAGACTAAGTTGCGGTTGACGTAGAACACTAGCAGGAGTGAAAGATTTTCTGGGCATCGGGGCAGCCCGTTCTCCTTGGATTTGTGTGCAGAATGCATTTTATCCAAACTGGAAAATAGATCCCAGCTCTGTTCTATTCATCATTCTTACTTCATCAGGCCAGAAGATTCTGTGAAAAGTAGCCTGTGGACCTTGAAGACAGCGCATGTGAACCAGATGAGAGGTGATAGAGAAGTTGAGGGAGAGAAGAAAGAGCATATGGCTGAAACCAGAAAGTATTTCTCCACGTGATCATGGAAGATTGCAGGAGCCACTTGGTACTATCAAACCAGCCCGACTTGGCACTGGTGCCACTATGAGTCTGGGAGCCATGTTGCATATAGTGCATTTTAAGGAGCCAGCTGGCCACCCCAGCCATATGCCCCCAAACACAAACCAAGGCCCTTTCCTCTGGCAAACAAAACTCAGCTGCCCTGCTTCTGGATGGCAGATTGCAGGAGCCACTTGGTACTATCAAACCAGCCCAACTTGGCACTGGTGCCACCATGGGTCTGGTCACCATCCTGCCTATTGTAGCTTTCCAGGAGCCAGCCGGTCACTCTCAGCCATAGGCCCCCAAACAGAAACCTCGGCCCGTTTCCCTGGCAAACAAAAGTAAGCTGCCCCGCTTCTGGATGGCAGATTGCAGGAGCTACTTAGTACTATCAAATCAGCCTGACTTGGCACAGGTGCCACCTTGGATCTGGGAACCATCCTGTGTATCGTGGATTTTCAGGGGCCAGCCGGCCACTCTCAGCCATATGCCCCCAAACACAAACCACGGACCTTTTCTCTGGCAAACAAAAATCAGCTGCCCCACTTCTGGATGGCAGATTGCAGGAGCCACTTGGGACTATCACACCAGCACAACATGGCACTGCTGCCACCTTGGATCTGGGAACAATCCTGCGTATCGTACATATTCAGGAACCAGCCGAACACTCCCAGCCACAGGCCCCCAAACACAAACAACGGCCCATTTCCCTGGCAAACAAAACTCAGCTGCCCCGCTTCTGGATGGCAGTTTGCAGGAGCCACTTGGGACTATCAAACCAGCCCGACTTGGTAATGGTACCACCGTGGATCTGGGAACCATCCGGCGTATCGTGGATTTTCAGGGGCCAGCCGGTCATTCCCAGCCATATGCTCCCAAACACAAACCTCGGCCCTTTTCTCTGGCAAACAAAACTCAACTGCCCCTCTTCTGGATGGCAAATTGCAGGACGCACTTGGTACTACAAAAAGAGCCCGACTTGGCAGAGGTGCCACCTTGGCTCTGGGAACCATCCTGCGTATCGAGCATTTTAAGGAGCCAGCCGGCAATTCCCAGCCGTATGCCCCAAAATGAAACCATGGACCTTTTCTCTGGCAAAAAAAACTCAGCTGTCCCGCTTCTGGATGGCAGATTGCAGGAGTCACATTGAATCATACAACCAGCCTTACTTGGCACTGGTGCCACCTTGGATCTGGGAACCATCCTGCCTATCGTTGATTTTCAGGGGCCAGCTGGCCACTCTCAGCCATAGGCCCCCAAAAACAAACCACAGCGCTTTTCTCTAGCAAACAAAATTTAGCTGCCCCGCTTCTGGATGGCAAATTGCAGGAGCCACTGGGTACTACAAAAACAGCCCGACTTGGCACTAGTGCCACCTTGCGTCTGGTTACAATGCGGCGTATCGTGCATTTTAAGGAGCCAGGTGGCCACTCCCAGCCATATGCCCCCAAACACAACCCACGGCCCTTTTCTCTGGCAAACAAAACTCAGCTGCCGGGCTTCTGGATGGCAGATTGCAGGAGACACTTGGTACTATCAAACCAGCACGACTTGGCACTGGTGCCACCTTGGGTCTGGGAACCATCCTGCGTATTGTGGATCGTCAGGAGACAGCCGACCACTCTCGACCACAGACCCCAATCAAAAACAAAGGTCCGTTTCCCTGGCAAAAAAACTCAGCTGCCCCGCTTCTGGATGGGAGATTGCAGGAGGCACTTGACACTGTCAAACTAGCCCCACTTGGCACTGGTGCCACCTTGGGTCTGGGAACCATGCTGCGTATTGTGGATTGTCAGGAGCCAGCCGGCCACTGCCAGCCACAGGCCCCCAAACACAAACCACAGCCTTTTTCTCTGGCAAACAAAACTCAGCTGCCCCGCTTCTGGATGGCAGATTGCAGGAGCCACTTGGTACTATCAAACCACCCCGACTTGGCACTGGTGCCACCTTGGGTCTGGGAACCATCCTGCCTATCGTGGATTTTAAGGAGCCAGCCGGCTACTCCCAGCCACAGGCCCCCAGCAAAAACCACGGCCCTTTTTTCTGGCAAACAAAACTTAGCTGCCTCACTTCTGGATGGCAGATTGCAGGAGCCACTTGGTGTAATCAAACCAGCCCGACTTGGCACTGGTGCCACCTTGGGTCTGGGAACCATCCTGCGTATCGTGGATTCTAAGGAGCCAGCCGGCCACTCCCAGCCACAGGCCCCCAAACAAAATCAACGGCGCTGTTCCCTGGAAAACAAAACACGCCTGCCAACTTTTTGATGGAGTTTGCAGGAGCCACTTGGTACTATCAAACCAGCCCTACTTGGCACTGGTGCCACCTTGGGTCTGGGAAACATCCTGCGTATCGTGGATTCTTAGCAGCCAGCCGGCCACTCCTAGCCACAGGCCCCCAAACAAAAACCTAGGCCTATTTCTCTGGCAAACAAAAGTAAGCTGCCCCGCTTCTGGATGGCAGATTGCAGGAGCCACTTGGTACTATCAAACCAGCCCAACTTGGCACTGGTGCCACCTTGCATCTGGGAACCATGCTGCCTAGCGTGGATTTTCAGGAGCCAGCCGGCCACTCTCAGCCATAGGCCCCCAAACAAAACCCACGGCCCGTTTCCCTGGCAAACAAAATTAAGCTGCCCCGCTTCTGGATGGCAGATTGCAGGACGCACTTGGTAGTATCAAACCAGCCCTACTTGGCACTGGTGCCACCTTGGGTCTGGGAACCATCCTGCGTATCGTGGGTTCAAAGGAGCCAGCCGGCCACTCCCAGCCACAGGCCCCCAAATACAAACTACGGCGCTTTTCCCTGGAAAACAAAACTCGCCTGCCAACTTTTTGATGGCAGATTGCAGGACGCACTTGGTAGTATCAAACCAGCCCGACTTGGCACTGCTGGCACCTTCGGTCGGGGAACCATCCTGCGTATCGTGGGTTCAAAGGAGCCAGCCGGCCACTCCCAGCCACAGTCCCCCAAATACAAACAACGGCGCTTTTCCCTGGCAAACAAAATTCAGCTGCCCTGCCTCTGGATGGCAGATTGCAGGAGCCACTTGGTACTATCAAACCAGCCCAACTTGGCACTGGTGCCACCATGGGTCTGGTCACCATCCTGCCTATTGTAGCTTTTCAGGAGCCAGCCGGTCACTCTCAGCCATAGGCCCCCAAACAGAAACCTCGGCCCGTTTCCCTGGCAAACAAAAGTAAGCTGCCCCGCTTCTGGATGGCAGATTGCAGGAGCCACTTGGTACTATCAAACCAGCCCGACTTGGCACTGGTGCCACCTCTGGTCTGGGAACCATGCTGCGTAACACAGATTCTAAGGCGCCAGTCGGCCACTCCCAGCCACAAGCCCCCAAACACAAACAACGGCGCTATTCTCTGGCAAACAAAACTCCACTGCCCCTCTTCTGGATGGCAAATTGCAGGACGCACTTGGTACTATAAAAACAGCCCGACTTGGCACTGGTGCCACCTTGGGTCTGGGAACCATCCTGCGTATCGATATTTTTAATGAGACAGCCGCCCACTCCCAGCCATATGCCCCCAAACACAACCCAAGGCCCTTTTCTCTGGCAAACAAAACTCAACTGCACCGCTTCTGGATGGCAGATTGCAGGAGCCACTTGGTACTATCAAACCAGCCCGACTTGGCACTGGTGCCACCTTGGGTCTGGGAACCATCCAGCCTATCGTGGATTTTAAGGAGACAGCCGGCTACTCCCAGCCACAGGCCCCCAACAAAAACCACGGCCCTTTTTTCTGGCAAACAAAACTTAGCTGCCTCACTTCTGGATGGCAGATTGCAGGAGCCACTTGGTGTAATCAAACCACCCCGACTTGGCACTGGTGCCACCTTGGGTCTGGGAACCATCCTGCGTATCGTGGATTCTAAGGAGCCAGCCGGCCACTCCCAGCCACAGGTCCCCAAACAAAATCAACGGCGCTGTTCCCTGGAAAACAAAACACGTCTGCCAACATTTTGATGGAGTTTGCAGGAGCCACTTGGTACTATCAAACCAGCCCGACTTGGCACTGGTGCCACCTTGGGCCTGGGAAACATCCTGCGTATCGTGGATTCTTAGGAGCCAGCCGGCCACTCCTAGCCACAGGCCCCCAAACAAAAACCTAGGCCTATTTCTCTGGCAAACAAAAGTAAGCTGCCCCGCTTCTGGATGGCAGATTGCAGGAGACACTTGGTACTATCAAACCAGCCCAACTTGGCACTGGTGGCACCTTGGATCTGGGAACCATGCTGTGTATCGTGGATATTCAGGGGCCACCCGGCCACTCTCAGCCATATGTCCCCAAACAGAAACCTCGGCCCGTTTCTCTGGCAAACAAAACTCAACTGCCCCTCTTCTGGATGGCAAATTGCAGGATGAACTTGATACTAAAACCGCAGGCCGACTTGGTAGTGGTGACACCTTGGGCCTGGGAACCATCATGCGTATCGAGCATTTTAAGGAGCCAGACGGCCACTCCCAGCAATATGCCCCCAAAAACAATCCACGGAATTTTTCTCTGGCAAACAAAAATCAGCTGCCCCGCTTCTGGATGGCAGATTGCAGGAGCCACTTTGCACCATCAAACCAGACAGACTTGGCACTGGTGCCACCTTGCATCTGGGAACCATGCTGCCTAGCGTGGATTTTCAGGAGCCAGCCGGCCACTCTCAGCCATAGGCCCCCAAACAAAACCCACGGCCCGTTTCCCTGGCAAACAAAATTAAGCTGCCCCGCTTCTGGATGGCAGATTGCAGGACGCACTTGGTAGTATCAAACCAGCACAACTTGGCACTGGTGGCACCTTGGGTCTGGGAACCATCCTGCGTATCGTGGGTTCAAAGGAGCCAGCCGGCCACTCCCAGCCACAGGCCCCCAAATACAAACAACGGCGCTTTTCCCTGGAAAACAAAACTCGCCTGCCAACTTTTTGATGGCAGATTGCAGGAGCCACTTGGTACTATCAAACCAGCCCAACTTGGCACTGGTGCCACCATGGGTCTGGTAACCATCCTGCCTATTGTAGCTTTCCAGGAGCCAGCCGGTCACTCCCAGCCATAGGTCCCAAGTCACAAACCTCGGCCCGTTTCCCTGGCAAACAAAAGTAAGCTGCCCCGCTTCTGGATGGCAGATTGCAGGAGCCACTTGGTACTATCAAACCAGCCCAACTTGGCACTGGTGCCACCTCTGGTCTGGGAACCATGCTGCGTAACACAGATTCTAAGGCGCCAGTCGGCCACTCCCAGCCACAAGCCCCCAAACACAAACAACGGCGCTATTCTCTGGCAAACAAAACTCCACTGCCCCTCTTCTGGATGGCAAATTGCAGGACGCACTTGGTACTATAAAAACAGCCCGACTTGGCACTGGTGCCACCTTGGGTCTGGGAACCATCCTGCGTATCGATATTTTAATGAGACAGCCGGCCACTCCCAGCCATATGCCCACAAACACAACCCACGGCCCTTTTCTCTGGCAAACAAAACTCAACTGCACCGCTTCTGGATGGCAGATTGCAGGAGCCACTTGGTACTATCAAACCAGCCCGACTTGGCACTGGTGCCACCTTGGGTCTGGGAACCATCCTGCGTATTGTGGGTTGTCAGGAGCCAGCCGAACACTCTCGGCCACAGACCCCAATCAAAAACAACGGCCCGTTTCACAGGCAAACAAAACTCAGCTGCCCCGCTTCTGGATGGGAGATTGCAGGAGGCACTTGACACTGTGAAACCAGCCCCACTTGGCACTGGTGCCACCTTGGGTCTGGGAACCATGCTGCGTATCATGGATTTTCTGGAGCCAGCCGGCCACTGCCAGCCACAGGCCCCCAAACACAAACCACAGCCTTTTTCTCTGGCAAACAAAATTCAGCTGCCCCGCTTCTGGATGGCAGATTGCAGGAGCCACTTGGGACTATCACACCAGCACAACATGGCACTGCTGCCACCTTGGATCTGGGAACCATCCTTCCTATCGTGGATTTTCAGTGGCCAGCCGGTCACTCTCAGCCATAGGCCCCAAACACAAACCACGGCCCTTTTCTCTGGAAAACAAAACTCAACTGCCCCTCTTCTGGATGGCAGATTGCAGGAGCCACTGGGTACTATGAAACCAGCCCTACTTGGCACTGGTGCCACCTTGGGTCTGGGAACCATGCTGCGTATCATGGATTTTCAGGAGCCAGCCGGCCACTGCCAGCCACAGGCCCCAAAACACAAACAACAGCCTTTTTCTCTGGCAAAGAAAATTCAGCTGCCCCGCTTCTGGATGGCAGATTGCAGGAACCACTTGGTACTAACAAACCAGCCCGACTTGGCACTGGTGCCACCTTGGGTCTGGGAACCATCCTGCGTATCGTGGATTCTAAGGAGCCAGCTGGCCACTCCCTGCCACAGGCCCCAAAACACACACAACGGTGCTTTTCCCTGGAAAACAAAACTCGCCTGCCAAACATTTGATGGCAGATTGCAGGAGCCACTTGGTACTATCAAACCAGCCCAACTTGGCACTGGTGCCACCATGGGTCTGGTCACCATCCTGCCTATCGTAGCTTTTCAGGTGCCAGCCAGCCACCCCCAGCCAGAGGCCCCTAGACAAATATTTCGGCCCGTTTCCCTGGCAAACAAAAGTAAGCTACCGCACTTCTGGATGGCAGATTGCAGGAGCCACTTTTCACCATCAAACCAGCCCAACTTGGCACTGGTGCCACCTCTGGTCTGGGAACCATCCTGCGTATCGTGGGTTCAAAGGAGCCAGCTGGCCACTCCCAGCCATAGGTCCCCAGTCACAAACCTCGGCCCGTTTCCCTGGCAAACAAAAGTAAGCTGCCCCGCTTCTGCATGGCAGATTGCAGGAGCCACTTGGTACTATCAAACCAGCCCAACTTGTCACTGGTGCCACCTTGGGTCTGGGAACGATGCTGCGTAACACAGATTCTAAGGCGCCAGTAGGCCACTCCCAGCCACAAGCCCCCAAACACAAACAACGGCGCTATTCTCTGGCAAACAAAACTCAACTGCCCTTCTTCTGGATGGCAAATTGCAGGACGCACTTGGTACTATAAAATCAGCCCTACTTGGCACTGGTGCCACCTTGGGTCTGGGAACCATCCTGCGTATCGATCTTTTTAATGAGAGACCCGGCCACTCCCAGCCATATGCCCCCAAACACAACCCAGGGCCCTTTTCTCTGGCAAACAAAACTCAGCTGCCCCGCTTCTGGATGGCAGATTGCAGGAGACACTTGGTACTATCAAACCAGCACGACTTGGCACTGGTGCCACCTTGGGTCTGGGAACCATCCTGCGTATTGTGGATTGTCAGGAGACAGCCGACCACTCTCGGCCACACACCCCAATCAAAAACAAAGGTCCGTTTCCCTGGCAAAAAAACTCAGCTGCCCCGCTTCTGGATGGGAGATTGCAGGAGGCACTTGACACTGTCAAACTAGCCCCACTTGGCACTGGTGCCACCTTGGGTCTGGGAACCATGCTGCGTATTGTGGATTGTCAGGAGCCAGCCGGCCACTGCCAGCCACAGGCCCCCAAACACAAACCACAGCCTTTTTCTCTGGCAAACAAAACTCAGCTGCCCCGCTTCTGGATGGCAGATTGCAGGAGCCACTTGGTACTATCAAACCACCCCGACTTGGCACTGGTGCCACCTTGGGTCTGGGAACCATCCTGCCTATCGTGGATTTTAAGGAGCCAGCCGGCTACTCCCAGCCACAGGCCCCCAGCAAAACCCACGGCCCTTTTTTCTGGCAAACAAAACTTAGCTGCCTCACTTCTGGATGGCAGATTGCAGGAGCCACTTGGTGTAATCAAACCACCCCGACTTGGCACTGGTGCCACCTTGGGTCTGGGAACCATCCTGCGTATCGTGGATTCTAAGGAGCCATCCGGCCACTCCCAGCCACAGGCCCCCAAACAAAATCAACGGCGCTGTTCCCTGGAAAACAAAACACGCCTGCCAACTTTTTGATGGAGTTTGCAGGAGCCACTTGGTACTATCAAACCAGCCCTACTTGGCACTGGTGCCACCTTGGGTCTGGGAAACATCCTGCGTATCGTGGATTCTTAGCAGCCAGCCGGCCACTCCTAGCCACAGGCCCCCAAACAAAAACCTAGGCCTATTTCTCTGGCAAACAAAAGTAAGCTGCCCCGCTTCTGGATGGCAGATTGCAGGAGACACTTGGTACTATCAAACCAGCCCAACTTGGCACTGGTGCCACCTTGGATCTGGGAACCACGCTGTGTATCGTGGATATTCAGGGGCCAGCCGGCCACTCTCAGCCATATGTCCCCAAACAGAAACCTCGGCCCGTTTCTCTGGCAAACAAAACTCAACTGCCCCTCTTCTGGATGGCAAATTGCAGGATGAACTTGATACTAAAACCGCAGGCCGACTTGGTAGTGGTGACACCTTGGGCCTGGGAACCATCATGCGTATCGAGCATTTTCAGGAGCCAGCCGCCACTCCCAGCAATATGCCCCCAAAACCAATCCACGGAATTTTTCTCTGGCAAACAAAAATCAGCTGCCCCGCTTCTGGATGGCAGATTGCAGGAGCCACTTTGCGCCATCAAACCAGCCCGACTTGGCACTGGTGCCACCTTGCATCTGGGAACCATGCTGCCTAGCGTGGATTTTCAGGAGCCAGCCGGCCACTCTCAGCCATAGGCCCCCAAACAAAACCCACGGCCCGTTTCCCTGGCAAACAAAATTAAGCTGCCCCGCTTCTGGATGGCAGATTGCAGGACGCACTTGGTAGTATCAAACCAGCCCTACTTGGCACTGGTGCCACCTTGGGTCTGGGAACCATCCTGCGTATCGTGGGTTCAAAGGAGCCAGCCGGCCACTCCCAGCCACAGGCCCCCAAATACAAACAACGGCGCTTTTCCCTGGAAAAGAAAACTCGCCTGCCAACTTTTTGATGGCAGATTGCAGGACACACTTGGTAGTATCAAACCAGCACAACTTGGCACTGGTGGCACCTTCGGTCGGGGAACCATGCTGCGTATCGTGGGTTCAAAGGAGCCAGCCGGCCACTCCCAGCCACAGGCCCCCAAATACAAACAACGGCGCTTTTCCCTGGCAAACAAAATTCAGCTGCCCTGCCTCTGGATGGCAGATTGCAGGAGCCACTTGGTACTATCAAACCAGCCCAACTTGGCACTGGTGCCACCATGGGTCTGGTCACCATCCTGCCTATTGTAGCTTTTCAGGAGCCAGCCGGTCACTCTCAGCCATAGGCCCCCAAACAGAAACCTCGGCCCGTTTCCCTGGCAAACAAAAGTAAGCTGCCCCGCTTCTGCATGGCAGATTGCAGGAGCCACTTGGTACTATCAAACCAGCCCGACTTGGCACTGGTGCCACCTCTGGTCTGGGAACCATGCTGCGTAACACAGATTCTAAGGCGCCAGTCGGCCACTCCCAGCCACAAGCCCCCAAACACAAACAACGGCGCTATTCTCTGGCAAACAAAACTCCACTGCCCCTCTTCTGGATGGCAAATTGCAGGACGCACTTGGTACTATAAAAACAGCCCGACTTGGCACTGGTGCCACCTTGGGTCTGGGAACCATCCTGCGTATCGATATTTTTAATGAGACAGCCGCCCACTCCCAGCCATATGCCCCCAAACACAACCCAAGGCCCTTTTCTCTGGCAAACAAAACTCAACTGCACCGCTTCTGGATGGCAGATTGCAGGAGCCACTTGGTACTATCAAACCAGCCCGACTTGGCACTGGTGCCACCTTGGGTCTGGGAACCATCCAGCCTATCGTGGATTTTAAGGAGACAGCCGGCTACTCCCAGCCACAGGCCCCCAACAAAAACCACGGCCCTTTTTTCTGGCAAACAAAACTTAGCTGCCTCACTTCTGGATGGCAGATTGCAGGAGCCACTTGGTGTAATCAAACCACCCCGACTTGGCACTGGTGCCACCTTGGGTCTGGGAACCATCCTGCGTATCGTGGATTCAAAGGAGCCAGCCGGCCACTCCCAGCCACAGGTCCCCAAACAAAATCAACGGCGCTGTTCCCTGGAAAACAAAACACGTCTGCCAACATTTTGATGGAGTTTGCAGGAGCCACTTGGTACTATCAAACCAGCCCGACTTGGCACTGGTGCCACCTTGGGCCTGGGAAACATCCTGCGTATCGTGGATTCTTAGGAGCCAGCCGGCCACTCCTAGCCACAGGCCCCCAAACAAAACCTAGGCCTATTTCTCTGGCAAACAAAAGTAAGCTGCCCCGCTTCTGGATGGCAGATTGTAGGAGACACTTGGTACTATCAAACCAGCCCAACTTGGCACTGGTGCCACCTTGGATCTGGGAACCATGCTGTGTATCGTGGATATTCAGGGGCCACCCGGCCACTCTCAGCCATATGTCCCCAAACAGAAACCTCGGCCCGTTTCTCTGGCAAACAAAACTCAACTGCCCCTCTTCTGGATGGCAAATTGCAGGATGAACTTGATACTAAAACCGCAGGCCGACTTGGTAGTGGTGACACCTTGGGCCTGGGAACCATCATGCGTATCGAGCATTTTAAGGAGCCAGACGGCCACTCCCAGCAATATGCCCCCAAAAACAATCCACGGAATTTTTCTCTGGCAAACAAAAATCAGCTGCCCCGCTTCTGGATGGCAGATTGCAGGAGCCACTTTGCACCATCAAACCAGACAGACTTGGCACTGGTGCCACCTTGCATCTGGGAACCATGCTGCCTAGCGTGGATTTTCAGGAGCCAGCCGGCCACTCTCAGCCATAGGCCCCCAAACAAAACCCACGGCCCGTTTCCCTGGCAAACAAAATTAAGCTGCCCCGCTTCTGGATGGCAGATTGCAGGACGCACTTGGTAGTATCAAACCAGCACAACTTGGCACTGGTGGCACCTTGGGTCTGGGAACCATCCTGCGTATCGTGGGTTCAAAGGAGCCAGCCGGCCACTCCCAGCCACAGGCCCCCAAACACAAACAACGGCGCTTTTCCCTGGAAAACAAAACTCGCCTGCCAACTTTTTGATGGCAGATTGCAGGAGCCACTTGGTACTATCAAACCAGCCCAACTTGGCACTGGTGCCACCATGGGTCTGGTCACCATCCTGCCTATTGTAGCTTTCCAGGAGCCAGCCGGTCACTCCCAGCCATAGGTCCCAAGTCACAAACCTCGGCCCGTTTCCCTGGCAAACAAAAGTAAGCTGCCCCGCTTCTGGATGGCAGATTGCAGGAGCCACTTGGTACTATCAAACCAGCCCAACTTGGCACTGGTGCCACCTCTGGTCTGGGAACCATGCTGCGTAACACAGATTCTAAGGCGCCAGTCGGCCACTCCCAGCCACAAGCCCCCAAACACAAACAACGGCGCTATTCTCTGGCAAACAAAACTCCACTGCCCCTCTTCTGGATGGCAAATTTTAGGACGCACTTGGTACTATAAAAACAGCCCGACTTGGCACTGGTGCCACCTTGGGTCTGGGAACCATCCTGCGTATCGATCTTTTTAATGAGAGAGCCGGCCACTCCCAGCCATATGCCCCCAAACACAACCCACGGCCCTTTTCTCTGGCAAACAAAACTCAACTGCACCGCTTCTGGATGGCAGATTGCAGGAGCCACTTGGTACTATCAAACCAGCCCGACTTGGCACTGGTGCCACCTTGGGTCTGGGAACCATCCTGCGTATTGTGGGTTGTCAGGAGCCAGCCGAACACTCTCGGCCACAGACCCCAATCAAAAACAACGGCCCGTTTCACAGGCAAACAAAACTCAGCTGCCCCGCTTCTGGATGGGAGATTGCAGGAGGCACTTGACACTGTGAAACCAGCCCCACTTGGCACTGGTGCCACCTTGGGTCTGGGAACCATGCTGCGTATCATGGATTTTCTGGAGCCAGCCGGCCACTCCCAGCCACAGGCCCCCAAACACAAACCACAGCCTTTTTCTCTGGCAAACAAAATTCAGCTGCCCCGCTTCTGGATGGCAGATTGCAGGAGCCACTTGGGACTATCACACCAGCACAACATGGCACTGCTGCCACCTTGGATCTGGGAACCATCCTTCCTATCGTGGATTTTCAGTGGCCAGCCGGTCACTCTCAGCCATAGGCCCCAAACACAAACCACGGCCCTTTTCTCTGGAAAACAAAACTCAACTGCCCCTCTTCTGGATGGCAGATTGCAGGAGCCACTGGGTACAATGAAACCAGCCCTACTTGGCACTGGTGCCACCTTGGGTCTGGGAACCATGCTGCGTATCATGGATTTTCAGGAGCCAGCCGGCCACTGCCAGCCACAGGCCCCAAAACACAAACAACAGCCTTTTTCTCTGGCAAAGAAAATTCAGCTGCCCCGCTTCTGGATGGCAGATTGCAGGAACCACTTGGTACTAACAAACCAGCCCGACTTGGCACTGGTGCCACCTTGGGTCTGGGAACCATCCTGCGTATCGTGGATTCTAAGGAGCCAGCTGGCCACTCCCTGCCACAGGCCCCAAAACACACACAACGGTGCTTTTCCCTGGAAAACAAAACTCGCCTGCCAAACATTTGATGGCAGATTGCAGGAGCCACTTGGTACTATCAAACCAGCCCAACTTGGCACTGGTGCCACCATGGGTCTGGTCACCATCCTGCCTATCGTAGCTTTTCAGGTGCCAGCCAGCCACCCCCAGCCAGAGGCCCCTAGACAAATATTTCGGCCCGTTTCCCTGGCAAACAAAAGTAAGCTACCGCACTTCTGGATGGCAGATTGCAGGAGTCACTTTTCACCATCAAACCAGCCCAACTTGGCACTGGTGCCACCTCTGGTCTGGGAACCATCCTGCGTATCGTGGGTTCTAAGGAGCCAGCCGGCCACTCCCAGCCACAGGCCCCCAAACACAAACAACGGCGCTTTTCCCTGGAAAACAAAACTCGCCTGCCAACTTTTTGATGGCAGATTGCCGGAGCCACTTGGTACTATCAAACCAGCCCAACTTGGCACTGGGGCCACCATGGGTCTGGTCACCATCCTGCCTATCGTAGCTTTCCAGGAGCCAGCCGGTCACTCCCAGCCATAGGCCCGCCGACACAAACCTCGGCCCGTTTCCCTGGCAAACAAAAGTAAGCTGCCCCGCTTCTGGATGGCAGATTGCAGGAGCTCTTTAGTACTATCAAACCAGCCCAACTTGGCACTGGTGACACCTCTGGTCTGGGAACCATCCTGCCTATCGTGGATTTTCAGGGGCCAGCCGGCCACTCTCAGCCATATGCCCCCAAAAACAAACCACGGCCCTTTTCTCTGGTAAACAAAACTCAACTGCCCCTCTTCTGGATGGCAAATTTTAGGACACACTTTGTACTACGAAAATCACCCGACGTGGCACTGGTGCCACCTTGTGTCAGGGAACCATCCTGCATATCGAGCTTTTTAAGGAGCCAGCCGGACACGCCCAGCCATATACCCCCAAAAACAAACAACGGCCCATTTCCCTGGAAAACAAAACTCAGCTGCCCCGCTTCTGGATGGCAGTTTGCAGGAGCCACTTGGTACTATCAAACCAGCCCGACTTGGCACTGGTGCCACCTTGGGTCTGGGAACCATCCTGCGTATCGTGGATTTTAAGGAGCCAACCGGCCACTCCCTGCCAAAGGCCCCCAAACACAAACAACGGCGCTTTTCCCTGGAAAACAAAACTCGCCTGCCAGCTTTTTGATGGCAGATTGCAGGAGCCACTTGGTACTATCAAATCATCCCAACTTGGCACTGGTGCCACTATGGGTCTGGGAACCATCCTGCCTATTGTAGCATTTCAGGAGCCAGCCGGTCACTCGCAGCCATAGGCCCCCAGACACAAACCTCGGACCGTTTCCCTGGCAAACAAAATTAAGCTGCCCCGATTCTGGATGGCAGATTGCAGGAGCCACTTGGTTGTGTCAAACCAGCCCGACTTGGCACTGGTGCCACCTTGGGTCTGGGAACCATCCTGCGTATCGATCTTTTTAATGAGACAGCCGGCCACTCCCAGCCATATGCCCCCAAACACAACCCACGGCCCTTTTCTCTGGCAAACAAAACTCAACTGCACCGCTTCTGGATGGCAGATTGCAGGAGCCACTTGGTACTATCAAACCAGCCCGACTTGGCACTGGTGCCACCTTGGGTCTGGGAACCATCCTGCGTATTGTGGGTTGTCAGGAGCCAGCCGAACACTCTCGGCCACAGACCCCAATCAAAAACAACGGCCTGTTTCACAGGCAAACAAAACTCAGCTGCCCCGCTTCTGGATGGGGAGATTGCAGGAGGCACTTGACACTGTGAAACCAGCCCCACTTGGCACTGGTGCCACCTTGGGTCTGGGAACCATGCTGCGTATCATGGATTTTCTGGAGCCAGCCGGCCACTCCCAGCCACAGGCCCCCAAACACAAACCACAGCCTTTTTCTCTGGCAAACAAAATTCAGCTGCCCCGCTTCTGGATGGCAGATTGCAGGAGCCACTTGGGACTATCACACCAGCACAACATGGCACTGCTGCCACCTTGGATCTGGGAACCATCCTTCCTATCGTGGATTTTCAGTGGCCAGCCGGTCACTCTCAGCCATAGGCCCCAAACACAAACCACGGCCCTTTTCTCTGGAAAACAAAACTCAACTGCCCCTCTTCTGGATGGCAGATTGCAGGAGCCACTGGGTACTATGAAACCAGCCCTACTTGGCACTGGTGCCACCTTGGGTCTGGGAACCATGCTGCGTATCATGGATTTTCAGGAGCCAGCCGGCCACTGCCAGCCACAGGCCCCAAAACACAAACAACAGCCTTTTTCTCTGGCAAAGAAAATTCAGCTGCCCCGCTTCTGGATGGCAGATTGCAGGAACCACTTGGTACTAACAAACCAGCCCGACTTGGCACTGGTGCCACCTTGGGTCTGGGAACCATCCTGCGTATCGTGGATTCTAAGGAGCCAGCTGGCCACTCCCTGCCACAGGCCCCAAAACACACACAACGGTGCTTTTCCCTGGAAAACAAAACTCGCCTGCCAAACATTTGATGGCAGATTGCAGGAGCCACTTGGTACTATCAAACCAGCCCAACTTGGCACTGGTGCCACCATGGGTCTGGTCACCATCCTGCCTATCGTAGCTTTTCAGGTGCCAGCCAGCCACCCCCAGCCAGAGGCCCCTAGACAAATATTTCGGCCCGTTTCCCTGGCAAACAAAAGTAAGCTACCGCACTTCTGGATGGCAGATTGCAGGAGCCACTTTTCACCATCAAACCAGCCCAACTTGGCACTGGTGCCACCTCTGGTCTGGGAACCATCCTGCGTATCGTGGGTTCTAAGGAGCCAGCTGGCCACTCCCAGCCACAGGCCCCCAAACACAAACAACGGCGCTTTTCCCTGGAAAACAAAACTCGCCTGCCAACTTTTTGATGGCAGATTGCCGGAGCCACTTGGTACTATCAAACCAGCCCAACTTGGCACTGGGGCCACCATGGGTCTGGTCACCATCCTGCCTATCGTAGCTTTCCAGGAGCCAGCCGGTCACTCCCAGCCATAGGCCCGCCGACACAAACCTCGGCCCGTTTCCCTGGCAAACAAAAGTAAGCTGCCCCGCTTCTGGATGGCAGATTGCAGGAGCTCTTTAGTACTATCAAACCAGCCCAACTTGGCACTGGTGACACCTCTGGTCTGGGAACCATCCTGCCTATCGTGGATTTTCAGGGGCCAGCCGGCCACTCTCAGCCATATGCCCCCAAAAACAAACCACGGCCCTTTTCTCTGGCAAACAAAACTCAACTGCCCCTCTTCTGGATGGCAAATTTTAGGACGCACTTTGTACTACGAAAATCGCCCGACGTGGCACTGGTGCCACCTTGTGTCAGGGAACCATCCTGCATATCGAGCTTTTTAAGGAGCCAGCCGGACACGCCCAGCCATATACCCCCAAAAACAAACAACGGCCCATTTCCCTGGCAAACAAAACTCAGCTGCCCCGCTTCTGGATGGCAGTTTGCAGGAGCCACTTGGTACTATCAAACCAGCCCGACTTGGCACTGGTGCCACCTTGGGTCTGGGAACCATCCTGCGTATCGTGGATTTTAAGGAGCCAACCGGCCACTCCCAGCCACAGGCCAACAAACACAAACAACGGCGCTTTTCCCTGGAAAACAAAACTCGCCTGCCAACATTTTGATGGCAGATTGCAGGAGCCACTTGGTACTATCAAATCAGCCCAACTTGGCACTGGTGCCACTATGGGTCTGGGAATCATCCTGCCTATTGTAGCATTTCAGGAGCCAGCCGGTCACTCCCAGCCATAGGCCCCCAGACACAAACCTCGGACCGTTTCCCTGGCAAACAAAATTAAGCTGCCCCGATTCTGGATGGCAGATTGCAGGAGCCACTTGGTAGTGTCAAACCAGCCCGACTTGGCCCTGGTGCCACCTTGGGTCTGGGAACCATCCTGCGTATCGTGGATTCTAAGGAGCCAGCCGGCCACTCCCTCCCACAGGCCCCCAAACACAAACAACGGCGCTTTTCCCTGGAAAACAAAACTCGCCTGCCAACATTTTGATGGCAGATTGCAGGAGCCACTTGGTACTATCAAACCAGCCCAACTTGGCACTGGTGCCACCATGGGTCTGGTAAACATCCTGCCTATCGTAGCTTTTCAGGAGCCAGCCGGTCACTCCCTGCCATAGGCCCCCAGAAACAAACCTCGGCCCGTTTCCCTGGCAAACAAAAGTAAGCTGCCCCGCTTTTGGATGGCAGATTGCAGGATGCATTTGGTACTATCAAACCTGCCCGACTTCGCACTGGTGACACCTCTGGTCTGGGAACCATCCTGCCTACCGTGGATTTTCAGGGGCCAGCCGGCCACTCTCAGCCATATGCCCCCAAAAACAAACCACGGCCCTTTTCTCTGGCAAACAAAACTCAACTGCCCCTCTTCTGGATGGCAAATTGCAGGACGCACTTGGTGCTACGAAAACAGCCCGACTTGGCACTGATGCCACCTTGGGTCAGGGAACAATCCTGCGTATCGAGATTTTTAAGGAGCCAGCCGGCCACGTCCAGCCATATACCCCCAAAAAAAAAACACGGAACTTTTCTCCAGCAAACAAAAATCCGCTGCCCCGGGTCTGGATGGCAGATTGCAGGAGCTATTTAGTATTATCAATCCAGCCCGACTTGGCACTGGTGCTACCATGAGTCTGGTAAACATCCTGCCTATCGTAGCTTTTCAGTAGCCAGCCAGTCACTCCCAGCCATAGGCCCCCAGAAAAATACCTCGGCCCGTTTCCCTGGGAAACAAAATTAAGCTGTCCCGCTTCTGGATGGCAGATTGCAGGAGCCACTTGGTACTATCCAACCAGCCCAACTTGGCACTGGCGCCACCTTGGCTCTGGGAACCATCCTGCGTATCCTGGGTTCAAAGGAGGCAGCCGGCCACTCCCAGCCACAGGCCCCCAAACACAAACAACGGCGCTTCTCCCTGGAAAACAAAACTGGCCTGCCAACTTTTTGATGGCAGATTGCAGGAGCCACTTGGTACTATCAAACCAGCCCAACTTGGCACTGCTGCCACCATGGGTCTGGTCACCATCCTGCCTATCGTAGCTTTTCAGGCGCCAGCGGGTCACTCCCAGCCATAGGTCCCCAGTCACAAACCTCGGCCCGTTTCCCTGGAAAACAAAAGTAAGCTACCCCGCTTCTGGATGGCAGATTGCAGGAGCCACTTTGCACCATCAAACCAGCCCGACTTGGCACTGGTGCCACCTCTGGCCTCAGAACCATTCTGCGTATCGTGGATTCTAAGGAGCCAGCTGGCCACTCCCAGCCACAGGCCCCCAAACACAAACAACGGCGCTTTTCCCTGGAAAACAAAACTCACCTGCCAACTTTTTGATGGCAGATTGCAGGAGCCACTTGGTACTATCAAACCAGCCCAACTTGGCACTGGTGCCACCATGGGTCTGGTCACCATCCTGCCTATCGTAGCTTTTCAGGAGCCAGCCGGTCACTCCCAGCCATAGGCCCCCAGACACAAATCTCGGCCCGTTTCCCTGGCAAACAAAAGTAAGCTACCCCGCTTCTGGATGGCAGATTGCAGGAGTCACTTTGCACCATCAAACCAGCCCGACTTGGCACTGGTGCCACCTCTGGTCTGGGACCCATCCTGCGTATTGTGGATTCTAAGGAGACAGCTGGCCACTCCCAGCCACAGGCCCCCAAACACAAACAACGGCGCTTTTCCCTGGAAAACAAAAGTCGCTTGCCAAATTTTGATGGCAGATTGCAGGAGCCACTAGGTACTATCATACCAGCCCCAACTTGGCAACAAGTGGTTCCTGCAATCTGACATCCAGAAGCGGGGCAGCTTACTTTTGTTTGCCAGGGAAACGGGCCGAGCTTTGTGTCTCGGGGCCTATGGCACGGAGTGACCGGCTGGCTCCTGAAAAGCTACGATAGGCAGGATGGTGACCAGACCCATGGTGGCAGCAGTGCCAAGTTGGGCTGGTTTGATAGTACCAAGTGGCTCCTGCAATCTGCCATCAAAAAGTTGGCAGGCGAGTTTTGTTTTCCAGGGAAAAGCGCCATTGTTTGTGTTTGGGGGCCTGTGGTTGGGAGTGCCCGGCTGGCTCCTTAGAAACCACGATACGCAGCATGGTTACCAGACAAGAGGTGCCACCAGTGCCAAGTTGTGCTGGTTTGGTACTACCAAGTGGTTCCTGCAATCTGCCATCCAGAAGCGGGGCAGCTTACTTTTGTTTGCCACGGAAACAAGCCGTTGTTTCTGTTTGGGGGCCTGTGGCTGGGAGTGGCCGACTGGCTCCTTAGAATCCACGATACGCAGAATGGGTCCCAGACCAGAGGTGGCACCAGTGCCAAGTCGGGCTGGTTTGATAGTACCAAGTGCGTCCTGCAATCTGCCATCCAGAAGCGGGGCAGCTTACTTTTGTTTGCCAGGGAAACGGGCCGAGGTTTGTGACTGGGGACCTATGGCTGGGAGTGACCGGCTGGCTCCTGAAAAGTTACGATAGGCAGGATGGTGACCAGACCCATGGTGGCACCAGTGCCAAGTTGGGCTGGTTTGATAGTACCAAGTGGCTCCTGTAATCTGCCATCAAATAGTTGGTAGGCGAGTTTTGTTTTCCAGGGAAAAGCTCCGTTGTTTGTGTTTGGGAGCCTGTGGTTGGGAGTGGCCGGCTGCCTAATTAGAATCCACGATACGCAGGATGGTTCCCAGACCAGAGGTGGCACCAGTGCCAAGACGGGGCAGTTTGATGGTGCAAAGTGGCTCCTGCAATCTCCCATCCAGAAGCGGGGTAGCTTACTTTTGTTTGCCAGGGAAACCGGCCGAGATTTTTGTCTGGGGGCCTATGGCTGGGAGTGACCGGCTGGCTCCTGAAAAGCTACGATAGGCAGGATGGTGACCAGACCCATGGTGGCACCAGTGCCAAGTTGGGCTGATTTGATAGTAGCAAGGTGCTCCTGCAATCTGCCATCAAAAAGTTGGCAGGCGAGTTTTGTTTTCCAGGGAAAAGCGCCGTTGTTTGTGTTTGGGGGCCTGTGGCTGGGAGTGGCCGGCTGGCTCCTTAGAATCCACGATACGCAGCATGGTATCCAGACCCAAGGTGGCACCAGTGCCAAGTTTTGCTGGTTTGCTAGTACCAAGTGGTTCCTGCAATCTGCCATCCAGAAGCAGGGCAGCTTACTTTTGTTTGCCAGGGAAACGGGCCGAGGTTTTTGTCTGGGGGCCTATGGCTGGGAGTGACCGGCTGGCTCCTGAAAAGCTACGATAGGCAGGATGGTGACCAGACCCATGGTGGCACCAGTGCCAAGTTGGGCTGGTTTGATAGTACCAAGTGGCTCCTGCAATCTGCCATCATATGTCGGCAGGCGAGTTTTGTTTTCCAGGGAAAAGCGCCGTTGTTTCTGTTTGGGGGCCTGTGGCTGGGAGTGGCCGGCTGGCTCCTTAGAATCCACGATACGCAGGATGGTTCCCAGACCTGAGGTGGCACCAGTGGCAAGTCTGGCTGGTTTGATAGTACCAAGTGCGTCCTCCAATCTGCCATCCAGAAGCGGGGCAGCTTACTTTTGTTTGCCAGGGAAACGGGCCGAGCTTTTTGTCTGGGGGCCTATGGCTGGGAGTGAGCGGCTGGCTCCTGAAAAGCTACGATAGGCAGGATGGGGAGCAGACCCATGGTGGCACAAGTGCCAAGTTGGGCTGGTTTGATAGCGCCAAGTGGCTCCTGCAATCTGCCATCAAAAAGTTGGCAGGCGAGTTTGGTTTTCCAGGGAAAAGCGCCGTTGTTTGTGTTTGGGGGCCTTTGGCTGGGAGTGGCCGGCTGGCTCCTTAGAATCCACGATACGCAGCATGGTTCCCAGACCAGAGGTGGCACCAGTTCCAAGTCGGGCTACTTTGATGGTGAAAAGTGGTTCCTGCAATCTGCCATCCAGAAGCGGGGCAGCTTAATTTGGTTTGCCAGGGAAAAGGGCAGAGCTTTGTGTCTGGGCGCCTATGGCTGGGAGTGACCGGCTGGCTCCTGCAAAGCTACGATAGGCAGGATGGTGACCAGACCGATGGTGGCACCAGTGCCAAGTTGGGCTGATTTGATAGTACCAAGTGGCTCCTGCAATCTGCCATCAAATTTGGCAGGCGAGTTTTGTTTTCCAGGGAAAAGCGCTGTGGTTTTTGTGTCTGGGGGCCTGTGGCTGGGAGTGGCCGACTGGCTCCTTATAATCCACGATACGCAGGATGGTTCCCAGACCCAAGGTGGCACCAGTGCCAAGTTGGGCTGGTTTGATAGTAACAAGTGGCTCCGGCAATCTGCCATCAAAAAGTTGGCAGACGAGTTTTGTTTTCCAGGGAAAAGCGCCGTTGTTTTTGTTTGGGGGGCTGTGGCTGGGAGTGGACGGATGGCTAATTAGAATCCACGATACGCAGGATGGTTCCCAGACCAGAGGTGGCACCAGTGCCAAGTCGGGCTGGTTTGATAGTACCAAGTGGCTCCTGGAATCTGCCATCCAGAAGCGGGACAGCTTACTTTTGTTTGTCAGGGAAACGGGCCGAGATTTGTGTCTGGGGGCCTATGGCTGGGAGTGACCGGCTGGCTCCTGAAAAGCTACGATAGGCAGGATGGTGACCAGACCCATGGTGGCTCCAGTGCCAAGTTGGTCTGATTTGATAAAACAAAGTGGCTCCTGCAATCTCCCATCAAAAAGTTGGCATGAGAGTTTTGTTTTCCAGGGAAAAGCGCCGTTGTTTGTGTTTGGGGGCCTGTGGGTGGGAGTGGCCGGCTGGCTCCTTAGAATCCACGATACGCAGCATGGTATTCAGACCCAAGGTGGCACCAGTGCCAAGTTTTGCTGGTTTGATAGTACCAAGTGGTTCCTGCAATCTGGCATCCAGAAGCGGGGCAGCTTACTTTTCTTTGCCAGGGAAACGGGCCGAGGTTTTTGTCTGGGGGCCAATGGCTGGGAGTGACCGGCTGCCTCCTGAATAGCTACGATAGGCAGGATGGTGACCAGACCCATGGTGGCAACAGTGCCAAGTTGGGCTGATTTGATAGTACCAAGTGGCTCCTGCAATCTGCCATCAAAATGTTGGCAGGCGAGTTTTGTTTTCCAGGGAAAAGCGCCGTTGTTTGTGTTTGGGGGCCTGTGGCTGGGAGTGGCCGGCTGGCTCCTTAGAATCCACGATACGCAGGATGGTTCCCAGACCTGAGGTGGCACCAGTGCCAAGTCGGGCTAGTTTGATGGTGCAAAGTGGCTCCTGCAATCTGCCATCCAGAAGCGGGGCAGCTTACTTTTGTTTGCCAGGGAAACGGGCCGAGCATTTTGTGTGGGGGCCTATGGCTGGGAGTGACCAGCTGCCTCCTGAAAAGCTACGATAGGCAGGATGGTGAGCAGACCCATGGTGGCACCAGTGCCAAGTTGAGCTGGTTTGATAGTACCAAGTGGCTCCTGCAATCTGCCATCAAAAATTTGGCAGGCGAGTTTTGTTTTCCAGGGAAAAGCGCCGTTGTTTGTGTTTGGGTGCCTATGGCTGGGAGTGACCGGCTGGCTCCTTAGAATCCACGATACGCACCATGGTTCCCAGACCAGAGGTGGCACCAGTGCCAAGTCGGGCTGGTTTGATAGTACCAAGTACGTCCTACAATCTGCCATCCAGAAGCGGGGCAGCTTACTTTTGTTTGCCAGGGAAACGGGCCGAGGTTTGTGTCTGGGGGCCTATGGCTGGGAGTGACCGGCTGGCTCCTGAAAAGCTACGATAGGCAGGATGGTGACCAGACCCATGGTGGCACAAGTGCCAGGTTGGGCTGATTTGATAGTAGCAAGTGCCTCCTCCAATCTGCCATCAAAATGTCGGCAGGCGGGTTTTGTTTTCCAGGGAAAAGCGCTGTGGTTTGTGTTTGGGGGCCTGTGGCTGGGAGTGACCGGCTGGCTCCTTAGAATCCACGATACGCAGGATGGTTCCCAGACCAGAGGTGGCACCAGTGCCAAGTTGGGCTGGTTTGATAGTACCAAGTGGCTCCTGCAATCTGCCATCCAGAAGCGGAGCAGCTGACTTTTGTTTGCCAGGGAAACGGGCCGAGCTTTGTGTCTGCGGGCCTATGGCTGGGAGTGACCGGCTGGCTCCTGAAAAGCTACGATAGGCAGGATGGTGACCAGACCCATGGTGGCACCAGTGCCAAGTTGAGCTTGTTTGATAGCACCAAGTGGCTCCTGCAATCTGCCATCAAAAAGTTGTCAGGCGAGTTTTGTTTTCCAGGGAAAAGCGCCGTTGTTTGTGTTTGGGGGCCTTTGGCTGGGAGTGGCCGGCTGGCTCCTTAGAATCCCCGATACGCAGCATGGTTCCCAGACCAGAGGTGGCACCAGTGCCAAGTCGGGCTGGTTTTATAGTACCAAGTGGTTCCTGCAATCTGCCATCCAGAAGCGGGGCAGCTGACTTTTGTTTGCCAGGGAAACGGGCCGAGGTTTTTGTCTGGGGGCCTATGGCTGCGAGTTACCGGCTGGCTCCTGAAAAGCTACGATAGGCAGGATGGTGACCAGACCCATGGTGGCACCAGTGCCAAGTTGGGCTGATTTGATAGTACCAAGTGGCTCCTGCAATCTGCCATCATAAAGTTGGCAGGCGAGTTTTGTTTTCCAGGGAAAAGCGCCGTTGTTTGTGTTTGGGGGCCTGTGGCTGGGAGTGGCCGGCTGGCTCCTTAGAATCCACGATACGCAGCATGGTTCCCAGACCAGAGGTGGCACCAGTTCCAAGTCGGGCTACTTTGATGGTGAAAAGTGGTTCCTGCAATCTGCCATCAAGAAGCGGGGCAGCTTACTTTGTTTTGCCAGGGAAACGGGCAGAGCTATGTGTCTGGGCGCCGATGGCTGGGAGTGACCGGCTGGCTCCTGAAAAGCTACGATAGGCAGGATGGTTCCCAGACCTGAGGTGGCACCAGTGCCAAGTTGGGCTGATTTGATAGTACCAAGTGGCTCCTGCAAACTGCCATCAAAAAGTTGGCCGGCGAATTATGTTTTCCAGGGAAAAGCGCCGTTGTTTGTGTTTGGGGGCCTGTGGCAGGGAGTGGCCGGCTGGCTCCTTATAATCCACGATACGCAGCATGGTTCCCAGACCCAAGGTGGCACCAGTGCCAAGTTTTGCTGGTTTGATAGTACCAAGTGGCTCCGGCAATCTGCCATCAAAAAGTTGGCAGACGAGTTTTGTTTTCCAGGGAAAAGCGCCGTTGTTTTCGTTTGGGGGCCTGTCGCTGGGAGTGGACAGGTGGCTAATTAGAATCCACGATATGCAGGATGGTTCCCAGACCAGAGGTGGCACCAGTGACAAGTCGGGCTGGTTTGATAGTACCAAGTGGCTCCTGCAATCTGCCATCCAGAAGCGGGACAGCTTACTTTTGTTTGTCAGGGAAACGGGCCGTGCTTTGTGTCTGGGGGCCTATGGCTGGGAGTGACCGGCTGGCTCCTGAAAAGCTACGATAGGCAGGATGGTGACCAGACCCATGGTGGCACAAGTGCCAAGTTGGGCTGGTTTGATAGTACCAAGTGGCTCCTGCAATCTGCCATCAAAAAGTTGGCAGGCGAGTTTTGTTTTCCAGGGAAAAGCGCCGTTGTTTTTGTTTGGGGGCCTGTGGCTGGGAGTGGCCGGCTGGCTCCTTAGAATCCACGATATGCAGGATGGTTCCCAGACCAGAGGTGGCACCAGTGCCAAGTTGGGCTGGTTTGATAGTACCAAGTGCGTCCTGCAATCTGCCATCCAGAAGCGGGGCAGCTTACTTTTGTTTGCCAGGGAAACGGGCCGCGGTTTGTGTCTGGGGGCCTATGGCTGGGAGTGACCGGCTGGCTCCTGAAAAGCTACGATAGGCAGGATGGTGACCAGACCCATGGAGGCACCAGTGCCAAGTTGGGCTGATTTGATAGTACCAAGTGGCTCCTGCAATCTGCCATCAAAATGTTGGCAGGCGAATTTGTTATCCAGGGAAATGCGCCGTTGTTTGTGTTTGGGGGCCTGTGGCTGGGAGTGGCCGGCTGGCTCCTTAGAATCCACGATACGCAGCATGGTTCCCAGACCTGAGGTGGCACCAGTGCCAAGTCGGGCTGGTTTGATGTTGAAAAGTGGCTCCTGCAATCTGCCATCCAGTAGCGGGATAACTTACTTTTGTTTGCCAGGGAAACGGGCCAAGGTTTTTGTCTGGGGGCCTATGGCTGGGAGTGACCGGCTGGCTCCTGAAATGCTACGATAGGCAGGATGGTGACCAGACCCATGGTGGCACCAGTGTCAGGTTGGGCTGGTTTGATAGTACCAAGTGGCTCCTGCAATCTGCCATCAAAATTTGGCAGGCGAGTTTTGTTTTCCAGGGAAAAGCGCCGTTGTTTTTGTTTGGGGGCCTGTGGCTGGGAGTGGACGGATGGCTAATTAGAATCCACGATACGCAGGATGGTTCCCAGACCAGAGGTGGCACCAGTGCCAAGTTGGGCTGGTTTGATAGTACCAAGTGCGTCCTGCAATCTGCCATCCAGAAGCGGGGTAGCTTACTTTTGTTTTCCAGGGAAACGGGCCGAATTTTGTGTCTGGGGGCCTATGGCTGGGAGTGACCGGCTGGCTCCTGAAAAGCTACGATAGGCAGGATGGTGACCAGACCCATGGTGGCACCAGTGTCAAGTTGGGCTGGTTTGATAGTACCAAGTGGCTCCGGCAATCTGCCATCAAAATTTGGCAGGCGAGTTTTGTTTTCCAGGGAAAAGCGCCGTTGTTTTTGTTTGGGGGCCTGTGGGTGGGAGTGGCCGGATGGCTAATGAGAATCCACGATACGCAGCATGGTTCCCAGACCTGAGGTGGCACCAGTGCCAAGTCGGGCTAGTTTGATGGTGCAAAGTGGCTCCTGAAGTCTGCCATCCAGATGCGGGGCAGCTTGCATTTGTTTGCCAGGGAAACGGGCCGAGCTTTGTGTCTGGGGGCCTATGGCTGGGAGTGACCGGCTGGCTCCTGAAAAGCTACGATAGGCAGGATGGTTCCCAGACCAGAGGTGGCACCAGTGCCAAGTTGGGCTGGTTTGATAGTACCAAGTGGCTCCTGCAATCTGCCATCAAAAAGTCGGCAGGCGAGTTTTGTTTTCCAGGGAAAAGCGCCGTTGTTTGTGTCTGGGGGCCTGTGGCTGGGAGTGGCCGGCTGGCTCCATAGAATCCACGATACGCAGGATGGTTCCCAGACCTGAGGTGGCACCAGTGCCAAGTCGGGCTAGTTTGATGGTGCAAAGTGGCTCCTGCAATCTGCCATCCAGAAGCGGGGTAGGTTACTTTTGTTTGCCAGGGAAACTGGCCGAGGTTTTTGTCTGGGGCCCTATGGCTGAGAGGGACCGGCTGGCTCCTGAAAAGCTATGATAGGCAGGATGGTGACCAGACCCATGGTGGCACCAGTGCCAAGTTGGGCTGGTTTGATAGTACCAAGTGGCTCCTGCAATCTGCCATCAAAAAGTTGGCAGGCGAGTTTTGTTTTCCAGGGAAAAGCGCCGTTGTTTGTGTTTGGGGGCCTGTGGCTGGGAGTGGCCGGCTGGCTGCTTAGAATCCACGATATGCAGGATGGTTCCCAGACCAGAGGTGGCACCAGTGCCAAGTCGTGCTGGTTTGATAATACCTAGTGGATCCTGCAATCTGCCATCCAGAAGCGGGACAGCTTACTTTTGTTTGCCAGGGAAACGGGCCGAGCTTTGTGTCACGGGGCCTATGTCTGGGAGTGACCGTCTAGGTCCTGAAAAGCTACGATAGGCAGGATGGTGACCAGACCCATGGTGGCACCAGTGCCAAGTTGGGCTGGTTTGATAGTACCAAGTGGCTCCTGCAATCCGCCATGAAAAAGTGGGGGGGCGAGTTTTGTTTTCCAGGGAAAAGCGCCGTTGTTTGTGTTTGGGGGCCTGTGGCAGGGAGTGGCCGGCTGGCTGCTTAGAATCCACGATACGCAGGATGGTTCCCAGACCCAAGGTGGCACCAGTGCCAAGTTGGGCTGGTTTGATGGTACCAAGTGGTTCCTGCAATCTGCCATCCAGAAGCGGGGCAGCTTACTTTTGTTTGCCAGGGAAACGGGCCGAGCTTTGTGTCTGGGGGCCTATGGCTGCGAGTGACCGGCTAGGTCCTGAAAAGCTACGATAGGCAGGATGGTGACCAGACCCATGGTGGCACCAGTGCCAAGTTGGGCTGGTTTGATAGTACCAAGTGGCTCCTGCAATCTGCCATCAAAAACTTGGCAGGCGAGTTTTGTTTTCCAGGGAAAAGCGCCGTTGTTTGTGTTTGGGGGCCTGTGGCTGGGAGTGGCCGGCTTGCTAATTGGAATCCACGATACGCAGGATGGTTCCCAGACCTGAGGTGGCACCAGTGCCAAGTCGGGCTAGTTTGATGGTGCAAAGTGGCTCCTGAAATCTGCCATCCAGATGCGGGGCAGCTTGCATTTGTTTGCCAGGGAAACGGGCCGAGCTTTGTGTCTGGGGGCCTATGGCTGGGAGTGACCGGCTGGCTCCTGAAAAGCTACGATAGGCAGGATGGTGACCAGACCCATGTTGGCACCAGTGCCAAGTTGGGCTGGTTTGATAGTACCAAGTGGCTCCTGCAATCTGCCATCAAAAAGTCGGCAGGCGAGTTTTGTTTTCCAGGGAAAAGCGCCGTTGTTTGTGTCTGGGGGCCTGTGGCTGGGAGTGGCCGGCTGGCTCCTTAGAATCCACGATACGCAGGATGGTTCCCAGACCTGAGGTGGCACCAGTGCCAAGTCGGGCTAGTGTGATGGTGCAAAGTGGCTCCTGCAATCTGCCATCCAGAAGCGGGGTAGGTTACTTTTGTTTGCCAGGGAAACTGGCCGAGGTTTTTCTCTGGGGCCCTATGGCTGAGAGGGACCGGCTGGCTCCTGAAAAGCTATGATAGGCAGGATGGTGACCAGACCCATGGTGGCACCAGTGCCAAGTTGGGCTGGTTTGATAGTACCAAGTGGCTCCTGCAATCTGCCATCAAAAAGTTGGCAGGCGAGTTTTGTTTTCCAGGGAAAAGCGCCGTTGTTTGTGTTTGGGTGCCTGTGGCTGGGAGTGGCCGGCTGGCTGCTTAGAATCCACGATATGCAGGATGGTTCCCAGACCAGAGGTGGCACCAGTGCCAAGTCGGGCTGGTTTGATAATACCTAGTGGATCCTGCAATCTGCCATCCAGAAGCGGGACAGCTTACTTTTGTTTGCCAGGGAAACGGGCCGAGCTTTGTGTCACGGGGCCTATGGCTGGGAGTGACCGTCTAGGTCCTGAAAAGCTACGATAGGCAGGATGGTGACCAGACCCATGGTGGCACCAGTGCCAAGTTGGGCTGGTTTGATAGTACCAAGTGGCTCCTGCAATCCGCCATGAAAATGTGGGGGGGAGAGTTTTGTTTTCCAGGGAAAAGCGCCGTTGTTTGTGTTTGGGGGCCTGTGGCAGGGAGTGGCCGGCTGGCTGCTTAGAATCCACGATACGCAGGATGGTTCCCAGACCCAAGGTGGCACCAGTGCCAAGTTGGGCTGGTTTGATAGTACCAAGTGGTTCCTGCAATCTGCCATCCAGAAGCGGGGCAGCTTACTTTTGTTTGCCAGGGAAACGGGCCGAGCTTTGTGTCTGGGGGCGTATGGCTGCGAGTGACCGGCTAGGTCCTGAAAAGCTACGATAGGCAGGATGGTGACCAGACCCATGGTGGCACCAGTGCCAAGTTGGGCTGGTTTGATAGTACCAAGTGGCTCCTGCAATCTGCCATCAAAAAGTTGGCAGGCGAGTTTTGTTTTCCAGGGAAAAGCGCCGTTGTTTGTGTTTGGGGGCCTGTGGCTGGGAGTGGCCGGCTTGCTAATTGGAATCCACGATACGCAGGATGGTTCCCAGACCAGAGGTGGCACCAGTGCCAAGTCGGGCTAGTTTGATGGTGCAAAGTGGCTCCTGCAATCTGCCATCCAGAAGTGGGGTAGCTTACTTTTGTTTGCCAGGGAATCGGGTCGAGCTTTGTGTCTGCGGGCCTATGGCTGGGAGTGACCGGCTGGCTCCTGAAAAGCTACGATAGGCAGGATGGTGACCAGACCCATGGTGGCACCAGTGCCAAGTTGGGCTGATTTGATAGTACCAAGTGGCTCCTGCAATCTGCCATCAAAATGTTGGCAGGCGAGTTTTGTTTTCCAGGGAAAAGCGCCGTTGTTTGTGTTTGGGGGCCTGTGGCTGGGAGTGGACGGATGGCTCCTTAGAACCACGATACGCAGGATGGTTCCCAGACCAGAGGTGGCACCAGTGCCAAGTCGGGCTGGTTTGATACTACCAAGTGCGTCCTGCAATCTGCCATCCAGAAGCGGGACAGCTTACTTTTGTTTGCCAGGGAAACGGGCCGAGGTTTGTGTCTGGGGGCCTATGGCTGGGAGTGACCGGCTGGCTCCTGAAAAGCTACGATAGGCAGGATGGTGACCAGACCCATGGTGGCACCAGTGCCAAGTTGGGCTGGTTTGATAGTACCAAGTGGCTCCTGCAATCTGCCATCAAAAACTTGGCAGGCGAGTTTTGTTTTCCAGGGAAAAGCGCCGTTGTTTGTGTTTTGGGGCCTGTGGGTGGGAGTGGACGGATGGCTAATTAGAATTCACGATACGCAGGATGGTTCCCAGACCTGAGGTGGCACCAGTGCCATGTCGGGCTAGTTTGATGGTGCAAAGTGGCTCCTGCAATCTGTCATCCAGAAGCGGGGCAGATTACTTTTGTTTGCCAGTGAAACGGGCCGAGGTTTGTGTCTGGGGGCCTATAGCTGGGAGTGACCGGCTAGGTCCTGAAAAGCTACGATAGGCAGGATGGTGACCAGACCCATGGTGGCACCAGTGCCAAGTTGGGCTGACTTGATAGTACCAAGTGGCTCCTGCAATCTGCCATCAAAAAGCTGGCAGGCGAGTTTTGTTTTCCAGGGAAAAGCGCCGTTGTTTCTGTTTGGGGGCCTGTGGCTGGGAGTGGCCGGCTGGCTCCTTAGAATCCACGATACGCGGCATGGTTCCCAGACCAGAGGTGGCACCAGTGCCAAGTTGGGCTGGTTTGATAGTACCAAGTGGCTCCTGCAATCTGCCATCCAGAAGCGGGGCAGCTTACTTTTGTTTGCCAGGGAAACGGGCCGAGGTTTGTGTCTGGGGGCCTATGGCTGGGAGTGACCGGCTGGCTCCTGAAAAGCTACGATAGGCAGGATGGTGACCAGATCCATGGTGGCACCAGTGCCAAGTTGGGCTGGTTTGATAGTACCAAGTGGCTCCTGCAATCTGCCATCAAAGTGTTGGCAGGCGAGTTTGTTATCCAGGGAACAGCGCCGTTGTTTTTGTTTGGGGGCCTGTGGCTGGGAGTGGCCGGCTGGCTCCTTAGAATCCACGATATGCTGGATGGTTCCCAGACCAGAGGTGGCACCAGTGCCAAGTCGGGCTGGTTTGATGGTGAAAAGTGGCTCCTGCAATCTGCCATCCAGAAGCGGGATAACTTACTTTTGTTTGCCAGGGAAACGGGCCGAGGTTTTTGTCTGGGGGCCTATGGCTGGGAGTGACCGGCTGGCTCCTGAAAAGCTACGATAGGCAGGATGGTGACCAGACCCATGGTGGCACCAGTGTCAAGTTCGGCTGGTTTGATAGTACCAAGTCGCTCCGGCAATCTGCCATCAAAATTTGGCAGGCGAGTTTTGTTTTCCAGGGAAAAGCGCCGTTGTTTTTGTTTGGGGGCCTGTGGCTGGGAGTGGCCGGATGGCTAATTAGAATCCACGATACGCAGCAAGGTTCCCAGACCTGAGGTGGCACCAGTGCCATGTCGGGCTGGTTTGATACTACCAAGTGGTTCCTGCAATCTGCCATCCAGAAGCGGGGTAGCTTACTTTTGTTTGCCACGGAAACGGGCCGAGGTTTGTGTCTGGGGGCCTATGGCTGGGAGTGACCGGCTGGCTCCTGAAAAGCTACGATAGGCAGGATGGTGACCAGACCCATGGTGGCACCAGTGCCAAGTTGGGCTGGTTTGATAGTACCAAGTGGCTCCTGCAATCTGCCATCAAAATGTTGGCAGGCGAGTTTTGTTTTCCAGGGAAAAGCGCCGTTGTTTGTGTTTGGGGGCCTGTGGCTGGGATGGCCGGCTGGCTCCTTAGAATCCACGATACGCAGGATGGTTCCCAGACCAGAGGTGGCACCAGTGCCAAGTCGGGCTAGTTTTATGGTGCAAAGTGGCTCCCGCAATCTGCCATCCAGAAGCGGGGTAGCTTACTTTTGTTTGCCAGGGAAACGGGCCGAGTTTTGTGTCTGGGGGCCTATGGCTGGGAGTGACCGGCTGGCTCCTGAAAAGCTACGATAGGCAGGATGGTGACCAGACCCATGGTGGCACCAGTGCCAAGTTGGGCTGATTTGATAGTAGCAAGTGGCTCCTGCAATCTGCCATCAAAATGTTGGCAGGCGAGTTTTGTTTTCCAGGGAAAAGCGCCGTTGTTTGTGTCTGGGGGCCTGTGGCTGGAGTGGCCGGCTAGCTCCTTACAATGAACGATACGCAGGATGGTTCCCAGACCTGAGTTGGCACCAGTGCCATGTCGGGCTAGTTTGATGATGCAAAGTGGCTCCTGCAATCTGCCATCCAGAAGCGGGGTAGCTTACTTTCGTTTCCAGGGAAACGGGCCGAGGTTTGTGTCTGGGGGCCTATAGCTGGGAGGGACCGGCTGGCTCCTGAAAAGCTACGATAGGCAGGATGGTGACCAGACCCATGGTGGCACCAGTGCCAAGTTGGGCTGATTTGATAGTACCAAGTGGCTCCTGCAATCTGCCATCAAAAACTTGGCAGGCGAGGTTTGTTTTCCAGGGAAAAGCGCCGTTGTTTGTGTTTGGGGGCCTGTGGCTGGGAGTGGCCGGCTGGCTCCTTAGAATCCACGATACGCAGCATGGTTCCCAGACCAGAGGTGGCACCAGTGTCAAGTCGGGCTGGTTTGATAGTACCAAGTGCGTCCTGCAATCTGCCATCCAGAAGCGGGGCAGCTTACTTTTGTTTGCCAGGGAAACGGGCCGAGCTTTCTCTCTCCGGGCCTATGGCTGGGAGTGGCCGGCTGGCTTATTAGAATCCACGACAGGCAGGATGGTTCCCAGACCAGAGGTGGCACCAGTGCAAAGTCGGGCTAGTTTGATGGTGAAAAGTGGCTCCTGCAATCTGACATCCAGAAGCGGGGCAGCTTACATTTGTTTGCCAGGGAAACGGGCAGAGCTTTTTTTCTGGGGCCCTAAGGCTGTCAGTGACCGGCTGGCTCCTGAAAAGCTACGATAGGCAGGATGGTGACCAGACCCATGGTGGCACCAGTGCCAAGTTGGGCTGATTTGATAGTACCAAGTGGCTCCTGCAATCTGCCATCAAAAAGTCGGCAGGCGAGTTTTGATTTCCAGGGAAAGGCGCCGTTGTTTGTGTTTCGGCGCCTGTGGCAGGGTGTGGCCGGCTGGCTCCTTAGATTCCACGATATGCAGCATGGTTCCCAGACCCAAGGTGGCACCAGTGCCAAGTCGGGCTGGCTTGATAGTACGAAGTGCGTCCCGCAATCTGCCATCCAGAAGCGGGGCAGCTTACTTTTGTTTGCCAGGGAAACGGGCCGAGCTTTGTGTCTGGGGGCTTAAGGCTGGGAGTGACCGGCTGGCTCCTGAAAAGCTACGATAGGCAGGATGGTGACCAGACCCATGGTGGCACAAGTGCCAAGTTGGGCTGGTTTGATAGTACCAAGTGGCTCCTGCAATCTGCCATCAAAAAGTTGGCAGGAGAGTTTTGTTTTCCAGGGAAAAGCGCCGTTGTTTGTGTTTGGGGGCCTGTGGCTGGGAGTGGCCAGCTGGCTCCTTAGAATCCACGATACGCAGGATGGTTCCCAGACCCAAGGTGGCACCAGTGCCAAGTTGGGCTGGTTTGATATTACCAAGTGGCTCCTGCAATCTGCCATCCAGAAGACGGGCAGCTGACTTTTGTTTGCCAGGGAAACGGGCCGAGCTTTGTGTCTGGGGGCCTATGGCTGGGAGTGACCGGCTGTCTCCTGAAAAGCTACGATAGGCAGGATGGTGACCAGACCCATGGTGGCAACAGTGCCAAGTTGGGCTGATTTGATAGTACCAAGTGGCTCCTGCAATCTGCCATCAAAAAGTTGGCAGGCGAATTTTGTTTTCCAGGGAAAAGCGCCGTTGTTTGTGTTTGGGGGCCTGTGGCAGGGAGTGGCCGGCTGGCTCCTTAGAATCCACGATACGCAGCATGGTTCCCAGACCCAAGGTGGCAACAGTGCCAAGTCGGGCTGGTTTGATAGTACCAAGTGGCTCCTGCAATCTGCCATCAAAAAGTTGGCAGGCGAGTTTTGTTTTCCAGGGAAAAGCGCCATTGTTTGTGTTTGGGGGCCTGTGGATGGGAGTGGCCGGCTGGCTACTTAGAATCCACGATACGCAGGATGGTTCCCAGACCAGAGGTGGCACTAGTGCCAAGTTGGGCTGGTTTGATAGTACCAAGTGGCTCCTGCAATCTGCCATCCAGAAGCGGGGCAGCTTACTTTTGTTTGCCAGGGAAACGGGCCGAGGTTTTTGTCTGGAGGCCTATGGCTGGGAGTGACCGGCTGGCTCCTGAAAAGCTACGATAGGCAGGATGGTGACCAGACCCATGGTGGCACCAGTGCCAAGTTGGGCTGGTTTAATAGTACCAAGTGGCTCCTGCAATCTGCCATCAAAAAGTTGGCAGGCGAGTTTTGTTTTCCAGGGAAAAGCGCCGTTGTTTGTGTTTGGGGGCCTGTGGCTGGGAGTGGCCGGCTGGCTCCTTAGAATCCACGATGCGCAGCATGGTTCCCAGACCAGAGGTGGCACCAGTGCCAAGGCGGGCTGGTTTGATAGTACCAAGTGCGTTCTGCAATCTGCCATCCAGAAGCGGGGCAGCTTACTTTTGTTTGCCAGGGAAACGGGCCGAGCTTTGATTCTGGGGGCCTATGGCTGGGAGTGGCCGGCTGGCTAATTAGAATCCACGACAGGCAGGATGGTTCCCAGACCAGAGGTGGCACCAGTGCCTAGTCGGGCTAGTTTGATGGTGAAAGTGGCTCTTGCAATCTGCCATCCAGAAGCGGGTTAACTTACTTTTGTTTGCCAGGGAAACGGGCCGAGGTTTTGTCTGGGGGCCTATGGCTGGGAGTGACCGGCTGGCTCCTGAAAAGCTACGATAGGCAGGATGGTGACCAGACCCATGGTGGCACCAGTGCCAAGTTGGGCTGGTTTGATAGTACCAAGTGGCTCCTGCAATCTGCCATCAAAAAGTTGGCAGGCGAGTTTTGTTTTCCAGGGAAAAGCGCCGTTGTTTGTGTTTGGGGGCCTGTGGCGGGGAGTGGCCAGCTGGATCCTCAGAATCCACGATACGCAGCATGGTTCCCAGACCCAAGGTGGCACCAGTGCCAAGTTGGGCTGGTTTGATGGTACCAAGTGGCTCCTGCAATCTGCCATCCAGAAGCGGGGCAGCTGACTTTTGTTTGCCAGGGAAACGGGCCGAGCTTTGTGTCTGGGGGCCTATGGCTGGGAGTGACCGGCTGTCTCCTGAAAAGCTACCATAGGCAGGATGGTGACCAGACCCATGGTGGCACCAGTGCCAAGTTGGGCTGATTTGATAGTACCAAGTGGCTCCTGCAATCTGCCATCAAAAAGTTGGCAGGCGAGTTTTGTTTTCCAGGGAAAAGCGCCGTTGTTTTTGTTTGGGGGCCTGTGGGTGGGAGTGGCCGGCTGGCTCCTTAGAATCCACGATACGCAGCATGGTTCCCAGACCCAAGGTGGCAACAGTGCCAAGTCGGGCTGGTTTGATAGTACCAAGTGGCTCCTGCAATCTGCCATCAAAAAGTTGGCAGGCGAGTTTTCTTTTCCAGGGAAAAGCGCCGTTGTTTGTGTTTGGGGGCCTGTGGATGGGAGTGGCCGGCTGGCTCCTTAGAATCCACGATACGCAGCATGGTTCCCAGACCAGATGTGGCACCAGTGCCAAGTTGGGCTGGTTTGATGGTGCAAAGTGGCTCCTGCAATATGCCATCCAGTAGCGGGGTAGCTTACTTTTTTTTGCCAGGGAAACGGGCCGAGGTTTTTGTCTGGAGGCCTATGGCTGGGAGTGACCGGCTGGCTCCTGAAAAGCTGCGATAGGCAGGATGGTGACCAGACCCATGGTGGCACCAGTGCCAAGTTGGGCTGGTTTGATAGTACCAAGTGGCTCCTGCAATCTGCCATCAAAAAGTTGGCAGGCGAGTTTTGTTTTCCAGGGAAAAGCGCCGTTGTTTGTGTTTGGGTGCCTGTGGCTGGGAGTGGCCGGCTGGCTGCTTAGAATCCACGATATGCAGGATGGTTCCCAGACCAGAGGTGGCACCAGTGCCAAGTCGTGCTGGTTTGATAAGACCTAGTGGATCCTGCAATCTGCCATCCAGAAGCGGGACAGCTTACTTTTGTTTGCCAGGGAAACGGGCCGAGCTTTGTGTCACGGGGCCTGTGGCTGGGAGTGGCCGGCTGGCTAATTAGAATCCACGACAGGCAGGATGGTTCCCAGACCAGAGGTGGCACCAGTGCCAAGTGGGGCTAGTTTGACAGTGTCAAGTGCCTCATGCAATCTCCCATCCAGAAACGGGGCAGCTGAGTTCTTTTGCCTGTGATTCGGCCGTTGTTTTTGATTGGGGTCTGTGGCCGAGAATGGTCGACTGTCTCCTGACAATCCACAATACGCAGGATGGTTCCCAGACTCAAGGTGGCACCAGGGCCAAGTTGGGCTGGTTTGATAGTACCAAGTGGCTCCTGCAATCTGCCATCCAGAAGCGGGGCAGCTGACTTTTGTTTGCCAGGGAAACGGGCCGAGCTTTGTGTCTGCGGGCCTATGGCTGGGAGTGACCGGCTAGGTCCTGAAAAGCTAAGATAGGCAGGATGGTGACCAGACCCATGGTGGCACCAGTGCCAAGTTGAGCTTGTTTGATAGCACCAAGTGGCTCCTGCAATCTGCCATCAAAAAGTTGTCAGGCGAGTTTTGTTTTCCAGGGAAAAGCGCCGTTGTTTGTGTTTGGGGGCCTTTGGCTGGGAGTGGCCGGCTGGCTCCTTAGAATCCCCGATACGCAGCATGGTTCCCAGACCAGAGGTGGCACCAGTGCCAAGTCGGGCTGGTTTTATAGTACCAAGTGGTTCCTGCAATCTGCCATCCAGAAGCGGGGCAGCTGACTTTTGTTTGCCAGGGAAACGGGCCGAGGTTTTTGTCTGGGGGCCTATGGCTGCGAGTTACCGGCTGGCTCCTGAAAAGCTACGATAGGCAGGATGGTGACCAGACCCATGGTGGCACCAGTGCCAAGTTGGGCTGATTTGATAGTACCAAGTGGCTCCTGCAATCTGCCATCATAAAGTTGGCAGGCGAGTTTTGTTTTCCAGGGAAAAGCGCCGTTGTTTGTGTTTGGGGGCCTGTGGCTGGGAGTGGCCGGCTGGCTCCTTAGAATCCACGATACGCAGCATGGTTCCCAGACCAGAGGTGGCACCAGTTCCAAGTCGGGCTACTTTGATGGTGAAAAGTGGTTCCTGCAATCTGCCATCAAGAAGCGGGGCAGCTTACTTTGTTTTGCCAGGGAAACGGGCAGAGCTATGTGTCTGGGCGCCGATGGCTGGGAGTGACCGGCTGGCTCCTGAAAAGCTACGATAGGCAGGATGGTTCCCAGACCTGAGGTGGCACCAGTGCCAAGTTGGGCTGATTTGATAGTACCAAGTGGCTCCTGCAAACTGCCATCAAAAAGTTGGCCGGCGAATTATGTTTTCCAGGGAAAAGCGCCGTTGTTTGTGTTTGGGGGCCTGTGGCAGGGAGTGGCCGGCTGGCTCCTTATAATCCACGATACGCAGCATGGTTCCCAGACCCAAGGTGGCACCAGTGCCAAGTTTTGCTGGTTTGATAGTACCAAGTGGCTCCGGCAATCTGCCATCAAAAAGTTGGTAGACGAGTTTTGTTTTCCAGGGAAAAGCGCCGTTGTTTTCGTTTGGGGGCCTGTCGCTGGGAGTGGACAGGTGGCTAATTAGAATCCACGATATGCAGGATGGTTCCCAGACCAGAGGTGGCACCAGTGACAAGTCGGGCTGGTTTGATAGTACCAAGTGGCTCCTGCAATCTGCCATCCAGAAGCGGGACAGCTTACTTTTGTTTGTCAGGGAAACGGGCCGTGCTTTGTGTCTGGGGGCCTATGGCTGGGAGTGACCGGCTGGCTCCTGAAAAGCTACGATAGGCAGGATGGTGACCAGACCCATGGTGACACAAGTGCCAAGTTGGGCTGGTTTGATAGTACCAAGTGGCTCCTGCAATCTGCCATCAAAAAGTTGGCAGGCGAGTTTTGTTTTCCAGGGAAAAGCGCCGTTGTTTTTGTTTGGGGGCCTGTGGCTGGGAGTGGCCGGCTGGCTCCTTAGAATCCACCATATGCAGGATGGTTCCCAGACCAGAGGTGGCACCAGTGCCAAGTTGGGCTGGTTTGATAGTACCAAGTGCGTCCTGCAATCTGCCATCCAGAAGCGGGGCAGCTTACTTTTGTTTGCCAGGGAAACGGGCCGAGCTTTGTGTCTGGGGGCCTATGGCTGGGAGTGACCGGCTGGCTCCTGAAAAGCTACGATAGGCAGGATGGTGACCAGACCCATGTTGGCACCAGTGCCAAGTTGGGCTGGTTTGATAGTACCAAGTGGCTCCTGCAATCTGCCATCAAAAAGTCGGCAGGCCAGTTTTGTTTTCCAGGGAAAAGCGCCGTTGTTTGTGTCTGGGGGCCTGTGGCTGGGAGTGGCCGGCTGGCTCCTTAGAATCCACGATACGCAGGATGGTTCCCAGACCTGAGGTGGCACCAGTGCCAAGTCGGGCTAGTTTGATGGTGCAAAGTGGCTCCTGCAATCTGCCATCCAGAAGCGGGGCAGCTGACTTTTGTTTGCCAGGGAAACTGGCCGAGGTTTTTGTCTGCGGCCCTATGGCTGAGAGGGACCGGCTGGCTCCTGAAAAGCTATGATAGGCAGGATGGTGACCAGACCCATGGTGGCACCAGTGCCAAGTTGGGCTGGTTTGATAGTACCAAGTGGCTCCTGCAATCTGCCATCAAAAAGTTGGCAGGCGAGTTTTGTTTTCCAGGGAAAAGCGCCGTTGTTTGTGTTTGGGGGCCTGTGGCTGGGAGTGGCCGGCTGGCTGCTTAGAATCCACGATATGCAGGATGGTTCCCAGACCAGAGGTGGCACCAGTGCCAAGTCGTGCTGGTTTGATAATACCTAGTGGATCCTGCAATCTGCCATCCAGAAGCGGGACAGCTTACTTTTGTTTGCCAGGGAAACGGGCCGAGCTTTGTGTCACGGGGCCTATGGCTGGGAGTGACGGTCTAGGTCCTGAAAAGCTACGATAGGCAGGATGGTGACCAGACCCATGGTGGCACCAGTGCCAAGTTGGGCTGGTTTGATAGTACCAAGTGGCTCCTGCAATCCGCCATGAAAAAGTGGGGGGGCGAGTTTTGTTTTCCAGGGAAAAGCGCCGTTGTTTGTGTTTGGGGGCCTGTGGCAGGGAGTGGCCGGCTGGCTGCTTAGAATCCACGATACGCAGGATGGTTCCCAGACCAGAGGTGGCACCAGTGCCAAGTTGGGCTGGTTTGATAGTACCAAGTGGTTCCTGCAATCTGCCATCCAGAAGCGGGGCAGCTTACTTTTGTTTGCCAGGGAAACGGGCCGAGCTTTGTGTCTGGGGGCGTATGGCTGCGAGTGACCGGCTAGGTCCTGAAAAGCTACGATAGGCAGGATGGTGACCAGACCCATGGTGGCACCAGTGCCAAGTTGGGCTGGTTTGATAGTACCAAGTGGCTCCTGCAATCTGCCATCAAAAACTTGGCAGGCGAGTTTTGTTTTCCAGGGAAAAGCGCCGTTGTTTGTGTTTGGGGGCCTGTGGCTGGGAGTGGCCGGCTTGCTAATTGGAATCCACGATACGCAGGATGGTTCCCAGACCTGAGGTGGCACCAGTGCCAAGTCGGGCTAGTTTGATGGTGCAAAGTGGCTCCTGAAATCTGCCATCCAGATGCGGGGCAGCTTGCATTTGTTTGCCAGGGAAACGGGCCGAGCTTTGTGTCTGGGGGCCTATGGCTGGGAGTGACCGGCTGGCTCCTGAAAAGCTACGATAGGCAGGATGGTGACCAGACCCATGTTGGCACCAGTGCCAAGTTGGGCTGGTTTGATAGTACCAAGTGGCTCCTGCAATCTGCCATCAAAAAGTCGGCAGGCGAGTTTTGTTTTCCAGGGAAAAGCGCCGTTGTTTGTGTCTGGGGGCCTGTGGCTGGGAGTGGCCGGCTGGCTCCTTAGAATCCACGATACGCAGGATGGTTCCCAGACCTGAGGTGGCACCAGTGCCAAGTCGGGCTAGTTTGATGGTGCAAAGTGGCTCCTGCAATCTGCCATCCAGAAGCGGGGTAGGTTACTTTTGTTTGCCAGGGAAACTGGCCGAGGTTTTTCTCTGGGGCCCTATGGCTGAGAGGGACCGGCTGGCTCCTGAAAAGCTATGATAGGCAGGATGGTGACCAGACCCATGGTGGCACCAGTGCCAAGTTGGGCTGGTTTGATAGTACCAAGTGGCTCCTGCAATCTGCCATCAAAAAGTTGGCAGGCGAGTTTTGTTTTCCAGGGAAAAGCGCCGTTGTTTGTGTTTGGGGGCCTGTGGCTGGGAGTGGCCGGCTGGCTGCTTAGAATCCACGATATGCAGGATGGTTCCCAGACCAGAGGTGGCACCAGTGCCAAGTCGGGCTGGTTTGATAATACCTAGTGGATCCTGCAATCTGCCATCCAGAAGCGGGACAGCTTACTTTTGTTTGCCAGGGAAACGGGCCGAGCTTTGTGTCACGGGGCCTATGGCTGGGAGTGACCGTCTAGGTCCTGAAAAGCTACGATAGGCAGGATGGTGACCAGACCCATGGTGGCACCAGTGCCAAGTTGGGCTGGTTTGATAGTACCAAGTGGCTCCTGCAATCCGCCATGAAAATGTGGGGGGGAGAGTTTTGTTTTCCAGGGAAAAGCGCCGTTGTTTGTGTTTGGGGGCCTGTGGCAGGGAGTGGCCGGCTGGCTGCTTAGAATCCACGATACGCAGGATGGTTCCCAGACCCAAGGTGGCACCAGTGCCAAGTTGGGCTGGTTTGATAGTACCAAGTGGTTCCTGCAATCTGCCATCCAGAAGCGGGGCAGCTTACTTTTGTTTGCCAGGGAAACGGGCCGAGCTTTGTGTCTGGGGGCGTATGGCTGCAAGTGACCGGCTAGGTCCTGAAAAGCTACGATAGGCAGGATGGTGACCAGACCCATGGTGGCACCAGTGCCAAGTTGGGCTGGTTTGATAGTACCAAGTGGCTCCTGCAATCTGCCATCAAAAACTTGGCAGGCGAGTTTTGTTTTCCAGGGAAAAGCGCCGTTGTTTGTGTTTGGGGGCCTGTGGCTGGGAGTGGCCGGCTTGCTAATTGGAATCCACGATACGCAGGATGGTTCCCAGACCTGAGGTGGCACCAGTGCCAAGTCGGGCTAGTTTGATGGTGCAAAGTGGCTCCTGCAATCTGCCATCCAGAAGTGGGGTAGCTTACTTTTGTTTGCCAGGGAATCGGGTCGAGCTTTGTGTCTGCGGGCCTATGGCTGGGAGTGACCGGCTGGCTCCTGAAAAGCTACGATAGGCAGGATGGTGACCAGACCCATGGTGGCACCAGTGCCAAGTTGGGCTGATTTGATAGTACCAAGTGGCTCCTGCAATCTGCCATCAAAATGTTGGCAGGCGAGTTTTGTTTTCCAGGGAAAAGCGCCGTTGTTTGTGTTTGGGGGCCTGTGGCTGGGAGCGGACGGATGGCTCCTTAGAACCACGATACGCAGGATGGTTCCCAGACCAGAGGTGGCACCAGTGCCAAGTCGGGCTGGTTTGATACTACCAAGTGCGTCCTGCAATCTGCCATCCAGAAGCGGGACAGCTTACTTTTGTTTGCCAGGGAAACGGGCCGAGGTTTGTGTCTGGGGGCCTATGGCTGGGAGTGACCGGCTGGCTCCTGAAAAGCTACGATAGGCAGGATGGTGACCAGACCCATGGTGGCACCAGTGCCAAGTTGGGCTGGTTTGATAGTACCAAGTGGCTCCTGCAATCTGCCATCAAAAAGTTGGCAGGCGAGTTTTGTTTTCCAGGGAAAAGCGCCGTTGTTTGTGTTTTGGGGCCTGTGGGTGGGAGTGGACGGATGGCTCCTTAGAATCCACGATACGCAGGATGGTTCCCAGACCTGAGGTGGCACCAGTGCCATGTCGGGCTAGTTTGATGGTGCAAAGTGGCTCCTGCAATCTGTCATCCAGAAGCGGGGCAGATTACTTTTGTTTGCCAGTGAAACGGGCCGAGGTTTGTGTCTGGGGGCCTATAGCTGGGAGTGACCGGCTAGGTCCTGAAAAGCTACGATAGGCAGGATGGTGACCAGACCCATGGTGGCACCAGTGCCAAGTTGTCTGATTTGATAGTACCAAGTGGCTCCTGCAATCTGCCATCAAAAAGCTGGCAGGCGAGTTTTGTTTTCCAGGGAAAAGCGCCGTTGTTTCTGTTTGGGGGCCTGTGGCTGGGAGTGGCCGGCTGGCTCCTTAGAATCCACGATACGCGGCATGGTTCCCAGACCAGAGGTGGCACCAGTGCCAAGTTGGGCTGGTTTGATGGTGAAAAGTGGCTCCTGCAATCTGCCATCCAGAAGCGGGATAACTTACTTTTGTTTGCCAGGGAAACGGGCCGAGGTTTTTGTCTGGGGGCCTATGGCTGGGAGTGACCGGCTGGCTCCTGAAAAGCTACGATAGGCAGGATGGTGACCAGACCCATGGTGGCACCAGTGTCAAGTTGGGCTGGTTTGATAGTACCAAGTCGCTCCGGCAATCTGCCATCAAAATTTGGCAGGCGAGTTTTGTTTTCCAGGGAAAAGCGCCGTTGTTTTTGTTTGGGGGCCTGTGGGTGGGAGTGGCCGGATGGCTAATTAGAATCCACGATACGCAGCATGGTTCCCAGACCTGAGGTGGCACCAGTGCCATGTCGGGCTGGTTTGATACTACCAAGTGGTTCCTGCAATCTGCCATCCAGAAGCGGGGTAGCTTACTTTTGTTTGCCACGGAAACGGGCCGAGGTTTGTGTCTGGGGGCCTATGGCTGGGAGTGACCGGCTGGCTCCTGAAAAGCTACGATAGGCTGGATGGTGACCAGACCCATGGTGGCACCAGTGCCAAGTTGGGCTGGTTTGATAGTACCAAGTGGCTCCTGCAATCTGCCATCAAAATGTTGGCAGGCGAGTTTTGTTTTCCAGGGAAAAGCGCCGTTGTTTGTGTTTGGGGGCCTGTGGCTGGGATGGCCGGCTGGCTCCTTAGAATCCACGATACGCAGGATGGTTCCCAGACCAGAGGTGGCACCAGTGCCAAGTCGTGCTAGTTTGATGGTGCAAAGTGGCTCCCGCAATCTGCCATCCAGAAGCGGGGTAGCTTACTTTTGTTTGCCAGGGAAACGGGCCGAGTTTTGTGACTGGGGGCCTATGGCTGGGAGTGACCGGCTGGCTCCTGAAAAGCTACGATAGGCAGGATGGTGACCAGACCCATGGTGGCACCAGTGCCAAGTTGGGCTGATTTGATAGTACCAAGTGGCTCCTGCAGTCTGCCATCAAAAAGTTGGCAGGCGAGTTTTGTTTTCCAGGGAAAAGCGCCGTTGTTTTTGTCTGGGGGCCTGTGGCTGGAGTGGCCGGCTAGCTCCTTACAATGAACGATACGCAGGATGGTTCCCAGACCTGAGTTGGCACCAGTGCCATGTCGGGCTAGTTTGATGATGCAAAGTGGCTCCTGCAATCTGCCATCCAGAAGCGGGGTAGCTTACTTTCGTTTCCAGGGAAACGGGCCGAGGTTTTTCTCTGGGGGCCTATGGCAGGGAGGGACCGGCTGGCTCCTGAAAAGCTACGATAGGCAGGATGGTGACCAGACCCATGGTGGCACCAGTGCCAAGTTGGGCTGATTTGATAGTACCAAGTGGCTCCTGCAATCTGCCATCAAAAACTTGGCAGGCGAGGTTTGTTTTCCAGGGAAAAGCGCCGTTGTTTGTGTTTGGGGGCCTGTGGCTGGGAGTGGCCGGCTGGCTCCTTAGAATCCACGATACGCAGCATGGTTCCCAGACCAGAGGTGGCACCAGTGCCAAGTCGGGCTGGTTTGATAGTACCAAGTGCGTCCTGCAATCTGCCATCCAGAAGCGGGGCAGCTTACTTTTGTTTGCCAGGGAAACGGGCCGAGCTTTCTCTCTCCGGGCCTATGGCTGGGAGTGGCCGGCTGGCTTATTAGAATCCACGACAGGCAGGATGGTTCCCAGACCTGAGGTGGCACCAGTGCAAAGTCGGGCTAGTTTGATGGTGAAAAGTGGCTCCTGCAATCTGACATCCAGAAGCGGGGCAGCTTACTTTTGTTTGCCAGGGAAACGGGCAGAGCTTTTTTTCTGGGGCCCTAAGGCTGTCAGTGACCGGCTGGCTCCTGAAAAGCTACGATAGGCAGGATGGTGACCAGACCCATGGTGGCACCAGTGCCAAGTTGGGCTGATTTGATAGTACCAAGTGGCTCCTGCAATCTGCCATCAAAAAGTCGGCAGGCGAGTTTTGATTTCCAGGGAAAGGCGCCGTTGTTTGTGTTTCGGCGCCTGTGGCAGGGTGTGGCCGGCTGGCTCCTTAGATTCCACGATATGCAGCATGGTTCCCAGACCCAAGGTGGCACCAGTGCCAAGTCGGGCTGGCTTGATAGTACGAAGTGCGTCCCGCAATCTGCCATTCAGAAGCAGGGCAGCTTACTTTTGTTTGCCAGGGAAACGGGCCGAGCTTTGTGTCTGGGGGCTTAAGGCTGGGAGTGACCGGCTGGCTCCTGAAAAGCTACGATAGGCAGGATGGTGACCAGACCCATGGTGGCACAAGTGCCAAGTTGGGCTGGTTTGATAGTACCAAGTGGCTCCTGCAATCTGCCATCAAAAAGTTGGCAGGAGAGTTTTGTTTTCCAGGGAAAAGCGCCGTTGTTTGTGTTTGGGGGCCAGTGGCTGGGAGTGGCCAGCTGGCTCCTTAGAATCCACGATACGCAGGATGGTTCCCAGACCCAAGGTGGCACCAGGGCCAAGTTGGGCTGGTTTGATATTACCAAGTGGCTCCTGCAATCTGCCATCCAGAAGACGGGCAGCTGACTTTTGTTTGCCAGGGAAACGGGCCGAGCTTTGTGTCTGGGGGCCTATGGCTGGGAGTGACCGGCTGTCTCCTGAAAAGCTACCATAGGCAGGATGGTGACCAGACCCATGGTGGCACCAGTGCCAAGTTGGGCTGGTTTGATAGTACCAAGTGCCTCCTGCAATCTGCCATCAAAAAGTTGGCAGGCGAATTTTGTTTTCCAGGGAAAAGCGCCGTTGTTTGTGTTTGGGGGCCTGTGGCAGGGAGTGGCCGGCTGGCTCCTTAGAATCCACGATACGCAGCATGGTTCCCAGACCCAAGGTGGCAACAGTGCCAAGTCGGGCTGGTTTGATAGTACCAAGTGGCTCCTGCAATCTGCCATCTAAAAGCTGGCAGGCGAGTTTTGTTTTCCAGGGAAAAGCGCCGTTGTTTGTGTTTGGGGGCCTGTGGATGGGAGTGGCCGGCTGGCTACTTAGAATCCACGATACGCAGGATGGTTCCCAGACCAGAGGTGGCACTAGTGCCAAGTTGGGCTGGTTTGATAGTACCAAGTGGCTCCTGCAATCTGCCATCCAGAAGCGGGGCAGCTTACTTTTGTTTGCCAGGGAAACGGGCCGAGGTTTGTGTCTGGAGGCCTATGGCTGGGAGTGACCGGCTGGCTCCTGAAAAGCTACGATAGGCAGGATGGTGACCAGACCCATGGTGGCACCAGTGCCAAGTTGGGCTGGTTTGATAGTACCAAGTGGCTCCTGCAATCTGCCATCAAAAAGTTGGCAGGCGAGTTTTGTTTTCCATGGAAAAGCGCCGTTGTTTGTGTTTGGGGGCCTGTGGCGGGGAGTGGCCGGCTGGCTCCTTAGAATCCACGATGCGCAGCATGGTTCCCAGACCAGAGGTGGCACCAGTGCCAAGTCGGGCTGGTTTGATAGTACCAAGTGCGTTCTGCAATCTGCCATCCAGAAGCGGGGCAGCTTACTTTTGTTTGCCAGGGAAACGGGCCGAGCTTTGTGTCTCGGGGCCTATGGCTGGGAGTGGCCGGCTGGCTAATTAGAATCCACGACAGGCAGGATGGTTCCCAGACCAGAGGTGGCACCAGTGCCAAGTCGGGCTAGTTTGATGGTGAAAGTGGCTCTTGCAATCTGCCATCCAGAAGCGGGTTAACTTACTTTTGTTTGCCAGGGAAACGGGCCGAGGTTTTGTCTGGGGGCCTATGGCTGGGAGTGACCGGCTGGCTCCTGAAAAGCTACGATAGGCAGGATGGTGACCAGACCCATGGTGGCACCAGTGCCAAGTTGGGCTGGTTTGATAGTACCAAGTGGCTCCTGCAATCTGCCATCAAAAAGTTGGCAGGAGAGTTTTGTTTTCCAGGGAAAAGCGCCGTTGTTTGTGTTTGGGGGCCTGTGGCGGGGAGTGGCCAGCTGGATCCTTAGAATCCACGATACGCAGCATGGTTCCCAGACCCAAGGTGGCACCAGTGCCAAGTTGGGCTGGTTTGATGGTACCAAGTGGCTCCTGCAATCTGCCATCCAGAAGCGGGGCAGCTGACTTTTGTTTGCCAGGGAAACGGGCCGAGCTTTGTGTCTGGGGGCCTATGGCTGGGAGTGACCGGCTGTCTCCTGAAAAGCTACCATAGGCAGGATGGTGACCAGACCCATGGTGGCACCAGTGCCAAGTTGGGCTGATTTGATAGTACCAAGTGGCTCCTGCAATCTGCCATCAAAAAGTTGGCAGGCGAATTTTGTTTTCCAGGGAAAAGCGCCGTTGTTTTTGTTTGGGGGCCTGTGGGTGGGAGTGGCCGGCTGGCTCCTTAGAATCCACGATACGCAGCATGGTTCCCAGACCCAAGGTGGCAACAGTGCCAAGTCGGGCTGGTTTGATAGTACCAAGTGGCTCCTGCAATCTGCCATCAAAAAGTTGGCAGGCGAGTTTTCTTTTCCAGGGAAAAGCGCCGTTGTTTGTGTTTGGGGGCCTGTGGATGGGAGTGGCCGGCTGGCTCCTTAGAATCCACGATACGCAGCATGGTTCCCAGACCAGATGTGGCACCAGTGCCAAGTTGGGCTGGTTTGATGGTGAAAAGTGGCTCCTGCAATATGCCATCCAGTAGCGGGGTAGCTTACTTTTTTTTGCCAGGGAAACGGGCCGAGGTTTTTGTCTGGAGGCCTATGGCTGGGAGTGACCGGCTGGCTCCTGAAAAGCTGCGATAGGCAGGATGGTGACCAGACCCATGGTGGCACCAGTGCCAAGTTGGGCTGGTTTGATAGTACCAAGTGGCTCCTGCAATCTGCCATCAAAAAGTTGGCAGGCGAGTTTTGTTTTCCAGGGAAAAGCGCCGTTGTTTGTGTTTGCGGGCCTGTGGCTGGGAGTGGCCGGCTGGCTCCTTAGAATCCACGATACGCAGGATGGTTCCCAGACCCAAGGTGGCACCAGTGCCAAGTCGGGCTGGTTTGATAATACCAAGTGGTTCCTGCAATCTGCCATCCAGAAGCGGGGCAGCTGAATTTTGTTTGCCAGGGAAACGGGCCGAGCTTTGTGTTTGGGGGCCTCTGGCTGGGAGTGGCCGGCTGGCTAATTAGAATCCACGACAGGCAGGATGGTTCCCAGACCAGAGGTGGCACCAGTGCCAAGTCGGGCTAGTTTGACAGTGTCAAGTGCCTCATGCAATCTCCCATCCAGAAACGGGGCAGCTGAGTTCTTTTGCCTGTGAACCGGCCGTTGTTTTTGATTGGGGTCTGTGGCCGAGAATGGTCAACTGTCTCCTGACAATCCACAATACGCAGGATGGTTCCCAGACTCAAGGTGGCACCAGGGCCAAGTCGGGCTGGTTTGATAGTACCAAGTGCGTCCTGCAATCTGCCATCCTGACGCGGGGCAGCGGATCTTTGTTTGCCAGAGTAAAGGTCCGTGGTTTGTTTTTGGGGGCATATGGCTGGGAGTGGCCGGCTGGCTCCTTAAGAAGTTCAATACGCAGGATGGTTCCCAGATCGAAGGTGGCACCATTGCCAAGTTTGGCTGTTTTTGTAGTATCAAGTCCGTCCTGCAATTTTCCATCCAGAAGAGGGGCAGTTGAGTTTTGTTTTCCAGGGAAAAGCGCCGTTGTTTTTGTTTGGAGGCCTGTGGCTGGGAGTGGCCGGTTGGCTCCTTTCAACACACGATACGCCGGATGGTTCCCAGACCCAAGGTGGCAACAGTGCCAAGTCGGGCTGGTTTGATAGTACCAAGTGGCTCCTGCAATCTGCCATCAAAAAGTTGGCAGGCGAGTTTTGTTTTCCAGGGAAAAGCGCCGTTGTTTGTGTTTGGGGGCCTGTGGCTGGGAGTGGCCGGCTGGCTCCTTAGAATCCACGATGCGCAGCATGGTTCCCAGACCAGAGGTGGCACCAGTGCCAAGTCGGGCTGGTTTGAAAATACCAATTGCGTTCTGCAATCTGCCATCCAGAAGCGGGGCAGCTTACTTTTGTTTGCCAGGGAAACGGGCCGAGCTTTGTGTCTCGGGGCCTATGGCTGGGAGTGGCCGGCTGGCTAATTAGAATCCACGACAGGCAGGATGGTTCCCAGACCAGAGGTGGCACCTGTGCCAAGTCGGGCTAGTTTGATGGTGAAAAGTGGCTCCTGCAATCTGCCATCCAGAAGCGGGGTAGCTTACTTTTGTTTGCCAGGGAAACGGGCCGAGCTTTGTGTCTGGGGGCCTATGGCTGGGAGTGACCGGCTGTCTCCTGAAAAGCTACGATAGGCAGGATGGTGACCAGACCCATGGTGGCACCAGTGCCAAGTTGGGCTGATTTGATAGTACCAAGTGGCTCCTGCAATCTGCCATCAAAAAGTTGGCAGGCGAATTTTGTTTTCCAGGGAAAAGCGCCGTTGTTTGTGTTTGGGGGCCTGTGGGTGGGAGTGGCCGGCTGGCTCCTTAGAATCCACGATACGCAGCATGGTTCCCAGACCCAAGGTGGCAACAGTGCCAAGTCGGGCTGGTTTGATAGTACCAAGTGGCTCCTGCAATCTGCCATCAAAAAGTTGGCAGGCGAGTTTTTTTTTCCAGGGAAAAGCGCCGTTGTTTTTGTTTGGGGGCCTGTGGATGGGAGTGACCGGCTGGCTCCTTAGAATCCACGATACGCAGCATGGTTCCCAGACCAGAGGGGGCACCAGTGCCAAGTTGGGCTGCTTTGATGGTACCAAGTGGTTCCTGCAATCTGCCATCCAGAAGCGGGGCAGCTTACTTTTGTTTGCCAGGGAAACGGGCCGAGCTTTTTGTCTGGGGGCCTATGGCTGGGAGTGACCAGCTGGCTCCTGAAAAGCTACGATAGGCAGGATGGTGACCAGACCCATGGTGGCACCAGCGCCAAGGTAGGCTGGTTTGATAGTACCAAGTGGCTCCTGCAATCTGCCATCAAAAAGTTGTCAGGCGAGTTTTGTTTTCCAGGGAAAAGCGCCGTTGTTTGTGTTTGGGGGCCTGTGGCTGGGAGTGGCCGGCTGGCTCCTTAGAATCCACGATGCGCAGCATGGTTCCCAGACCAGAGGTGGCACCAGTGCCAAGTCGGGCTGGTTTGATAGTACCAAGTGCGTTCTGCAATCTGCCATCCAGAAGCGGGGCAGCTGAATTTTGTTTGCCAGGGAAACGGGCCGAGTATTGTGTCTGGGGGCCTATGGCTGGGAGTGGCCGGCTGGCTAATTAGAATCCACGACAGGCAGGATGGTTCCCAGACCAGAGGTGGCACCAGTGCCAAGTCGGGCTAGTTTGATGGTGAAAAGTGGCTCCTGCAATCTGCCATCCAGAAGCGGGTTAACTTACTTTTGTTTGCCAGGGAAACGGGCCGAGGTTTTTGTCTGGGGGCCTATGGCTGGGAGTGACCGGCTGGCTCCTGAAAAGCAACAATAGGCAGGATGGTTCCCAGACCCATGGTGGCACCAGTGCCAAGTTGGGCTGGTTTGATAGTACCAAGTGGCTCCTGCAATCTGCCATCAAAAAGTTGGCAGGCGAGTTTTTTATCCAGGGAAAAGCGCCGTTGATTTTGTTTGGGGGCCTGTGGATGGGAGTGGCCGGATGGCTAATTAGAATCCACGATACGCAGCATGGTTCCCAGACCAGAGGTGGCACCAGTGCCAAGTCGGGCTAGTTTGATGGTGCAAAGTGGCTCCTGCAATCTGCCATCCAGAAGCGGGGCAGCTTACTTTTGTTTGCCAGGGAACCGACCGAGGTTTGTGTCTGGGGGCCTATGGCTGGGAGTGACCGGCTAGGTCCTGAAAAGCTACGATAGGCAGGATGGTGACCAGACCCAAGGTGGCAACAGTGCCAAGTCGGGCTGGTTTGATAGTACCAAGTGGCTCCTGCAATCTGCCATCAAAATTTGGCAGGCGAGTTTTGTTTTCCAGGGAAAAGCGCCGTTGTTTTTGTTTGGGGGCCTGTGGATGGGGGTGACCGGCTGGCTCCTTAGAATCCACGATACGCAGCATGGTTCCCAGACCAGAGGTGGCACCTGTGCCAAGTTGGGCTGGTTTGATGGTACCAAGTGGTTCCTGCAATCTGCCATCCAGAAGCGGGGCAGCTTACTTTTGTTTGCCAGGGAAACGGGCCGAGGTTTGTGTCTGGGGGCCTATGCCTGGGAGTGACCAGCAGGCTCCTGAAAAGCTACGATAGGCAGGATGGTGACCAGACCCATGGTGGCACCAGCGCCAAGGTAGGCTGGTTTGATAGTACCAAGTGGCTCCTGCAATCTGCCATCAAAAAGTTGGCAGGCGAGTTTTGTTTTCCAGGGAAAAGCGCCGTTGTTTGTGTTTGGGGGCCTGTGGATGGGAGTGGCCGGCTGGCTCCTTAGAATCCACAACGCGCAGCATGGTTCCCAGACCAGAGGTGGCACCAGTGCCAAGTCGGGCTGGTTTGATAGTACCAAGTGCGTTCTGCAATCTGCCATCCAGAAGCGGGGCAGCTGAATTTTGTTTGCCAGGGAAACGGGCCGAGCTTTGTGTCTCGGGGCCTATGGCTGGGAGTGGCCGGCTGGCTAATTAGAATCCACGACAGGCAGGATGGTTCCCAGACCAGAGGTGGCACCAGTGCCAAGTCGGGCTAGTTTGATGGTGAAAAGTGGCTCCTGCAATCTGCCATCCAGAAGCGGGTTAACTTACTTTTGTTTGCCAGGGAAACGGGCCGAGGTTTTTGTCTGGGGGCCTATGGCTGGGAGTGACCGGCTGGCTCCTGAAAAGCTACGATAGGCAGGATGGTGACCAGACCCATGGTGGCACCAGTGCCAAGTTGGGCTGGTTTGATAGTACCAAGTGGCTCCTGCAATCTGCCATCAAAAGTTGGCAGGCGAGTTTTTTATCCAGGGAAAAGCGCCGTTGATTTTGTTTGGGGATCTGTGGATGGGAGAGGCCGGATGGCTAATTAGAATCCACGATACGCAGCATGGTTCCCAGACCTGAGGTGGCACCAGTGCCAAGTCGGGCTAGTTTGATGGTCCAAAGTGGCTCCTGCAATCTGCCATCCAGAAGCGGGGCAGCTTACTTTTGTTTGCCAGGGAACCGACCGAGGTTTGTGTCTGGGGGCCTATGGCTGGGAGTGACCGGCTAGGTCCTGAAAAGCTACGATAGGCAGGATGGTGACCAGACCCATGGTGGCACCAGTGCCAAGTTGGGCTGGTTTGATAGTACCAAGTGGCTCCTGCAATCTGCCATCAAAAAGTTGTCAGGCGAGTTTTGTTTTCCAGGGAAAAGCGCCGTTGTTTGTGTTTGGGGGCCTGTGGCTGGGAGTGGCCGGCTGGCTCCTTAGAATCCACGATACGCAGGATGGTTCCCAGACCAGAGGTGGCACCAGTGCCAAGTCGGGCTAGTTTGATGGTGCAAAGTGGCTCCTGCAATATGCCATCCAGTAGCGGGGTAGCTTACTTTTTTTTGCCAGGGAAACGGGCCGAGGTTTTTGTCTGGAGGCCTATGGCTGGGAGTGACCGGCTGGCTCCTGAAAAGCTACGATAGGCAGGATGGTGACCAGACCCATGGTGGCACCAGTGCCAAGTTGGGCTGGTTTGATAGTACCAAGTGGCTCCTGCAATCTGCCATCAAAAAGTTGGCAGGCGAGTTTTGTTTTCCAGGGAAAAGCGCCGTTGTTTGTGTTTGCGGGCCTGTGGATGGGAGTGGCCGGCTGGCTCCTTAGAATCCACGTTACGCAGGATGTTTCCCAGACCCAAGGTGGCACCAGTGCCAAGTCGGGCTGGTTTGATAATGCCAAGTGGTTCCTGCAATCTGCCATCCAGAAGCAGGGCAGCTGAATTTTGTTTGCCAGGGAAACGGGCCGAGTTTTGTGTTTGGGGGCCTGTGGCTGGCAGTGGCCGGCTGGCTCCTGAAAATCCATGATACGCAGCATGGTTCCCAGACCCAAGATGGCACCAGTGCCAAGTGGGGCTGGTTTGACAGTGTCAAGTGCCTCATGCAATCTCCCATCCAGAAACGGGGCAGTTGAGTTCTTTTGCCTGTGAACCGGCCGTTGTTTTTGATTGGGGTCTGTGGCCGAGAATGGTCGACTGTCTCCTGACAATCCACAATACGCAGGATGGTTCCCAGACTCAAGGTGGCACCAGGGCCAAGTCGGGCTGGTTTGATAGTACCAAGTGCGTCCTGCAATCTGCCATCCTGACGCGGGGCAGCGGATCTTTGTTTGCCAGAGTAAAGGTCCGTGGTTTGTTTTTGGGGGCATATGGCTGGGAGTGGCCGGCTGGCTCCTTAAGAAGTTCGATACGCAGGATGGTTCCCAGATCGATGGTGGCACCATTGCCAAGTTTGGCTGTTTTTGTAGTACCAAGTGCGTCCTGCAATTTTCCATCCAGAAGAGGGGCAGTTGAGTTTTGTTTTCCAGGGAAAAGCGCCGTTGTTTTTGTTTGGAGGCCTGTGGCTGGGAGTGGCCGGCTGGCTCCTTTCAACACACGATACGCCGGATGGTTCCCAGACCCAAGGTGGCAACAGTGCCAAGTCGGGCTGGTTTGATACTACCAAGTGGTTCCTGCAATCTGCCATCCAGAAGCGGGGCAGCTTACTTTTGTTTGCCAGGGAAACGGGCCGAGGTTTGTGTCTGGGGGCCTATGGCTGGGAGTGACCGGCTGGCTCCTGAAAAGCTACGATAGGCAGGATGGTGACCAGACCCATGGTGGCACCAGTGCCAAGTTGGGCTGGTTTGATAGTACCAAGTGGCTCCTGCAATCTGCCATCAAAAAGTTGGCAGGCGAGTTTTGTTTTCCAGGGAAAAACGCCGTTGTTTGTGTTTGCGGGCCTGTGGCTGGGAGTGGCCAGCTGTCTCCTTAGAATCCACGATACGCAGGATGGTTCCCAGACCAGAGGTGGCACCAGTGCCAAGTCGGGCTGGTTTGATGGTGCAAAGTGGCTCCTGCAATCTGCCATCCAGAAGTGGGGCAGCTTACTTTTGTTTGCCAGGGAAACGGGCCGAGGTTTGTGTCTGGGGCCCTATGGCTGGGAGTGACCGGCTGGCTCCTGAAAAGCTACGATAGGCAGGATGGTGACCAGACCCATGGTGGCACCAGTGCCAAGTTGGGCTGGTTTGATAGTACCAAGTGGCTCCTGCAATCTGCCATCAAAAAGTTGTCAGGCGAGTTTTGTTTTCCAGGGAAAAGCGCCGTTGTTTTTGTTTAGAGGCCTGTGGCTGGGAGTGGCCGGCTGCCTCCTTTGAACCCAGGATACGCAGGATGGTTCCCAGAGCCAAGGTGGCACCAGTGCAAAGTTGGGCTGGTTTGATAGTACCAAGTCGCTCCTGCAATCTGCCATCCAGAAGCGGGGCAGCTTACTTTTGTTTGCCAGGGAAACGGGCCGAGGTATTTGTCTGGGGGCCTATGGCTGGGAGTGACCGGCTGGCTACTATAAAGCTACGATAGGCAGGATGGTTACCAGACTCATGGTAGCACCAGTGCGAAGTCGGGCTGGTTTGATAATACTAAATAGCTCCTGAAATCTGCCATTCAGACGCGGGGCAGCGGATTTTTGTTTCCTGGAGAAAAGTTCCGTGGTTTTTTTTTGGGGGTATATGGCTGGACGTGGCCGGCTGGCTCCTTAAAAAGATCGATACGCAGGATTGTTCCCTGACCCAAGGTGGCATCAGTGCCAAGTCGGGCTGTTTTCGTAGTACCAAGTGCGTCCTGCAATTTGCCATCCAGAAGAGGGGCAGTTGAGTTTTGTTTGCAAGAGAAAAGTGCCGTGGTATGTGTTTGCGGGCATATGGCTGAGAGTGGCCGGCTGGCCCCTGAAAATCCACGATAGGCAGGATGGTTCCCAGAGCCAAGGTGGCACCAGTGCCATGTTGGCCTGGTTTGATAGTACCATGTGGCTCCTGCAATCTGCCATCCAGAAGCGGGGCAGCTTACTTTTGTTTGCCAGGGAAACGGGCCGAGGTATTTGTCTGGGGGCCTATGGCTGGGAGTGACCGGCTGGCTCCTGAAAAGCTACGATAGGCAGGATGGTGACCAGACCCATGGTGGCACCAGTGCCAAGTTGGGCTGATTTCATAGTACCAAGTGGCTCCTGCAATCTGCCATCAAAATGTTGGCAGGCGAGTTTTGTTTTCCAGGGAAAAGCGCCGTTGTTTTTGTTTAGAGGCCTGTGGCTGGGAGTGGCCAGCTGTCTCCTTAGAATCCACGATACGCAGGATGGTTCCCAGACCAGAGGTGGCACCAGTGCCAAGTCGGGCTGGTTTGATGGTGCAAAGTGGCTCCTGCAATATGCCATCCAGAAGCGGGGCAGCTGAATTTTGTTTGCCAGGGAAACGGGCCGAGCTTTGTGTCTCGGGGCCTATGGCTGGGAGTGGCCGGCTGGCTAATTAGAATCCACGACAGGCAGGATGGTTCCCAGACCAGAGGTGGCACCAGTGCCAAGTCGGGCTAGTTTGATGGTGAAAAGTGGCTCCTGCAATCTGCCATCCAGAAGCGGGGTAGCTTACTTTTGTTTGCCAGGGAAACGGGCCGAGGTATTTGTCTGGGGGCCTATGGCTGGGAGTGACCGGCTGGCTCCTGAAAAGCTACGATAGGCAGGATGGTGACCAGACCCATGGTGGCACCAGTGCCAAGTTGGGCTGGTTTGATAGTACCAAGTGGCTCCTGCAATCTGCCATCAAAAATTTGGCAGGAGAGTTTTGTTTTCCAGGGAAAAGCGCCGTTGTTTGTGTTTGGGGGCCTGTGGCTGGGAGTGGCCAGCTGGCTCCTTAGAATCCACGATACGCAGCATGGTTCCCAGACCCAAGGTGGCACCAGTGCCAAGTCGGGCTGGTTTGATAGTACCAAGTGGCTCCTGCAATCTGCCATCAAAAAGTTGGCAGGCGAATTTTGTTTTCCAGGGAAAAGCGCCGTTGTTTGTGTTTGGGGGCCTGTGGGTGGGAGTGGCCGGCTGGCTCCTTAGAATCCACGATACGCAGCATGGTTCCCAGACCCAAGGTGGCAACAGTGGCAAGTCGGGCTGGTTTGATAGTACCAAGTGGCTCCTGCAATCTGCCATCAAAAAGTTGGCAGGCGAGTTTTGTTTTCCAGGGAAAAGCGCCGTTGTTTGTGTTTGGGGGCCTGTGGATGGGAGTGACCGGCTGGCTCCTTAGAATCCACGATACGCAGCATGGTTCCCAGACCAGAGGTGGCACCAGTGCCAAGTTGGGCTGGTTTGATGGTACCAAGTGGTTCCTGCAATCTGCCATCCAAAAGCGGGGTAGCTTACTTTTGTTTGCCAGGGAAACGGGCCGAGGTTTGTGTCTGGGGGCCTATGGCTGGGAGTGACCGGCTGGCTCCTGAAAAGCTACGATAGGCAGGATGGTGACCAGACCCATGGTGGCACCAGCGCCAAGTTGGGCTGGTTTGATAGTACCAAGTGGCTCCTGCAATCTGCCATCAAAAAGTTGGCAGGCGAGTTTTGTTTTCCAGGGAAAAGCGCCGTTGTTTGTGTTTGGGGGCCTGTGGGTGGGAGTGGCCGGCTGACTCCTTAGAATCCACGATACGCAGCATGGTTCCCAGACCAGAGGTGGCACCAGTGCCAAGTCGGGCTGGTTTGATAGTACCAAGTGCGTTCTGCAATCTCCCATCCAGAAGCGGGGCAGCTGAATTTTGTTTGCCAGGGAAACGGGCCGAGCTTTGTGTTTGGGGGCCTGTGGCTGGCAGTGGCCGGCTGGCTAATTAGAATCCATGATACGCAGGATGGTTCCCAGACCAGAGGTGGCACCAGTGCCAAGTCGGGCTAGTTTGATGGTGAAAAGTGGCTCCTGCAATATGCCATCCAGTAGCGGGGTAGCTTACTTTTTTTTGCCAGGGAAACGGGCCGAGGTTTTTGTCTGGAGGCCTATGGCTGGGAGTGACCGGCTGGCTCCTGAAAAGCTACGATAGGCAGGATGGTGACCAGACCCATGGTGGCACCAGTGCCAAGTTGGGCTGGTTTGATAGTACCAAGTGGCTCCTGCAATCTGCCATCAAAAAGTTGTCAGGCGAGTTTTGTTTTCCAGGGAAAAGCGCCGTTGTTTGTGTTTGGGGGCCTGTGGGTGGGAGTGGCCGGCTGACTCCTTAGAATCCACGATACGCAGGATGTTTCCCAGACCCAAGGTGGCACCAGTGCCAAGTCGGGCTGGTTTGATAATACCAAGTGGTTCCTGCAATCTGCCATCCAGAAGCGGGGCAGCTGAATTTTGTTTGCCAGGGAAACGGGCCGAGCTTTGTGTTTGGGGGCCTGTGGCTGGCAGTGGCCGGCTGGCTCCTGAAAATCCATGATACGCAGCATGGTTCCCAGACCCAAGATGGCACCAGTGCCAAGTGGGGCTGGTTTGACAGTGTCAAGTGCCTCATGCAATCTCCCATCCAGAAACGGGGCAGCTGAGTTCTTTTGCCTGTGAACCGGCCGTTGTTTTTGATTGGGGTCTGTGGCCGAGAATGGTCGACTGGCTCCTGACAATCCACAATACCCAGGATGGTTCCCAGACTCAAGGTGGCACCAGGGCCAAGTCGGGCTGGTTTGATAGTACCAAGTGCGTCCTGCAATCTGCCATCCTGACGCGGGGCAGCGGATCTTTGTTTGCCAGAGTAAAGGTCCGTGGTTTGTTTTTGGGGGCATATGGCTGGGAGTGGCCGGCTGGCTCCTTAAGAAGTTCGATACGCAGGATGGTTCCCAGATCGAAGGTGGCACCATTGCCAAGTTTGGCTGTTTTTGTAGTACCAAGTGCGTCCTGCAATTTTCCATCCAGAAGAGGGGCAGTTGAGTTTTGTTTTCCAGGGAAAAGCGCCGTTGTTTTTGTTTGGAGGCCTGTGGCTGGGAGTGGCCGGCTGGCTCCTTTCAACACACGATACGCCGGATGGTTCCCAGACCCAAGGTGGCAACAGTGCCAAGTCGGGCTGGTTTGATACTACCAAGTGGTTCCTGCAATCTGCCATCCAGAAGCGGGGCAGCTTACTTTTTTTTGCCAGGGAAACGGGCCGAGGTTTGTGTCTGGGGGCCTATGGCTGGGAGTGACCGGCTGGCTCCTGAAAAGCTACGATAGGCAGGATGGTGACCAGACCCATGGTGGCACCAGTGCCAAGTTGGGCTGGTTTGATAGTACCAAGTGGCTCCTGCAATCTGCCATCAAAAAGTTGGCAGGCGAGTTTTGTTTTCCAGGGAAAAGCGCCGTTGTTTGTGTTTGGGGGCCTGTGGCTGGGAGTGGCCGGCTGGCTCCTTAGAATCCACGATAGGCAGGATGGTTCCCAGACCAGAGGTGGCACCAGTGCCAAGTTGGGCTGGTTTGATAGTACCAAGTGCGTCCTGCAATCTGCCATCCAGAAGAGGGGCAGCTTACTTTTGTTTTCCAGGGAAACGGGCCGAGGTTTGTGTCTGGGGCCCTATGGCTGGGAGTGACCGGCTGGCTCCTGAAAAGCTACGATAGGCAGGATGGTGACCAGACCCATGGTGGCACCAGTGCCAAGTTGGGCTGGTTTGATAGTACCAAGTGGCTCCTGCAATATGCCATCAAAAAGTTGTCAGGCGAGTTTTGTTTTCCAGGGAAAAGCGCCGTTGTTTTTGTTTAGAGGCCTGTGGCTGGGAGTGGCCACCTGTCCTCGTAGAATCTACGTTAAGCAGCATGGTTCCCAGAGCCAAGGTGGCACCAGGGCCAAGTCGGGCTGGTTTGATAGTACCAAGTGGCTCCTGCAATCTGCCATCCAAAAGCGGGGTAGCTTACTTTTGTTTGCCAGGGAAACGGGCCGAGGTTTGTGTCTGGGGGCCTATGGCAGGGAGTGACCGGCTGGCTCCTGAAAAGCTACGATAGGCAGGATGGTGACCAGACCCATGGTGGCACAAGTGCCAAGTTGGGCTGGTTTGATAGTACCAAGTGGCTCCTGCAATCTGCCATCAAAAAGTTGGCAGGAGAGTTTTGTTTTCCAGGGAAAAGCGCCGTTGTTTGTGTTTGGGGGCCTGTGGCTGGGAGTGGCCAACTGGCTCCTTAGAATCCACGATACACAGGATGGTTCCCAGACCCATGGTGGCACCAGTGCCAAGTTGGGCTGGTTTGATATTACCAAGTGGCTCCTGCAATCTGCCATCCAGAAGCGGGGCAGCTGACTTTTGTTTGCCAGGGAAACGGGCCGAGCTTTGTGTCTGGGGGCCTATGGCTGGGAGTGACCGGCTGTCTCCTGAAAAGCTACCATAGGCAGGATGGTGACCAGAGCCATGGTGGCACCAGTGCCAAGTTGGGCTGATTTGATAGTACCAAGTGGCTCCTGCAATCTGCCATCAAAAAGTTGGCAGGCGAATTTTGTTTTCCAGGGAAAAGCGCCGTTGTTTTTGTTTGGGGGCCTGTGGCAGGGAGTGGCCGGCTGGCTCCTTAGAATCCACGATACGCAGCATGGTTCCCAGACCCAAGGTGGCAACAGTGCCAAGTCGGGCTGGTTTGATAGTACCAAGTGGCTCCTGCAATCTGCCATCAAAAAGCTGGCAGGCGAGTTTTGTTTTCCAGGGAAAAGCGCCGTTGTTTGTGTTTGGGGGCCTGTGGATGGGAGTGGCCGGCTGGCTCCTTAGAATCCACGATACGCAGGATGGTTCCCAGACCAGAGGTGGCACTAGTGCCAAGTTGGGCTGGTTTGATAGTACCAAGTGGCTCCTGCAATCTGCCATCCAGAAGAGGGGCAGCTTACTTTTGTTTGCCAGGGAAACGGGCCGAGGTTTGTGTCTGGGGCCCTATGGCTGGGAGTGACCGGCTGGCTCCTGAAAAGCTACGATAGGCAGGATGTTGACCAGACCCATGGTGGCACCAGTGCCAAGTTGGGCTGGTTTGATAGTACCAAGTGGCTCCTGCAATCTGCCATCAAAAAGTTGTCAGGCGAGTTTTGTTTTCCAGGGAAAAGCGCCGTTGTTTTTGTTTAGAGGCCTGTGGCTGGGAGTGGCCGGCTGCCTCCTTTGAACCCAGGATACGCAGGATGGTTCCCAGAGCCAAGGTGGCACCAGTGCAAAGTTGGGCTGGTTTGATAGTACCAAGTGGCTCCTGCAATCTGCCATCCAGAAGCGGGGCAGCTTACTTTTGTTTGCCAGGGAAACGGGCCGAGGTATTTGTCTGGGGGCCTATGGCTGGGAGTGACCGGCTGGCTACTGAAAAGCTACGATAGGCAGGATGGTTACCAGACTCATGGTAGCACCAGTGCCAAGTCGGGCTGGTTTGATAATACTAAATAGCTCCTGAAATCTGCCATTCAGACGCGGGGCAGCGGATTTTTGTTTCCTGGAGAAAAGTTCCGTGGTTTTTTTTTGGGGGTATATGGCTGGACGTGGCCGGCTGGCTCCTTAAAAAGATCGATACGCAGGATTGTTCCCTGACCCAAGGTGGCATCAGTGCCAAGTCGGGCTGTTTTCGTAGTACCAAGTGCGTCCTGCAATTTGCCATCCAGAAGAGGGGCAGTTGAGTTTTGTTTGCAAGAGAAAAGGGCCGTGGTATGTGTTTGCGGGCATATGGCTGAGAGTGGCCGGCTGGCCCCTGAAAATCCACGATAGGCAGGATGGTTCCCAGAGCCAAGGTGGCACCAGTGCCATGTTGGCCTGGTTTGATAGTACCAAGTGGCTCCTGCAATCTGCCATCCAGAAGCGGGGCAGCTTACTTTTGTTTGCCAGGGAAACGGGCCGAGGTATTTGTCTGGGGGCCTATGGCTGGGAGTGACCGGCTGGCTCCTGAAAAGCTACGATAGGCAGGATGGTGACCAGACCCATGGTGGCACCAGTGCCAAGTTGGGCTGATTTCATAGTACCAAGTGGCTCCTGCAATCTGCCATCAAAATGTTGGCAGGCGAGTTTTGTTTTCCAGGGAAAAGCGCCGTTGTTTTTGTTTAGAGGCCTGTGGCTGGGAGTGGCCACCTGTCCTCGTAGAATCTACGTTAAGCAGCATGGTTCCCAGAGCCAAGGTGGCACCAGGGCCAAGTCGGGCTGGTTTGATAGTACCAAGTGGCTCCTGCAATCTGCCATCCAAAAGCGGGGTAGCTTACTTTTGTTTGCCAGGGAAACGGGCCGAGGTTTGTGTCTGGGGGCCTATGGCAGGGAGTGACCGGCTGGCTCCTGAAAAGCTACGATAGGCAGGATGGTGACCAGACCCATGGTGGCACAAGTGCCAAGTTGGGCTGGTTTGATAGTACCAAGTGGCTCCTGCAATCTGCCATCAAAAAGTTGGCAGGAGAGTTTTGTTTTCCAGGGAAAAGCGCCGTTGTTTGTGTTTGGGGGCCTGTGGCTGGGAGTGGCCAACTGGCTCCTTAGAATCCACGATACGCAGGATGGTTCCCAGACCCATGGTGGCACCAGTGCCAAGTTGGGCTGGTTTGATATTACCAAGTGGCTCCTGCAATCTGCCATCCAGAAGCGGGGCAGCTGACTTTTGTTTGCCAGGGAAACGGGCCGAGCTTTGTGTCTGGGGGCCTATGGCTGGGAGTGACCGGCTGTCTCCTGAAAAGCTACCATAGGCAGGATGGTCACCAGACCCATGGTGGCACCAGTGCCAAGTTGGGCTGATTTGATAGTACCAAGTGGCTCCTGCAATCTGCCATCAAAAAGTTGGCAGGCGAATTTTGTTTTCCAGGGAAAAGCGCCGTTGTTTTTGTTTGGGGGCCTGTGGCAGGGAGTGGCCGGCTGGCTCCTTAGAATCCACGATACGCAGCATGGTTCCCAGACCCAAGGTGGCAACAGTGCCAAGTCGGGCTGGTTTGATAGTACCAAGTGGCTCCTGCAATCTGCCATCAAAAAGCTGGCAGGCGAGTTTTGTTTTCCAGGGAAAAGCGCCGTTGTTTGTGTTTGGGGGCCTGTGGATGGGAGTGGCCGGCTGGCTCCTTAGAATCCACGATACGCAGGATGGTTCCCAGACCAGAGGTGGCACTAGTGCCAAGTTGGGCTGGTTTGATAGTACCAAGTGGCTCCTGCAATCTGCCATCCAGACGCGGGGCAGCTTACTTTTGTTTGCCAGGGAAACGGGCCGAGGTTTGTGTCTGGGGGCCTATGGCTGGGAGTGACGGGCTGGCTCCTGAAAAGCTACGAGAGGCAGGATGGTGACCAGACCCATGGTGGCACCAGTGCCAAGTTGGGCTGGTTTGATAGTACCAAGTGGCTCCTGCAATCTGCCATCAAAAAGTTGGCAGGCGAGTTTTGTTTTCCAGGGAAAAGCGCCGTTGTTTTTGTTTGGGGGCCTGTGGCTGGGAGTGGCCGGCTGGCTCCTTACAATCCACGATGCGCAGCATGGTTCCCAGACCAGAGGTGGCACCAGTGCCAAGTCGGGCTGGTTTGATAGTACCAAGTGCGTTCTGCAATCTGCCATCCAGAAGCGGGGCAGCTTACTTTTGTTTGCCAGGGAAACGGGCCGAGCTTTGTGTCTCGGGGCCTATGGCTGGGAGTGGCCGGCTGGCTAATTAGAATCCACGACAGGCAGGATGGTTCCCAGACCAGAGGTGGCACCAGTGCCAAGTCGGGCTAGTTTGATGGTGAAAAGTGGCTCTTGCAATCTGCCATCCAGAAGCGGGTTAACTTACTTTTGTTTGCCAGGGAAACGGGCCGAGGTTTTTGTCTGGGGGCCTATGGCTGGGAGTGACCGGCTGGCTCCTGAAAAGCTACGATAGGCAGGATGGTGACCAGACCCATGGTGGCACCAGTGCCAAGTTGGGCTGGTTTGATAGTACCAAGTGGCTCCTGCAATCTGCCATCAAAAAGTTGGCAGGAGAGTTTTGTTTTCCAGGGAAAAGCGCCGTTGTTTGTGTTTGGGGGCCTGTGGCGGGGAGTGGCCAGCTGGCTCCTTAGAATCCACGATACGCAGCATGGTTCCCAGACCCAAGGTGGCACCAGTGCCAAGTTGGGCTGGTTTGATAGTACCAAGTGGCTCCTGCAATCTGCCATCCAGAAGCGGGGCAGCTTACTTTTGTTTGCCAGGGAAACGGGCCGAGGTTTGTGTCTGGGGGCCTATGGCTGGGAGTGACCGGCTGGCTCCTGAAAAGCTACCATAGGCAGGATGGTGACCAGACCCATGGTGGCACCAGTGCCAAGTTGGGCTGATTTGATAGTACCAAGTGGCTCCTGCAATCTGCCATCAAAAAGTTGGCAGGCGAATTTTGTTTTCCAGGGAAAAGCGCCGTTGTTTGTGTTTGGGGGCCTGTGGGTGGGAGTGGCCGGCTGGCTCCTTAGAATCCACGATACGCAGCATGGTTCCCAGACCCAAGGTGGCAACAGTGCCAAGTCGGGCTGGTTTGATAGTACCAAGTGGCTCCTGCAATCTGCCATCAAAAAGTTGGCAGGCGAGTTTTGTTTTCCAGGGAAAAGCGCCGTTGTTTGTGTTTGGGGGCCTGTGGCTGGGAGTGGCCGGCTGGCTCCTTAGAATCCACGATACGCAGCATGGTTCCCAGACCAGATGTGGCACCAGTGCCAAGTTGGGCTGGTTTGATAGTACCAAGTGGCTCCTGCAATCTGCCATCCAGAAGCGGGGCAGCTTACTTTTGTTTGCCAGGGAAACGGGCCGAGGTATTTGTCTGGGGGCCTATGGCTGGGAGTGACCGGCTGGCTACTGAAAAGCTACGATAGGCAGGATGGTTACCAGACTCATGGTAGCACCAGTGCCAAGTCGGGCTGGTTTGATAATACTAAATAGCTCCTGAAATCTGCCATTCAGACGCGGGGCAGCGGATTTTTGTTTCCTGGAGAAAAGTTCCGTGGTTTTTTTTTGGGGGTATATGGCTGGACGTGGCCGGCTGGCTCCTTAAAAAGATCGATACGCAGGATTGTTCCCTGACCCAAGGTGGCATCAGTGCCAAGTTGGGCTGTTTTCGTACTACCAAGTGCGTCCTGCAATTTGCCATCCAGAAGAGGGGCAGTTGAGTTTTGTTTGCAAGAGAAAAGGGCCGTGGTATGTGTTTGCGGGCATATGGCTGAGAGTGGCCGGCTGGCCCCTGAAAATCCACGATAGGCAGGATGGTTCCCAGAGCCAAGGTGGCACCAGTGCCATGTTGGCCTGGTTTGATAGTACCATGTGGCTCCTGCAATCTGCCATCCAGAAGCGGGGCAGCTTACTTTTGTTTGCCAGGGAAACGGGCCGAGGTATTTGTCTGGGGGCCTATGGCTGGGAGTGACCGGCTGGCTCCTGAAAAGCTACGATAGGCAGGATGGTGACCAGACCCATGGTGGCACCAGTGCCAAGTTGGGCTGATTTCATAGTACCAAGTGGCTCCTGCAATCTGCCATCAAAATGTTGGCAGGCGAGTTTTGTTTTCCAGGGAAAAGCGCCGTTGTTTTTGTTTAGAGGCCTGTGGCTGGGAGTGGCCACCTGTCCTCGTAGAATCTACGTTACGCAGCATGGTTCCCAGAGCCAAGGTGGCACCAGGGCCAAGTCGGGCTGGTTTGATAGTACCAAGTGGCTCCTGCAATCTGCCATCCAAAAGCGGGGTAGCTTACTTTTGTTTGCCAGGGAAACGGGCCGAGGTTTGTGTCTGGGGGCCTATGGCAGGGAGTGACCGGCTGGCTCCTGAAAAGCTACGATAGGCAGGATGGTGACCAGACCCATGGTGGCACCAGTGCCAAGTTGGGCTGGTTTGATAGTACCAAGTGGCTCCTGCAATCTGCCATCAAAAAGTTGGCAGGAGAGTTTTGTTTTCCAGGGAAAAGCGCCGTTGTTTGTGTTTGGGGGCCTGTGGCTGGGAGTGGCCAGCTGGCTCCTTAGAATCCACGATACGCAGGATGGTTCCCAGACCCAAGGTGGCACCAGTGCCAAGTTGGGCTGGTTTGATATTACCAAGTGGCTCCTGCAATCTGCCATCCAGAAGCGGGGCAGCTGACTTTTGTTTGCCAGGGAAACGGGCCGAGCTTTGTGTCTGGGGGCCTATGGCTGGGAGTGACCGGCTGTCTCCTGAAAAGCTACCATAGGCAGGATGGTGACCAGACCCATGGTGGCACCAGTGCCAAGTTGGGCTGATTTGATAGTACCAAGTGGCTCCGTCAATCTGCCATCAAAATGTTGGCAGGCGAATTTTGTTTTCCAGGGAAAAGCGCCGTTGTTTGTGTTTGGGGGCCTGTGGCAGGGAGTGGCCGGCTGGCTCCTTAGAATCCACGATACGCAGCATGGTTCCCAGACCCAAGGTGGCAACAGTGCCAAGTCGGGCTGGTTTGATAGTACCAAGTGGCTCCTGCAATCTGCCATCAAAAAGTTGGCAGGCGAGTTTTGTTTTCCAGGGAAAAGCGCCGTTGTTTGTGTTTGGGGGCCTGTGGCTGGGAGTGGCCGGCTGGCTCCTTAGAACCCACGATGCGCAGCATGGTTCCCAGACCAGAGGTGGCACCAGTGCCAAGTCGGGCTGGTTTGATAGTACCAAGTGCGTTCTGCAATCTGCCATCCAGAAGGGGGGCAGCTGAATTTTGTTTGCCAGGGAAACGGGCCGAGTATTGTGTCTGGGGGCCTATGGCTGGGAGTGGCCGGCTGGCTAATTAGAATCCACGACAGGCAGGATGGTTCCCAGACCAGAGGTGGCACCAGTGCCAAGTCGGGCTAGTTTGATGGTTAAAAGTGGCTCCTGCAATCTGCCATCCAGAAGCGGGTTAACTTACTTTTGTTTGCCAGGCAACCGACCGAGGTTTGTGTCTGGGGGCCTATGGCTGGGAGTGACCGGCTAGGTCCTGAAAAGCTACGATAGGCAGGATGGTGACCAGACCCATGGTGGCACCAGTGCCAAGTTGGGCTGGTTTGATAGTACCAAGTGGCTCCTGCAATCTGCCATCAAAATGATGGCAGGCGAGTTTTTTATCCAGGGAAAAGCGCCGTTGTTTTTGTTTGGGGGCCTGTGGATGGGAGTGGCCGGATGGCTAATTAGAATCCACGATACGCAGCATGGTTCCCAGACCAGAGGTGGCACCAGTGCCAAGTCGGGCTAGTTTGATGGTCCAAAGTGGCTCCTGCAATCTGCCATCCAGAAGCGGGGCAGCTTACTTTTGTTTGCCAGGGAACCGACCGAGGTTTGTGTCTGGGGGCCTATGGCTGGGAGTGACCGGCTAGGTCCTGAAAAGCTACGATAGGCAGGATGGTGACCAGACCCATGGTGGCACCAGTGCCAAGTTGGGCTGGTTTGATAGTACCAAGTGGCTCCTGCAATCTGCCATCAAAATGTTGGCAGGCGAGTTTTTTATCCAGGGAAAAGCGCCGTTGTTTGTGTTTGGGGGCCTGTGGCTGGGAGTGGCCGGCTGGCTCCTTAGAATCCACGATACGCAGGATGTTTCCCAGACCCAAGGTGGCACCAGTGCCAAGTCGGGCTGGTTTGATAATACCAAGTGGTTCCTGCAATCTGCCATCCAGAAGCGGGGCAGCTGAATTTTGTTTGCCAGGGAAACGGGCCGAGCTTTGTGTTTGGGGGCCTGTGGCTGGCAGTGGCCGGCTGGCTCCTGAAAATCCATGATACGCAGCATGGTTCCCAGACCCAAGATGGCACCAGTGCCAAGTGGGGCTGGTTTGACAGTGTCAAGTGCCTCATGCAATCTCCCATCCAGAAACGGGGCAGCTGAGTTCTTTTGCCTGTGAACCGGCCGTTGTTTTTGATTGGGGTCTGTGGCCGAGAATGGTCGACTGGCTCCTGACAATCCACAATACCCAGGATGGTTCCCAGACTCAAGGTGGCACCAGGGCCAAGTCGGGCTGGTTTGATAGTACCAAGTGCGTCCTGCAATCTGCCATCCTGACGCGGGGCAGCGGATCTTTGTTTGCCAGAGTAAAGGTCCGTGGTTTGTTTTTGGGGGCATATGGCTGGGAGTGGCCGGCTGGCTCCTTAAGAAGTTCGATACGCAGGATGGTTCCCAGATCGAAGGTGGCACCATTGCCAAGTTTGGCTGTTTTTGTAGTACCAAGTGCGTCCTGCAATTTTCCATCCAGAAGAGGGGCAGTTGAGTTTTGTTTTCCAGGGAAAAGCGCCGTTGTTTTTGTTTGGAGGCCTGTGGCTGGGAGTGGCCGGCTGGCTCCTTTCAACACACGATACGCCGGATGGTTCCCAGACCCAAGGTGGCAACAGTGCCAAGTCGGGCTGGTTTGATACTACCGAGTGGTTCCTGCAATCTGCCATCCAGAAGCGGGGCAGCTTACTTTTTTTTGCCAGGGAAACGGGCCGAGGTTTGTGTCTGGGGGCCTATGGCTGGGAGTGACCGGCTGGCTCCTGAAAAGCTACGATAGGCAGGATGGTGACCAGACCCATGGTGGCACCAGTGCCAAGTTGGGCTGGTTTGATAGTACCAAGTGGCTCCTGCAATCTGCCATCAAAAAGTTGGCAGGCGAGTTTTGTTTTCCAGGGAAAAGCGCCGTTGTTTGTGTTTGGGGGCCTGTGGCTGGGAGTGGCCGGCTGGCTCCTTAGAATCCACGATAGGCAGGATGGTTCCCAGACCAGAGGTGGCACCAGTGCCAAGTTGGGCTGGTTTGATAGTACCAAGTGCGTCCTGCAATCTGCCATCCAGAAGAGGGGCAGCTTACTTTTGTTTTCCAGGGAAACGGGCCGAGCTTTGTCTCTGGGGCCCTATGGCTGGGAGTGACCGGCTGGCTCCTGAAAAGCTACGATAGGCAGGATGGTGACCAGACCCATGGTGGCACCAGTGCCAAGTTGGGCTGGTTTGATAGTACCAAGTGGCTCCTGCAATATGCCATCAAAAAGTTGTCAGGCGAGTTTTGTTTTCCAGGGAAAAGCGCCGTTGTTTTTGTTTAGAGGCCTGTGGCTGGGAGTGGCCACCTGTCCTCGTAGAATCTACGTTAAGCAGCATGGTTCCCAGAGCCAAGGTGGCACCAGGGCCAAGTCGGGCTGGTTTGATAGTACCAAGTGCGTCCTACAATCTGCCATCCAAAAGCGGGGTAGCTTACTTTTGTTTGCCAGGGAAACGGGCCGAGGTTTGTGTCTGGGGGCCTATGGCAGGGAGTGACCGGCTGGCTCCTGAAAAGCTACGATAGGCAGGATGGTGACCAGACCCATGGTGGCACAAGTGCCAAGTTGGGCTGGTTTGATAGTACCAAGTGGCTCCTGCAATCTGCCATCAAAAAGTTGGCAGGAGAGTTTTGTTTTCCAGGGAAAAGCGCCGTTGTTTGTGTTTGGGGGCCTGTGGCTGGGAGTGGCCAACTGGCTCCTTAGAATCCACGATACACAGGATGGTTCCCAGACCCATGGTGGCACCAGTGCCAAGTTGGGCTGGTTTGATATTACCAAGTGGCTCCTGCAATCTGCCATCCAGAAGCGGGGCAGCTGACTTTTGTTTGCCAGGGAAACGGGCCGAGCTTTGTGTCTGGGGGCCTATGGCTGGGAGTGACCGGCTGTCTCCTGAAAAGCTACCATAGGCAGGATGGTGACCAGACCCATGGTGGCACCAGTGCCAAGTTGGGCTGATTTGATAGTACCAAGTGGCTCCTGCAATCTGCCATCAAAAAGTTGGCAGGCGAATTTTGTTTTCCAGGGAAAAGCGCCGTTGTTTTTGTTTGGGGGCCTGTGGCAGGGAGTGGCCGGCTGGCTCCTTAGAATCCACGATACGCAGCATGGTTCCCAGACCCAAGGTGGCAACAGTGCCAAGTCGGGCTGGTTTGATAGTACCAAGTGGCTCCTGCAATCTGCCATCAAAAAGCTGGCAGGCGAGTTTTGTTTTCCAGGGAAAAGCGCCGTTGTTTGTGTTTGGGGGCCTGTGGATGGGAGTGGCCGGCTGGCTCCTTAGAATCCACGATACGCAGGATGGTTCCCAGACCAGAGGTGGCACTAGTGCCAAGTTGGGCTGGTTTGATAGTACCAAGTGGCTCCTGCAATCTGCCATCCAGAAGCGGGGCAGCTTACTTTTGTTTGCCAGGGAAACGGGCCGAGGTTTGTGTCTGGGGCCCTATGGCTGGGAGTGACCGGCTGGCTCCTGAAAAGCTACGATAGGCAGGATGTTGACCAGACCCATGGTGGCACCAGTGCCAAGTTGGGCTGGTTTGATAGTACCAAGTGGCTCCTGCAATCTGCCATCAAAAAGTTGTCAGGCGAGTTTTGTTTTCCAGGGAAAAGCGCCGTTGTTTTTGTTTAGAGGCCTGTGGCTGGGAGTGGCCGGCTGCCTCCTTTGAACCCAGGATACGCAGGATGGTTCCCAGAGCCAAGGTGGCACCAGTGCAAAGTTGGGCTGGTTTGATAGTACCAAGTGGCTCCTGCAATCTGCCATCCAGAAGCGGGGCAGCTTACTTTTGTTTGCCAGGGAAACGGGCCGAGGTATTTGTCTGGGGGCCTATGGCTGGGAGTGACCGGCTGGCTACTGAAAAGCTACGATAGGCAGGATGGTTACCAGACTCATGGTAGCACCAGTGCCAAGTCGGGCTGGTTTGATAATACTAAATAGCTCCTGAAATCTGCCATTCAGACGCGGGGCAGCGGATTTTTGTTTCCTGGAGAAAAGTTCCGTGGTTTTTTTTTGGGGGTATATGGCTGGACGTGGCCGGCTGGCTCCTTAAAAAGATCGATACGCAGGATTGTTCCCTGACCCAAGGTGGCATCAGTGCCAAGTCGGGCTGTTTTCGTAGTACCAAGTGCGTCCTGCAATTTGCCATCCAGAAGAGGGGCAGTTGAGTTTTGTTTGCAAGAGAAAAGGGCCGTGGTATGTGTTTGCGGGCATATGGCTGAGAGTGGCCGGCTGGCCCCTGAAAATCCACGATAGGCAGGATGGTTCCCAGAGCCAAGGTGGCACCAGTGCCATGTTGGCCTGGTTTGATAGTACCAAGTGGCTCCTGCAATCTGCCATCCAGAAGCGGGGCAGCTTACTTTTGTTTGCCAGGGAAACGGGCCGAGGTATTTGTCTGGGGGCCTATGGCTGGGAGTGACCGGCTGGCTCCTGAAAAGCTACGATAGGCAGGATGGTGACCAGACCCATGGTGGCACCAGTGCCAAGTTGGGCTGATTTCATAGTACCAAGTGGCTCCTGCAATCTGCCATCAAAATGTTGGCAGGCGAGTTTTGTTTTCCAGGGAAAAGCGCCGTTGTTTTTGTTTAGAGGCCTGTGGCTGGGAGTGGCCACCTGTCCTCGTAGAATCTACGTTAAGCAGCATGGTTCCCAGAGCCAAGGTGGCACCAGGGCCAAGTCGGGCTGGTTTGATAGTACCAAGTGGCTCCTGCAATCTGCCATCCAAAAGCGGGGTAGCTTACTTTTGTTTGCCAGGGAAACGGGCCGAGGTTTGTGTCTGGGGGCCTATGGCAGGGAGTGACCGGCTGGCTCCTGAAAAGCTACGATAGGCAGGATGGTGACCAGACCCATGGTGGCACAAGTGCCAAGTTGGGCTGGTTTGATAGTACCAAGTGGCTCCTGCAATCTGCCATCAAAAAGTTGGCAGGAGAGTTTTGTTTTCCAGGGAAAAGCGCCGTTGTTTGTGTTTGGGGGCCTGTGGCTGGGAGTGGCCAACTGGCTCCTTAGAATCCACGATACGCAGGATGGTTCCCAGACCCATGGTGGCACCAGTGCCAAGTTGGGCTGGTTTGATATTACCAAGTGGCTCCTGCAATCTGCCATCCAGAAGCGGGGCAGCTGACTTTTGTTTGCCAGGGAAACGGGCCGAGCTTTGTGTCTGGGGGCCTATGGCTGGGAGTGACCGGCTGTCTCCTGAAAAGCTACCATAGGCAGGATGGTCACCAGACCCATGGTGGCACCAGTGCCAAGTTGGGCTGATTTGATAGTACCAAGTGGCTCCTGCAATCTGCCATCAAAAAGTTGGCAGGCGAATTTTGTTTTCCAGGGAAAAGCGCCGTTGTTTTTGTTTGGGGGCCTGTGGCAGGGAGTGGCCGGCTGGCTCCTTAGAATCCACGATACGCAGCATGGTTCCCAGACCCAAGGTGGCAACAGTGCCAAGTCGGGCTGGTTTGATAGTACCAAGTGGCTCCTGCAATCTGCCATCAAAAAGCTGGCAGGCGAGTTTTGTTTTCCAGGGAAAAGCGCCGTTGTTTGTGTTTGGGGGCCTGTGGATGGGAGTGGCCGGCTGGCTCCTTAGAATCCACGATACGCAGGATGGTTCCCAGACCAGAGGTGGCACTAGTGCCAAGTTGGGCTGGTTTGATAGTACCAAGTGGCTCCTGCAATCTGCCATCCAGACGCGGGGCAGCTTACTTTTGTTTGCCAGGGAAACGGGCCGAGGTTTGTGTCTGGGGGCCTATGGCTGGGAGTGACGGGCTGGCTCCTGAAAAGCTACGAGAGGCAGGATGGTGACCAGACCCATGGTGGCACCAGTGCCAAGTTGGGCTGGTTTGATAGTACCAAGTGGCTCCTGCAATCTGCCATCAAAAAGTTGGCAGGCGAGTTTTGTTTTCCAGGGAAAAGCGCCGTTGTTTTTGTTTGGGGGCCTGTGGCTGGGAGTGGCCGGCTGGCTCCTTACAATCCACGATGCGCAGCATGGTTCCCAGACCAGAGGTGGCACCAGTGCCAAGTCGGGCTGGTTTGATAGTACCAAGTGCGTTCTGCAATCTGCCATCCAGAAGCGGGGCAGCTTACTTTTGTTTGCCAGGGAAACGGGCCGAGCTTTGTGTCTCGGGGCCTATGGCTGGGAGTGGCCGGCTGGCTAATTAGAATCCACGACAGGCAGGATGGTTCCCAGACCAGAGGTGGCACCAGTGCCAAGTCGGGCTAGTTTGATGGTGAAAAGTGGCTCTTGCAATCTGCCATCCAGAAGCGGGTTAACTTACTTTTGTTTGCCAGGGAAACGGGCCGAGGTTTTTGTCTGGGGGCCTATGGCTGGGAGTGACCGGCTGGCTCCTGAAAAGCTACGATAGGCAGGATGGTGACCAGACCCATGGTGGCACCAGTGCCAAGTTGGGCTGGTTTGATAGTACCAAGTGGCTCCTGCAATCTGCCATCAAAAAGTTGGCAGGAGAGTTTTGTTTTCCAGGGAAAAGCGCCGTTGTTTGTGTTTGGGGGCCTGTGGCGGGGAGTGGCCAGCTGGCTCCTTAGAATCCACGATACGCAGCATGGTTCCCAGACCCAAGGTGGCACCAGTGCCAAGTTGGGCTGGTTTGATAGTACCAAGTGGCTCCTGCAATCTGCCATCCAGAAGCGGGGCAGCTTACTTTTGTTTGCCAGGGAAACGGGCCGAGGTTTGTGTCTGGGGGCCTATGGCTGGGAGTGACCGGCTGGCTCCTGAAAAGCTACCATAGGCAGGATGGTGACCAGACCCATGGTGGCACCAGTGCCAAGTTGGGCTGATTTGATAGTACCAAGTGGCTCCTGCAATCTGCCATCAAAAAGTTGGCAGGCGAATTTTGTTTTCCAGGGAAAAGCGCCGTTGTTTGTGTTTGGGGGCCTGTGGGTGGGAGTGGCCGGCTGGCTCCTTAGAATCCACGATACGCAGCATGGTTCCCAGACCCAAGGTGGCAACAGTGCCAAGTCGGGCTGGTTTGATAGTACCAAGTGGCTCCTGCAATCTGCCATCAAAAAGTTGGCAGGCGAGTTTTGTTTTCCAGGGAAAAGCGCCGTTGTTTGTGTTTGGGGGCCTGTGGGTGGGAGTGGCCGGCTGGCTCCTTAGAATCCACGATACGCAGCATGGTTCCCAGACCAGATGTGGCACCAGTGCCAAGTTGGGCTGGTTTGATAGTACCAAGTGGCTCCTGCAATCTGCCATCCAGAAGCGGGGCAGCTTACTTTTGTTTGCCAGGGAAACGGGCCGAGGTATTTGTCTGGGGGCCTATGGCTGGGAGTGACCGGCTGGCTACTGAAAAGCTACGATAGGCAGGATGGTTACCAGACTCATGGTAGCACCAGTGCCAAGTCGGGCTGGTTTGATAATACTAAATAGCTCCTGAAATCTGCCATTCAGACGCGGGGCAGCGGATTTTTGTTTCCTGGAGAAAAGTTCCGTGGTTTTTTTTTGGGGGTATATGGCTGGACGTGGCCGGCTGGCTCCTTAAAAAGATCGATACGCAGGATTGTTCCCTGACCCAAGGTGGCATCAGTGCCAAGTTGGGCTGTTTTCGTACTACCAAGTGCGTCCTGCAATTTGCCATCCAGAAGAGGGGCAGTTGAGTTTTGTTTGCAAGAGAAAAGGGCCGTGGTATGTGTTTGCGGGCATATGGCTGAGAGTGGCCGGCTGGCCCCTGAAAATCCACGATAGGCAGGATGGTTCCCAGAGCCAAGGTGGCACCAGTGCCATGTTGGCCTGGTTTGATAGTACCATGTGGCTCCTGCAATCTGCCATCCAGAAGCGGGGCAGCTTACTTTTGTTTGCCAGGGAAACGGGCCGAGGTATTTGTCTGGGGGCCTATGGCTGGGAGTGACCGGCTGGCTCCTGAAAAGCTACGATAGGCAGGATGGTGACCAGACCCATGGTGGCACCAGTGCCAAGTTGGGCTGATTTCATAGTACCAAGTGGCTCCTGCAATCTGCCATCAAAATGTTGGCAGGCGAGTTTTGTTTTCCAGGGAAAAGCGCCGTTGTTTTTGTTTAGAGGCCTGTGGCTGGGAGTGGCCACCTGTCCTCGTAGAATCTACGTTACGCAGCATGGTTCCCAGAGCCAAGGTGGCACCAGGGCCAAGTCGGGCTGGTTTGATAGTACCAAGTGGCTCCTGCAATCTGCCATCCAAAAGCGGGGTAGCTTACTTTTGTTTGCCAGGGAAACGGGCCGAGGTTTGTGTCTGGGGGCCTATGGCAGGGAGTGACCGGCTGGCTCCTGAAAAGCTACGATAGGCAGGATGGTGACCAGACCCATGGTGGCACCAGTGCCAAGTTGGGCTGGTTTGATAGTACCAAGTGGCTCCTGCAATCTGCCATCAAAAAGTTGGCAGGAGAGTTTTGTTTTCCAGGGAAAAGCGCCGTTGTTTGTGTTTGGGGGCCTGTGGCTGGGAGTGGCCAGCTGGCTCCTTAGAATCCACGATACGCAGGATGGTTCCCAGACCCAAGGTGGCACCAGTGCCAAGTTGGGCTGGTTTGATATTACCAAGTGGCTCCTGCAATCTGCCATCCAGAAGCGGGGCAGCTGACTTTTGTTTGCCAGGGAAACGGGCCGAGCTTTGTGTCTGGGGGCCTATGGCTGGGAGTGACCGGCTGTCTCCTGAAAAGCTACCATAGGCAGGATGGTGACCAGACCCATGGTGGCACCAGTGCCAAGTTGGGCTGATTTGATAGTACCAAGTGGCTCCGTCAATCTGCCATCAAAAAGTTGGCAGGCGAATTTTGTTTTCCAGGGAAAAGCGCCGTTGTTTGTGTTTGGGGGCCTGTGGCAGGGAGTGGCCGGCTGGCTCCTTAGAATCCACGATACGCAGCATGGTTCCCAGACCCAAGGTGGCAACAGTGCCAAGTCGGGCTGGTTTGATAGTACCAAGTGGCTCCTGCAATCTGCCATCAAAAAGTTGGCAGGCGAGTTTTGTTTTCCAGGGAAAAGCGCCGTTGTTTGTGTTTGGGGGCCTGTGGCTGGGAGTGGCCGGCTGGCTCCTTAGAATCCACGATGCGCAGCATGGTTCCCAGACCAGAGGTGGCACCAGTGCCAAGTCGGGCTGGTTTGATAGTACCAAGTGCGTTCTGCAATCTGCCATCCAGAAGGGGGGCAGCTGAATTTTGTTTGCCAGGGAAACGGGCCGAGTATTGTGTCTGGGGGCCTATGGCTGGGAGTGGCCGGCTGGCTAATTAGAATCCACGACAGGCAGGATGGTTCCCAGACCAGAGGTGGCACCAGTGCCAAGTCGGGCTAGTTTGATGGTTAAAAGTGGCTCCTGCAATCTGCCATCCAGAAGCGGGTTAACTTACTTTTGTTTGCCAGGCAACCGACCGAGGTTTGTGTCTGGGGGCCTATGGCTGGGAGTGACCGGCTAGGTCCTGAAAAGCTACGATAGGCAGGATGGTGACCAGACCCATGGTGGCACCAGTGCCAAGTTGGGCTGGTTTGATAGTACCAAGTGGCTCCTGCAATCTGCCATCAAAATGTTGGCAGGCGAGTTTTTTATCCAGGGAAAAGCGCCGTTGTTTTTGTTTGGGGGCCTGTGGATGGGAGTGGCCGGATGGCTAATTAGAATCCACGATACGCAGCATGGTTCCCAGACCAGAGGTGGCACCAGTGCCAAGTCGGGCTAGTTTGATGGTCCAAAGTGGCTCCTGCAATCTGCCATCCAGAAGCGGGGCAGCTTACTTTTGTTTGCCAGGGAACCGACCGAGGTTTGTGTCTGGGGGCCTATGGCTGGGAGTGACCGGCTAGGTCCTGAAAAGCTACGATAGGCAGGATGGTGACCAGACCCATGGTGGCACCAGTGCCAAGTTGGGCTGGTTTGATAGTACCAAGTGGCTCCTGCAATCTGCCATCAAAATGTTGGCAGGCGAGTTTTTTATCCAGGGAAAAGCGCCGTTGTTTGTGTTTGGGGGCCTGTGGCTGGGAGTGGCCGGCTGGCTCCTTAGAATCCACGATACGCAGGATGGTTCCCAGACCAGAGGTGGCACCAGTGCCAAGTCGGGCTAGTTTGATGGTGCAAAGTGGCTCCTGCAATATGCCATCCAGTAGCGGGGTAGCTTACTTTTTTTTGCCAGGGAAACGGGCCGAGGTTTTTGTCTGGAGGCCTATGGCTGGGAGTGACCGGCTGGCTCCTGAAAAGCTACGATAGGCAGGATGGTGACCAGACCCATGGTGGCACCAGTGCCAAGTTGGGCTGGTTTGATAGTACCAAGTGGCTCCTGCAATCTGCCATCAAAAAGTTGTCAGGCGAGTTTTGTTTTCCAGGGAAAAGCGCCGTTGTTTGTGTTTGCGGGCCTGTGGCTAGGAGTGGCCGGCTGGCTCCTTAGAATCCACGATACGCAGGATGTTTCCCAGACCCAAGGTGGCACCAGTGCCAAGTCGGGCTGGTTTGATAATACCAAGTGGTTCCTGCAATCTGCCATCCAGAAGCGGGGCAGCTGAATTTTGTTTGCCAGGGAAACGGGCCGAGCTTTGTGTTTGGGGGCCTGTGGCTGGCAGTGGCCGGCTGGCTCCTGAAAATCCATGATACGCAGCATGGTTCCCAGACCCAAGATGGCACCAGTGCCAAGTGGGGCTGGTTTGACAGTGTCAAGTGCCTCATGCAATCTCCCATCCAGAAACGGGGCAGCTGAGTTCTTTTGCCTGTGAACCGGCCGTTGTTTTTGATTGGGGTCTGTGGCCGAGAATGGTCGACTGGCTCCTGACAATCCACAATACCCAGGATGGTTCCCAGACTCAAGGTGGCACCAGGGCCAAGTCGGGCTGGTTTGATAGTACCAAGTGCGTCCTGCAATCTGCCATCCTGACGCGGGGCAGCGGATCTTTGTTTGCCAGAGTAAAGGTCCGTGGTTTGTTTTTGGGGGCATATGGCTGGGAGTGGCCGGCTGGCTCCTTAAGAAGTTCGATACGCAGGATGGTTCCCAGATCGAAGGTGGCACCATTGCCAAGTTTGGCTGTTTTTGTAGTACCAAGTGCGTCCTGCAATTTGCCATCCAGAAGAGGGGCAGTTGAGTTTTGTTTGCAAGAGAAAAGGGCCGTGGTATGTGTTTGCGGGCATATGGCTGAGAGTGGCCGGCTGGCCCCTGAAAATCCACGATAGGCAGGATGGTTCCCAGAGCCAAGGTGGCACCAGTGCCATGTTGGCCTGGTTTGATAGTACCATGTGGCTCCTGCAATCTGCCATCCAGAAGCGGGGCAGCTTACTTTTGTTTGCCAGGGAAACGGGCCGAGGTATTTGTCTGGGGGCCTATGGCTGGGAGTGACCGGCTGGCTCCTGAAAAGCTACGATAGGCAGGATGGTGACCAGACCCATGGTGGCACCAGTGCCAAGTTGGGCTGATTTCATAGTACCAAGTGGCTCCTGCAATCTGCCATCAAAATGTTGGCAGGCGAGTTTTGTTTTCCAGGGAAAAGCGCCGTTGCTTTTGTTTAGAGGCCTGTGGCTGGGAGTGGCCACCTGTCCTCGTAGAATCTACGTTACTCAGCATGGTTCCCAGAGCCAAGGTGGCACCAGGGCCAAGTCGGGCTGGTTTGATAGTACCAAGTGGCTCCTGCAATCTGCCATCCAAAAGCGGGGTAGCTTACTTTTGTTTGCCAGGGAAACGGGCCGAGGTTTGTGTCTGGGGGCCTATGGCAGGGAGTGACCGGCTGGCTCCTGAAAAGCTACGATAGGCAGGATGGTGACCAGACCCATGGTGGCACAAGTGCCAAGTTGGGCTGGTTTGATAGTACCAAGTGGCTCCTGCAATCTGCCATCAAAAAGGTGGCAGGAGAGTTTTGTTTTCCAGGGAAAAGCGCCGTTGTTTGTGTTTGGGGGCCTGTGGCTGGGAGTGGCCAGCTGGCTCCTTAGAATCCACGATACGCAGGATGGTTCCCAGACCCAAGGTGGCACCAGTGCCAAGTTGGGCTGGTTTGATATTACCAAGTGGCTCCTGCAATCTGCCATCCAGAAGCGGGGCAGCTGACTTTTGTTTGCCAGGGAAACGGGCCGAGCTTTGTGTCTGGGGGCCTATGGCTGGGAGTGACCGGCTGTCTCCTGAAAAGCTACCATAGGCAGGATGGTCACCAGACCCATGGTGGCACCAGTGCCAAGTTGGGCTGATTTGATAGTACCAAGTGGCTCCTGCAATCTGCCATCAAAAAGTTGGCAGGCGAATTTTGTTTTCCAGGGAAAAGCGCCGTTGTTTGTGTTTGGGGGCCTGTGGCAGGGAGTGGCCGGCTGGCTCCTTAGAATCCACGATACGCAGCATGGTTCCCAGACCCAAGGTGGCAACAGTGCCAAGTCGGGCTGGTTTGATAGTACCAAGTGGCTCCTGCAATCTGCCATCAAAAAGTTGGCAGGCGAGTTTTGTTTTCCAGGGAAAAGCGCCGTTGTTTGTGTTTGGGGGCCTGTGGCTGGGAGTGGCCGGCTGGCTCCTTAGAATCCACGATGCGCAGCATGGTTCCCAGACCAGAGGTGGCACCAGTGCCAAGTCGGGCTGGTTTGATAGTACCAAGTGCGTTCTGCAATCTGCCATCCAGAAGGGGGGCAGCTGAATTTTGTTTGCCAGGGAAACGGGCCGAGTATTGTGTCTGGGGGCCTATGGCTGGGAGTGGCCGGCTGGCTAATTAGAATCCACGACAGGCAGGATGGTTCCCAGACCAGAGGTGGCACCAGTGCCAAGTCGGGCTAGTTTGATGGTGAAAAGTGGCTCCTGCAATCTGCCATCCAGAAGCGGGTTAACTTACTTTTGTTTGCCAGGGAACCGACCGAGGTTTGTGTCTGGGGGCCTATGGCTGGGAGTGACCGGCTAGGTCCTGAAAAGCTACGATAGGCAGGATGGTGACCAGACCCATGGTGGCACCAGTGCCAAGTTGGGCTGGTTTGATAGTACCAAGTGGCTCCTGCAATCTGCCATCAAAATGTTGGCAGGCGAGTTTTTTATCCAGGGAAAAGCGCCGTTGTTTTTGTTTGGGGGCCTGTGGATGGGAGTGGCCGGATGGCTAATTAGAATCCACGATACGCAGCATGGTTCCCAGACCAGAGGTGGCACCAGTGCCAAGTCGGGCTAGTTTGATGGTCCAAAGTGGCTCCTGCAATCTGCCATCCAGAAGCGGGGCAGCTTACTTTTGTTTGCCAGGGAACCGACCGAGGTTTGTGTCTGGGGGCCTATGGCTGGGAGTGACCGGCTAGGTCCTGAAAAGCTACGATAGGCAGGATGGTGACCAGACCCATGGTGGCACCAGTGCCAAGTTGGGCTGGTTTGATAGTACCAAGTGGCTCCTGCAATCTGCCATCAAAATGTTGGCAGGCGAGTTTTTTATCCAGGGAAAAGCGCCGTTGTTTGTGTTTGGGGGCCTGTGGATGGGAGTGGCCGGCTGGCTCCTTAGAATCCACGATACGCAGGATGGTTCCCAGACCAGAGGTGGCACCAGTGCCAAGTCGGGCTAGTTTGATGGTGCAAAGTGGCTCCTGCAATATGCCATCCAGTAGCGGGGTAGCTTACTTTTTTTTGCCAGGGAAACGGGCCGAGGTTTTTGTCTGGAGGCCTATGGCTGGGAGTGACCGGCTGGCTCCTGAAAAGCTACGATAGGCAGGATGGTGACCAGACCCATGGTGGCACCAGTGCCAAGTTGGGCTGGTTTGATAGTACCAAGTGGCTCCTGCAATCTGCCATCAAAAAGTTGTCAGGCGAGTTTTGTTTTCCAGGGAAAAGCGCCGTTGTTTGTGTTTGCGGGCCTGTGGCTGGGAGTGGCCGGCTGGCTCCTTAGAATCCACGATACGCAGGATGTTTCCCAGACCCAAGGTGGCACCAGTGCCAAGTCGGGCTGGTTTGATAATACCAAGTGGTTCCTGCAATCTGCCATCCAGAAGCGGGGCAGCTGAATTTTGTTTGCCAGGGAAACGGGCCGAGCTTTGTGTTTGGGGGCCTGTGGCTGGCAGTGGCCGGCTGGCTCCTGAAAATCCATGATACGCAGCATGGTTCCCAGACCCAAGATGGCACCAGTGCCAAGTGGGGCTGGTTTGACAGTGTCAAGTGCCTCATGCAATCTCCCATCCAGAAACGGGGCAGCTGAGTTCTTTTGCCTGTGAACCGGCCGTTGTTTTTGATTGGGGTCTGTGGCCGAGAATGGTCGACTGGCTCCTGACAATCCACAATACCCAGGATGGTTCCCAGACTCAAGGTGGCACCAGGGCCAAGTCGGGCTGGTTTGATAGTACCAAGTGCGTCCTGCAATCTGCCATCCTGACGCGGGGCAGCGGATCTTTGTTTGCCAGAGTAAAGGTCCGTGGTTTGTTTTTGGGGGCATATGGCTGGGAGTGGCCGGCTGGCTCCTTAAGAAGTTCGATACGCAGGATGGTTCCCAGATCGAAGGTGGCACCATTGCCAAGTTTGGCTGTTTTTGTAGTACCAAGTGCGTCCTGCAATTTTCCATCCAGAAGAGGGGCAGTTGAGTTTTGTTTTCCAGGGAAAAGCGCCGTTGTTTTTGTTTGGAGGCCTGTGGCTGGGAGTGGCCGGCTGGCTCCTTTCAACACACGATACGCCGGATGGTTCCCAGACCCAAGGTGGCAACAGTGCCAAGTCGGGCTGGTTTGATACTACCAAGTGGTTCCTGCAATCTGCCATCCAGAAGAGGGGCAGCTTACTTTTTTTTGCCAGGGAAACGGGCCGAGGTTTGTGTCTGGGGGCCTATGGCTGGGAGTGACCGGCTGGCTCCTGAAAAGCTACGATAGGCAGGATGGTGACCAGACCCATGGTGGCACCAGTGCCAAGTTGGGCTGGTTTGATAGTACCAAGTGGCTCCTGCAATCTGCCATCAAAAAGTTGTCAGGCGAGTTTTGTTTTCCAGGGAAAAGCGCCGTTGTTTGTGTTTGGGGGCCTGTGGCTGGGAGTGGCCGGCTGGCTCCTCAGAATCCACGATAGGCAGGATGGTTCCCAGACCAGAGGTGGCACCAGTGCCAAGTTGGGCTGGTTTGATAGTACCAAGTGCGTCCTGCAATCTGCCATCCAGAAGAGGGGCAGCTTACTTTTGTTTTCCAGGGAAACGGGCCGAGGTTTGTGTCTGGGGCCCTATGGCTGGGAGTGACCGGCTGGCTCCTGAAAAGCTACGATAGGCAGGATGGTGACCAGACCCATGGTGGCACCAGTGCCAAGTTGGGCTGGTTTGATAGTACCAAGTGGCTCCTGCAATCTGCCATCAAAAAGTTGGCAGGCGAGTTTTTTTTTCCAGGGAAAAACGCCGTTGTTTGTGTTTGCGGGCCTGTGGCTGGGAGTGGCCAGCTGTCTCCTTAGAATCCACGATACGCAGGATGGTTCCCAGACCAGAGGTGGCACCAGTGCCAAGTCGGGCTGGTTTGATGGTGCAAAGTGGCTCCTGCAATCTGCCATCCAGAAGCGGGGCAGCTTACTTTTGTTTGCCAGGGAAACGGGCCGAGGTTTGTGTCTGGGGCCCTATGGCTGGGAGTGACCGGCTGGCTCCTGAAAAGCTACGATAGGCAGGATGGTGACCAGACCCATGGTGGCACCAGTGCCAAGTTGGGCTGGTTTGATAGTACCAAGTGGCTCCTGCAATATGCCATCAAAAAGTTGTCAGGCGAGTTTTGTTTTCCAGGGAAAAGCGCCGTTGTTTTTGTTTAGAGGCCAGTGGCTGGGAGTGGCCGGCTGCCTCCTTTGAACCCAGGATACGCAGGATGGTTCCCAGAGCCAAGGTGGCACCAGTGCAAAGTTGGGCAGGTTTGATAGTACCAAGTGGCTCCTGCAATCTGCCATCCAGAAGCGGGGCAGCTTACTTTTGTTTGCCAGGGAAACGGGCCGAGGTATTTGTCTGGGGGCCTATGGCTGGGAGTGACCGGCTGGCTACTGAAAAGCTACGATAGGCAGGATGGTTACCAGACTCATGGTAGCACCAGTGCCAAGTCGGGCTGGTTTGATAATACTAAATAGCTCCTGAAATCTGCCATTCAGACGCGGGGCAGCGGATATTTGTTTCCTGGAGAAAAGTTCCGTGGTTTTTTTTTGGGGGTATATGGCTGGACGTGGCCGGCTGGCTCCTTAAAAAGATCGATACGCAGGATTGTTCCCTGACCCAAGGTGGCATCAGTGCCAAGTCGGGCTGTTTTCGTAGTACCAAGTGCGTCCTGCAATTTGCCATCCAGAAGAGGGGCAGTTGAGTTTTGTTTGCAAGAGAAAAGGGCCGTGGTATGTGTTTGCGGGCATATGGCTGAGAGTGGCCGGCTGGCCCCTGAAAATCCACGATAGGCAGGATGGTTCCCAGAGCCAAGGTGGCACCAGTGCCATGTTGGCCTGGTTTGATAGTACCATGTGGCTCCTGCAATCTGCCATCCAGAAGCGGGGCAGCTTACTTTTGTTTGCCAGGGAAACGGGCCGAGGTATTTGTCTGGGGGCCTATGGCTGGGAGTGACCGGCTGGCTCCTGAAAAGCTACGATAGGCAGGATGGTGACCAGACCCATGGTGGCACCAGTGCCAAGTTGGGCTGATTTCATAGTACCAAGTGGCTCCTGCAATCTGCCATCAAAATGTTGGCAGGCGAGTTTTGTTTTCCAGGGAAAAGCGCCGTTGTTTTTGTTTAGAGGCCTGTGGCTGGGAGTGGCCACCTGTCCTCGTAGAATCTACGTTACGCAGCATGGTTCCCAGAGCCAAGGTGGCACCAGGGCCAAGTCGGGCTGGTTTGATAGTACCAAGTGGCTCCTGCAATCTGCCATCCAAAAGCGGGGTAGCTTACTTTTGTTTGCCAGGGAAACGGGCCGAGGTATTTGTCTGGGGGCCTATGGCTGGGAGTGACCGGCTGGCTCCTGAAAAGCTACGATAGGCAGGATGGTGACCAGACCCATGGTGGCACAAGTGCCAAGTTGGGCTGGTTTGATAGTACCAAGTGGCTCCTGCAATCTGCCATCAAAAAGTTGGCAGGAGAGTTTTGTTTTCCAGGGAAAAGCGCCGTTGTTTGTGTTTGGGGGCCTGTGGCTGGGAGTGGCCAGCTGGCTCCTTAGAATCCACGATACGCAGGATGGTTCCCAGACCCAAGGTGGCACCAGTGCCAAGTTAAGCTGGTTTGATATTACCAAGTGGCTCCTGCAATCTGCCATCCAGAAGCGGGGCAGCTTACTTTTGTTTGCCAGGGAACCGACCGAGGTTTGTGTCTGGGGGCCTATGGCTGGGAGTGACCGGCTAGGTCCTGAAAAGCTACGATAGGCAGGATGGTGACCAGACCCATGGTGGCACCAGTGCCAAGTTGGGCTGGTTTGATAGTACCAAGTGGCTCCTGCAATCTGCCATCAAAATGTTGGCAGGCGAGTTTTTTATCCAGGGAAAAGCGCCGTTGTTTGTGTTTGGGGGCCTGTGGATGGGAGTGGCCGGCTGGCTCCTTAGAATCCACGATACGCAGGATGGTTCCCAGACCAGAGGTGGCACCAGTGCCAAGTCGGGCTAGTTTGATGGTGCAAAGTGGCTCCTGCAATATGCCATCCAGTAGCGGGGTAGCTTACTTTTTTTTGCCAGGGAAACGGGCCGAGGTTTTTGTCTGGAGGCCTATGGCTGGGAGTGACCGGCTGGCTCCTGAAAAGCTACGATAGGCAGGATGGTGACCAGACCCATGGTGGCACCAGTGCCAAGTTGGGCTGGTTTGATAGTACCAAGTGGCTCCTGCAATCTGCCATCAAAAAGTTGGCAGGCGAGTTTTGTTTTCCAGGGAAAAGCGCCGTTGTTTGTGTTTGCGGGCCTGTGGCTGGGAGTGGCCGGCTGGCTCCTTAGAATCCACGATACGCAGGATGTTTCCCAGACCCAAGGTGGCACCAGTGCCAAGTCGGGCTGGTTTGATAATACCAAGTGGTTCCTGCAATCTGCCATCCAGAAGCGGGGCAGCTGAATTTTGTTTGCCAGGGAAACGGGCCGAGCTTTGTGTTTGGGGGCCTGTGGCTGGCAGTGGCCGGCTGGCTCCTGAAAATCCATGATACGCAGCATGGTTCCCAGACCCAAGATGGCACCAGTGCCAAGTGGGGCTGGTTTGACAGTGTCAAGTGCCTCATGCAATCTCCCATCCAGAAACGGGGCAGCTGAGTTCTTTTGCCTGTGAACCGGCCGTTGTTTTTGATTGGGGTCTGTGGCCGAGAATGGTCGACTGGCTCCTGACAATCCACAATACCCAGGATGGTTCCCAGACTCAAGGTGGCACCAGGGCCAAGTCGGGCTGGTTTGATAGTACCAAGTGCGTCCTGCAATCTGCCATCCTGACGCGGGGCAGCGGATCTTTGTTTGCCAGAGTAAAGGTCCGTGGTTTGTTTTTGGGGGCATATGGCTGGGAGTGGCCGGCTGGCTCCTTAAGAAGTTCGATACGCAGGATGGTTCCCAGATCGAAGGTGGCACCATTGCCAAGTTTGGCTGTTTTTGTAGTACCAAGTGCGTCCTGCAATTTTCCATCCAGAAGAGGGGCAGTTGAGTTTTGTTTTCCAGGGAAAAGCGCCGTTGTTTTTGTTTGGAGGCCTGTGGCTGGGAGTGGCCGGCTGGCTCCTTTCAACACACGATACGCCGGATGGTTCCCAGACCCAAGGTGGCAACAGTGCCAAGTCGGGCTGGTTTGATACTACCAAGTGGTTCCTGCAATCTGCCATCCAGAAGAGGGGCAGCTTACTTTTTTTTGCCAGGGAAACGGGCCGAGGTTTGTGTCTGGGGGCCTATGGCTGGGAGTGACCGGCTGGCTCCTGAAAAGCTACGATAGGCAGGATGGTGACCAGACCCATGGTGGCACCAGTGCCAAGTTGGGCTGGTTTGATAGTACCAAGTGGCTCCTGCAATCTGCCATCAAAAAGTTGGCAGGCGAGTTTTGTTTTCCAGGGAAAAGCGCCGTTGTTTGTGTTTGGGGGCCTGTGGCTGGGAGTGGCCGGCTGGCTCCTCAGAATCCACGATAGGCAGGATGGTTCCCAGACCAGAGGTGGCACCAGTGCCAAGTTGGGCTGGTTTGATAGTACCAAGTGCGTCCTGCAATCTGCCATCCAGAAGAGGGGCAGCTTACTTTTGTTTTCCAGGGAAACGGGCCGAGCTTTGTCTCTGGGGCCCTATGGCTGGGAGTGACCGGCTGGCTCCTGAAAAGCTACGATAGGCAGGATGGTGACCAGACCCATGGTGGCACAAGTGCCAAGTTGGGCTGGTTTGATAGTACCAAGTGGCTCCTGCAATCTGCCATCAAAAAGTTGGCAGGCGAGTTTTTTTTTCCAGGGAAAAACGCCGTTGTTTGTGTTTGCGGGCCTGTGGCTGGGAGTGGCCAGCTGTCTCCTTAGAATCCACGATACGCAGGATGGTTCCCAGACCAGAGGTGGCACCAGTGCCAAGTCGGGCTGGTTTGATGGTGCAAAGTGGCTCCTGCAATCTGCCATCCAGAAGCGGGGCAGCTTACTTTTGTTTGCCAGGGAAACGGGCCGAGGTTTGTGTCTGGGGCCCTATGGCTGGGAGTGACCGGCTGGCTCCTGAAAAGCTACGATAGGCAGGATGGTGACCAGACCCATGGTGGCACCAGTGCCAAGTTGGGCTGGTTTGATAGTACCAAGTGGCTCCTGCAATATGCCATCAAAAAGTTGTCAGGCGAGTTTTGTTTTCCAGGGAAAAGCGCCGTTGTTTTTGTTTAGAGGCCAGTGGCTGGGAGTGGCCGGCTGCCTCCTTTGAACCCAGGATACGCAGGATGGTTCCCAGAGCCAAGGTGGCACCAGTGCAAAGTTGGGCAGGTTTGATAGTACCAAGTGGCTCCTGCAATCTGCCATCCAGAAGCGGGGCAGCTTACTTTTGTTTGCCAGGGAAACGGGCCGAGGTATTTGTCTGGGGGCCTATGGCTGGGAGTGACCGGCTGGCTACTGAAAAGCTACGATAGGCAGGATGGTTACCAGACTCATGGTAGCACCAGTGCCAAGTCGGGCTGGTTTGATAATACTAAATAGCTCCTGAAATCTGCCATTCAGACGCGGGGCAGCGGATATTTGTTTCCTGGAGAAAAGTTCCGTGGTTTTTTTTTGGGGGTATATGGCTGGACGTGGCCGGCTGGCTCCTTAAAAAGATCGATACGCAGGATTGTTCCCTGACCCAAGGTGGCATCAGTGCCAAGTCGGGCTGTTTTCGTAGTACCAAGTGCGTCCTGCAATTTGCCATCCAGAAGAGGGGCAGTTGAGTTTTGTTTGCAAGAGAAAAGGGCCGTGGTATGTGTTTGCGGGCATATGGCTGAGAGTGGCCGGCTGGCCCCTGAAAATCCACGATAGGCAGGATGGTTCCCAGAGCCAAGGTGGCACCAGTGCCATGTTGGCCTGGTTTGATAGTACCATGTGGCTCCTGCAATCTGCCATCCAGAAGCGGGGCAGCTTACTTTTGTTTGCCAGGGAAACGGGCCGAGGTATTTGTCTGGGGGCCTATGGCTGGGAGTGACCGGCTGGCTCCTGAAAAGCTACGATAGGCAGGATGGTGACCAGACCCATGGTGGCACCAGTGCCAAGTTGGGCTGATTTCATAGTACCAAGTGGCTCCTGCAATCTGCCATCAAAATGTTGGCAGGCGAGTTTTGTTTTCCAGGGAAAAGCGCCGTTGTTTTTGTTTAGAGGCCTGTGGCTGGGAGTGGCCACCTGTCCTCGTAGAATCTACGTTACGCAGCATGGTTCCCAGAGCCAAGGTGGCACCAGGGCCAAGTCGGGCTGGTTTGATAGTACCAAGTGGCTCCTGCAATCTGCCATCCAAAAGCGGGGTAGCTTACTTTTGTTTGCCAGGGAAACGGGCCGAGGTATTTGTCTGGGGGCCTATGGCTGGGAGTGACCGGCTGGCTCCTGAAAAGCTACGATAGGCAGGATGGTGACCAGACCCATGGTGGCACAAGTGCCAAGTTGGGCTGGTTTGATAGTACCAAGTGGCTCCTGCAATCTGCCATCAAAAAGTTGGCAGGAGAGTTTTGTTTTCCAGGGAAAAGCGCCGTTGTTTGTGTTTGGGGGCCTGTGGCTGGGAGTGGCCAGCTGGCTCCTTAGAATCCACGATACGCAGGATGGTTCCCAGACCCAAGGTGGCACCAGTGCCAAGTTAAGCTGGTTTGATATTACCAAGTGGCTCCTGCAATCTGCCATCCAGAAGCGGGGCAGCTGACTTTTGTTTGCCAGGGAAACGGGCCGAGCTTTGTGTCTGGGGGCCTATGGCTGGGAGTGACCGGCTGTCTCCTGAAAAGCTACCATAGGCAGGATGGTCACCAGACCCATGGTGGCACCAGTGCCAAGTTGGGCTGATTTGATAGTACCAAGTGGCTCCTGCAATCTGCCATCAAAAAGTTGGCAGGCGAATTTTGTTTTCCAGGGAAAAGCGCCGTTGTTTGTGTTTGGGGGCCTGTGGCAGGGAGTGGCCGGCTGGCTCCTTAGAATCCACGATACGCAGCATGGTTCCCAGACCCAAGGTGGCAACAGTGCCAAGTCGGGCTCGTTTGATAGTACCAAGTGGCTCCTGCAATCTGCCATCAAAAAGTTGGCAGGCGAGTTTTGTTTTCCAGGGAAAAGCGCCGTTGTTTGTGTTTGGGGGCCTGTGGATGGGAGTGGCCGGCTGGCTCCTTAGAATCCACGATACGCAGGATGGTTCCCAGACCAGAGGTGGCACTAGTGCCAAGTTGGGCTGGTTTGATAGTACCAAGTGGCTCCTGCAATCTGCCATCCAGAAGCGGGGCAGCTTACTTTTGTTTGCCAGGGAAACGGGCCGAGCTTTGTGTCTCGGGGCCTATGGCTGGGAGTGGCCGGCTGGCTAATTAGAATCCACGACAGGCAGGATGGTTCCCAGACCAGAGGTGGCACCAGTGCCAAGTCGGGCTAGTTTGATGGTGAAAAGTGGCTCTTGCAATCTGCCATCCAGAAGCGGGTTAACTTACTTTTGTTTGCCAGGGAAACGGGCCGAGGTTTTTGTCTGGGGGCCTATGGCTGGGAGTGACCGGCTGGCTCCTGAAAAGCTACCATAGGCAGGATGGTGACCAGACCCATGGTGGCACCAGTGCCAAGTTGGGCTGGTTTGATAGTACCAAGTGGCTCCTGCAATCTGCCATCAAAAAGTTGGCAGGAGAGTTTTGTTTTCCAGGGAAAAGCGCCGTTGTTTGTGTTTGGGGGCCTGTGGCGGGGAGTGGCCAGCTGGCTCCTTAGAATCCACGATACGCAGCATGGTTCCCAGACCCAAGGTGGCACCAGTGCCAAGTTGGGCTGGTTTGATAGTACCAAGTGGCTCCTGCAATCTGCCATCCAGAAGCGGGGCAGCTTACTTTTGTTTGCCAGGGAAACGGGCCGAGGTTTGTGTCTGGGGGCCTATGGCTGGGAGTGACCGGCTGGCTCCTGAAAAGCTACCATAGGCAGGATGGTGACCAGACCCATGGTGGCACCAGTGCCAAGTTGGGCTGATTTGATAGTACCAAGTGGCTCCTGCAATCTGCCATCAAAAAGTTGGCAGGCGAATTTTGTTTTCCAGGGAAAAGCGCCGTTGTTTGTGTTTGGGGGCCTGTGGCTGGGAGTGGCCGGCTGGCTCCTTAGAATCCACGATACGCAGCATGGTTCCCAGACCCAAGGTGGCAACAGTGCCAAGTCGGGCTGGTTTGATAGTACCAAGTGGCTCCTGCAATCTGCCATCAAAAAGTTGGCAGGCGAGTTTTGTTTTCCAGGGAAAAGCGCCGTTGTTTGTGTTTGGGGGCCTGTGGGTGGGAGTGGCCGGCTGGCTCCTTAGAATCCACGATACGCAGCATGGTTCCCAGACCAGATGTGGCACCAGTGCCAAGTTGGGCTGGTTTGATAGTACCAAGTGGCTCCTGCAATCTGCCATCCAGAAGCGGGGCAGCTTACTTTTGTTTGCCAGGGAAACGGGCCGAGGTATTTGTCTGGGGGCCTATGGCTGGGAGTGACCGGCTGGCTACTGAAAAGCTACGATAGGCAGGATGGTTACCAGACTCATGGTAGCACCAGTGCCAAGTCGGGCTGGTTTGATAATACTAAATAGCTCCTGAAATCTGCCATTCAGACGCGGGGCAGCGGATTTTTGTTTCCTGGAGAAAAGTTCCGTGGTTTTTTTTGGGGGGTATATGGCTGGACGTGGCCGGCTGGCTCCTTAAAAAGATCGATACGCAGGATTGTTCCCTGACCCAAGGTGGCATCAGTGCCAAGTTGGGCTGTTTTCGTAGTACCAAGTGCGTCCTGCAATTTGCCATCCAGAAGAGGGGCAGTTGAGTTTTGTTTGCAAGAGAAAAGGGCCGTGGTATGTGTTTGCGGGCATATGGCTGAGAGTGGCCGGCTGGCCCCTGAAAATCCACGATAGGCAGGATGGTTCCCAGAGCCAAGGTGGCACCAGTGCCATGTTGGCCTGGTTTGATAGTACCATGTGGCTCCTGCAATCTGCCATCCAGAAGCGGGGCAGCTTACTTTTGTTTGCCAGGGAAACGGGCCGAGGTATTTGTCTGGGGGCCTATGGCTGGGAGTGACCGGCTGGCTCCTGAAAAGCTACGATAGGCAGGATGGTGACCAGACCCATGGTGGCACCAGTGCCAAGTTGGGCTGATTTCATAGTACCAAGTGGCTCCTGCAATCTGCCATCAAAATGTTGGCAGGCGAGTTTTGTTTTCCAGGGAAAAGCGCCGTTGTTTTTGTTTAGAGGCCTGTGGCTGGGAGTGGCCACCTGTCCTCGTAGAATCTACGTTACGCAGCATGGTTCCCAGAGCCAAGGTGGCACCAGGGCCAAGTCGGGCTGGTTTGATAGTACCAAGTGGCTCCTGCAAGCTGCCATCCAAAAGCGGGGTAGCTTACTTTTGTTTGCCAGGGAAACGGGCCGAGCTTTGTGTCTGGGGGCCTATGGCTGGGAGTGACCGGCTGGCTCCTGAAAAGCTACGATAGGCAGGATGGTGACCAGACCCATGGTGGCACAAGTGCCAAGTTGGGCTGGTTTGATAGTACCAAGTGGCTCCTGCAATCTGCCATCAAAAAGTTGGCAGGAGAGTTTTGTTTTCCAGGGAAAAGCGCCGTTGTTTGTGTTTGGGGGCCTGTGGCTGGGAGTGGCCAGCTGGCTCCTTAGAATCCACGATACGCAGGATGGTTCCCAGACCCAAGGTGGCACCAGTGCCAAGTTGGGCTGGTTTGATATTACCAAGTGGCTCCTGCAATCTGCCATCCAGAAGCGGGGCAGCTGACTTTTGTTTGCCAGGGAAACGGGCCGAGCTTTGTGTCTGGGGGCCTATGGCTGGGAGTGACCGGCTGTCTCCTGAAAAGCTACCATAGGCAGGATGGTGACCAGACCCATGGTGGCACCAGTGCCAAGTTGGGCTGATTTGATAGTACCAAGTGGCTCCTGCAATCTGCCATCAAAAAGTTGGCAGGCGAATTTTGTTTTCCAGGGAAAAGCGCCGTTGTTTGTGTTTGGGGGCCTGTGGCAGGGAGTGGCCGGCTGGCTCCTTAGAATCCACGATACGCAGCATGGTTCCCAGACCCAAGGTGGCAACAGTGCCAAGTCGGGCTGGTTTGATAGTACCAAGTGGCTCCTGCAATCTGCCATCAAAAAGTTGGCAGGAGAGTTTTGTTTTCCAGGGAAAAGCGCCGTTGTTTGTGTTTGGGGGCCTGTGGCTGGGAGTGGCCGGCTGGCTCCTTAGAATCCACGATGCGCAGCATGGTTCCCAGACCAGAGGTGGCACCAGTGCCAAGTCGGGCTGGTTTGATGGTGCAAAGTAGCTCCTGCAATATGCCATCCAGTAGCGGGGTAGCTTACTTTTTTTTGCCAGGGAAACGGGCCGAGGTTTTTGTCTGGAGGCCTATGGCTGGGAGTGACCGGCTGGCTCCTGAAAAGCTACGATAGGCAGGATGGTGACCAGACCCATGGTGGCACCAGTGCCAAGTTGGGCTGGTTTGATAGTACCAAGTGGCTCCTGCAATCTGCCATCAAAAAGTTGTCAGGCGAGTTTTGTTTTCCAGGGAAAAGCGCCGTTGTTTGTGTTTGCGGGCCTGTGGCTGGGAGTGGCCGGCTGGCTCCTTAGAATCCACGATACGCAGGATGTTTCCCAGACCCAAGGTGGCACCAGTGCCAAGTCGGGCTGGTTTGATAATACCAAGTGGTTCCTGCAATCTGCCATCCAGAAGCGGGGCAGCTGAATTTTGTTTGCCAGGGAAACGGGCCGAGCTTTGTGTTTGGGGGCCTGTGGCTGGCAGTGGCCGGCTGGCTCCTGAAAATCCATGATACGCAGCATGGTTCCCAGACCCAAGATGGCACCAGTGCCAAGTGGGGCTGGTTTGACAGTGTCAAGTGCCTCATGCAATCTCCCATCCAGAAACGGGGCAGCTGAGTTCTTTTGCCTGTGAACCGGCCGTTGTTTTTGATTGGGGTCTGTGGCCGAGAATGGTCGACTGGCTCCTGACAATCCACAATACCCAGGATGGTTCCCAGACTCAAGGTGGCACCAGGGCCAAGTCGGGCTGGTTTGATAGTACCAAGTGCGTCCTGCAATCTGCCATCCTGACGCGGGGCAGCGGATCTTTGTTTGCCAGAGTAAAGGTCCGTGGTTTGTTTTTGGGGGCATATGGCTGGGAGTGGCCGGCTGGCTCCTTAAGAAGTTCGATACGCAGGATGGTTCCCAGATCGAAGGTGACACCATTGCCAAGTTTGGCTGTTTTTGTAGTACCAAGTGCGTCCTGCAATTTTCCATGCAGAAGAGGGGCAGTTGAGTTTTGTTTTCCAGGGAAAAGCGCCGTTGTTTTTGTTTGGAGGCCTGTGGCTGGGAGTGGCCGGCTGGCTCCTTTCAACACACGATACGCCGGATGGTTCCCAGACCCAAGGTGGCAACAGTGCCAAGTCGGGCTGGTTTGATACTACCAAGTGGTTCCTGCAATCTGCCATCCAGAAGCGGGGCAGCTTACTTTTTTTTGCCAGGGAAACGGGCCGAGGTTTGTGTCTGGGGGCCTATGGCTGGGAGTGACCGGCTGGCTCCTGAAAAGCTACGATAGGCAGGATGGTGACCAGACCCATGGTGGCACCAGTGCCAAGTTGGGCTGGTTTGATAGTACCAAGTGGCTCCTGCAATCTGCCATCAAAAAGTTGGCAGGCGAGTTTTGTTTTCCAGGGAAAAGCGCCGTTGTTTGTGTTTGGGGGCCTGTGGCTGGGAGTGGCCGGCTGGCTCCTTAGAATCCACGATAGGCAGGATGGTTCCCAGACCAGAGGTGGCACCAGTGCCAAGTCGGGCTGGTTTGATGGTGCAAAGTGGCTCCTGCAATCTGCCATCCAGAAGCGGGGCAGCTTACTTTTGTTTGCCAGGGAAACGGGCCGAGGTTTGTGTCTGGGGCCCTATGGCTGGGAGTGACCGGCTGGCTCCTGAAAAGCTACGATAGGCAGGATGGTGACCAGACCCATGTTGGCACCAGTGCCAAGTTGGGCTGGTTTGATAGTACCAAGTGGCTCCTGCAATATGCCATCAAAAAGTTGTCAGGCGAGTTTTGTTTTCCAGGGAAAAGCGCCGTTGTTTTTGTTTAGAGGCCAGTGGCTGGGAGTGGCCGGCTGCCTCCTTTGAACCCAGGATACGCAGGATGGTTCCCAGAGCCAAGGTGGCACCAGTGCAAAGTTGGGCAGGTTTGATAGTACCAAGTGGCTCCTGCAATCTGCCATCCAGAAGCGGGGCAGCTTACTTTTGTTTGCCAGGGAAACGGGCCGAGGTATTTGTCTGGGGGCCTATGGCTGGGAGTGACCGGCTGGCTACTGAAAAGCTACGATAGGCAGGATGGTTACCAGACTCATGGTAGCACCAGTGCCAAGTCGGGCTGGTTTGATAATACTAAATAGCTCCTGAAATCTGCCATTCAGACGCGGGGCAGCGGATATTTGTTTCCTGGAGAAAAGTTCCGTGGTTTTTTTTTGGGGGTATATGGCTGGACGTGGCCGGCTGGCTCCTTAAAAAGATCGATACGCAGGATTGTTCCCTGACCCAAGGTGGCATCAGTGCCAAGTCGGGCTGTTTTCGTAGTACCAAGTGCGTCCTGCAATTTGCCATCCAGAAGAGGGGCAGTTGAGTTTTGTTTGCAAGAGAAAAGGGCCGTGGTATGTGTTTGCGGGCATATGGCTGAGAGTGGCCGGCTGGCCCCTGAAAATCCACGATAGGCAGGATGGTTCCCAGAGCCAAGGTGGCACCAGTGCCATGTTGGCCTGGTTTGATAGTACCATGTGGCTCCTGCAATCTGCCATCCAGAAGCGGGGCAGCTTACTTTTGTTTGCCAGGGAAACGGGCCGAGGTATTTGTCTGGGGGCCTATGGCTGGGAGTGACCGGCTGGCTCCTGAAAAGCTACGATAGGCAGGATGGTGACCAGACCCATGGTGGCACCAGTGCCAAGTTGGGCTGATTTCATAGTACCAAGTGGCTCCTGCAATCTGCCATCAAAATGTTGGCAGGCGAGTTTTGTTTTCCAGGGAAAAGCGCCGTTGTTTTTGTTTAGAGGCCTGTGGCTGGGAGTGGCCACCTGTCCTCGTAGAATCTACGTTACGCAGCATGGTTCCCAGAGCCAAGGTGGCACCAGGGCCAAGTCGGGCTGGTTTGATAGTACCAAGTGGCTCCTGCAATCTGCCATCCAAAAACGGGGTAGCTTACTTTTGTTTGCCAGGGAAACGGGCCGAGCTTTGTGTCTGGGGGCCTATGGCTGGGAGTGACCGGCTGGCTCCTGAAAAGCTACGATAGGCAGGATGGTGACCAGACCCATGGTGGCACAAGTGCCAAGTTGGGCTGGTTTGATAGTACCAAGTGGCTCCTGCAATCTGCCATCAAAAAGTTGGCAGGAGAGTTTTGTTTTCCAGGGAAAAGCGCCGTTGTTTGTGTTTGGGGGCCTGTGGCTGGGAGTGGCCAGCTGGCTCCTTAGAATCCACGATACGCAGGATGGTTCCCAGACCCAAGGTGGCACCAGTGCCAAGTTGGGCTGGTTTGATATTACCAAGTGGCTCCTGCAATCTGCCATCCAGAAGCGGGGCAGCTGACTTTTGTTTGCCAGGGAAACGGGCCGAGGTTTGTGTCTGGGGGCCTATGGCTGGGAGTGACCGGCTGTCTCCTGAAAAGCTACGATAGGCAGGATGGTGACCAGACCCATGGTGGCACCAGTGCCAAGTTGGGCTGATTTGATAGTACCAAGTGGCTCCTGCAATCTGCCATCAAAAAGTTGGCAGGCGAATTTTGTTTTCCAGGGAAAAGCGCCGTTGTTTGTGTTTGGGGGCCTGTGGCAGGGAGTGGCCGGCTGGCTCCTTAGAATCCACGATACGCAGCATGGTTCCCAGACCCAAGGTGGCAACAGTGCCAAGTCAGGCTCGTTTGATAGTACCAAGTGCGTCCTGCAATCTGCCATCAAAAAGCTGGCAGGCGAGTTTTGTTTTCCAGGGAAAAGCGCCGTTGTTTGTGTTTGGGGGCCTGTGGATGGGAGTGGCCGGCTGGCTCCTTAGAATCCACGATACGCAGGATGGTTCCCAGACCAGAGGTGGCACTAGTGCCAAGTTGGGCTGGTTTGATAGTACCAAGTGGCTCCTGCAATCTGCCATCCAGAAGCGGGGTAGCTTACTTTTGTTTGCCAGGGAAACGGGCCGAGGTTTGTGTCTGGGGGCCTATGGCTGGGAGTGACCGGCTGGCTCCTGAAAAGCTACGATAGGCAGGATGGTGACCAGACCCATGGTGGCACCAGTGCCAAGTTGGGCTGGTTTGATAGTACCAAGTGGCTCCTGCAATCTGCCATCAAAAAGTTGGCAGGCGAGTTTTGTTTTCCAGGGAAAAGCGCCGTTGTTTGTGTTTGGGGGCCTGTGGCTGGGAGTGGCCGGCTGGCTCCTTAGAATCCACGATGCGCAGCATGGTTCCCAGACCAGAGGTGGCACCAGTGCCAAGTAGGGCTGGTTTGATAGTACCAAGTGCGTTCTGCAATCTGCCATCCAGAAGCGGGACAGCTTACTTTTGTTTGCCAGGGAAACGGGCCGAGCTTTGTGTCTCGGGGCCTATGGCTGGGAGTGGCCGGCTGGCTAATTAGAATCCACGACAGGCAGGATGGTTCCCAGACCAGAGGTGGCACCAGTGCCAAGTTGGGCTGGTTTGATAGTACCAAGTGGCTCCTGCAATCTGCCATCCAGAAGCGGGGCAGCTTACTTTTGTTTGCCAGGGAAACGGGCCGAGGTATTTGTCTGGGGGCCTATGGCTGGGAGTGACCGGCTGGCTACTGAAAAGCTACGATAGGCAGGATGGTTACCAGACTCATGGTAGCACCAGTGCCAAGTCGGGCTGGTTTGATAATACTAAATAGCTCCTGAAATCTGCCATTCAGACGCGGGGCAGCGGATTTTTGTTTCCTGGAGAAAAGTTCCGTGGTTTTTTTTGGGGGGTATATGGCTGGACGTGGCCGGCTGGCTCCTTAAAAAGATCGATACGCAGGATTGTTCCCTGACCCAAGGTGGCATCAGTGCCAAGTTGGGCTGTTTTCGTAGTACCAAGTGCGTCCTGCAATTTGCCATCCAGAAGAGGGGCAGTTGAGTTTTGTTTGCAAGAGAAAAGGGCCGTGGTATGTGTTTGCGGGCATATGGCTGAGAGTGGCTTCTGGCCCCTGAAAATCCATGATAGGCAGGATGGTTCCCAGAGCCAAGGTGGCACCAGTGCCATGTTGGCCTGGTTTGATAGTACCATGTGGCTCCTGCAATCTGCCATCCAGAAGCGGGGCAGCTTACTTTTGTTTGCCAGGGAAACGGGCCGAGGTATTTGTCTGGGGGCCTATGGCTGGGAGTGACCGGCTGGCTCCTGAAAAGCTACCATAGGCAGGATGGTGACCAGACCCATGGTGGCACCAGTGCCAAGTTGGGCTGATTTCATAGTACCAAGTGGCTCCTGCAATCTGCCATCAAAATGTTGGCAGGCGAGTTTTGTTTTCCAGGGAAAAGCGCCGTTGTTTTTGTTTAGAGGCCTGTGGCTGGGAGTGGCCACCTGTCCTCGTAGAATCTACGTTACGCAGCATGGTTCCCAGAGCCAAGGTGGCACCAGGGCCAAGTCGGGCTGGTTTGATAGTACCAAGTGGCTCCTGCAATCTGCCATCCAAAAGCGGGGTAGCTTACTTTTGTTTGCCAGGGAAACGGGCCGAGGTTTGTGTCTGGGGGCCTATGGCAGGGAGTGACCGGCTGGCTCCTGAAAAGCTACGATAGGCAGGATGGTGACCAGACCCATGGTGGCACCAGTGCCAAGTTGGGCTGGTTTGATAGTACCAAGTGGCTCCTGCAATCTGCCATCAAAAAGTTGGCAGGCGAGTTTTGTTTTCCAGGGAAAAACGCCGTTGTTTGTGTTTGCGGGGCTGTGGCTGGGAGTGGCCAGCTGTCTCCTTAGAATCCACGATACGCAGGATGGTTCCCAGACCAGAGGTGGCACCAGTGCCAAGTCGGGCTGGTTTGATGGTGCAAAGTGGCTCCTGCAATCTGCCATCCAGAAGCGGGGCAGCTTACTTTTGTTTGCCAGGGAAACGGGCCGAGGTTTGTGTCTGGGGCCCTATGGCTGGGAGTGACCGGCTGGCTCCTGAAAAGCTACGATAGGCAGGATGGTGACCAGACCCATGGTGGCACCAGTGCCAAGTTGGGCTGGTTTGATAGTACCAAGTGGCTCCTGCAATATGCCATCAAAAAGTTGTCAGGCGAGTTTTGTTTTCCAGGGAAAAGCGCCGTTGTTTTTGTTTAGAGGCCAGTGGCTGGGAGTGGCCGGCTGCCTCCTTTGAACCCAGGATACGCAGGATGGTTCCCAGAGCCAAGGTGGCACCAGTGCAAAGTTGGGCAGGTTTGATAGTACCAAGTGGCTCCTGCAATCTGCCATCCAGAAGCGGGGCAGCTTACTTTTGTTTGCCAGGGAAACGGGCCGAGGTATTTGTCTGGGGGCCTATGGCTGGGAGTGACCGGCTGGCTACTGAAAAGCTACGATAGGCAGGATGGTTACCAGACTCATGGTAGCACCAGTGCCAAGTCGGGCTGGTTTGATAATACTAAATAGCTCCTGAAATCTGCCATTCAGACGCGGGGCAGCGGATATTTGTTTCCTGGAGAAAAGTTCCGTGGTTTTTTTTTGGGGGTATATGGCTGGACGTGGCCGTCTGGCTCCTTAAAAAGATCGATACGCAGGATTGTTCCCTGACCCAAGGTGGCATCAGTGCCAAGTCGGGCTGTTTTCGTAGTACCAAGTGCGTCCTGCAATTTGCCATCCAGAAGAGGGGCAGTTGAGTTTTGTTTGCAAGAGAAAAGGGCCGTGGTATGTGTTTGCGGGCATATGGCTGAGAGTGGCCGGCTGGCCCCTGAAAATCCACGATAGGCAGGATGGTTCCCAGAGCCAAGGTGGCACCAGTGCCATGTTGGCCTGGTTTGATAGTACCATGTGGCTCCTGCAATCTGCCATCCAGAAGCGGGGCAGCTTACTTTTGTTTGCCAGGGAAACGGGCCGAGGTATTTGTCTGGGGGCCTATGGCTGGGAGTGACCGGCTGGCTCCTGAAAAGCTACGATAGGCAGGATGGTGACCAGACCCATGGTGGCACCAGTGCCAAGTTGGGCTGATTTCATAGTACCAAGTGGCTCCTGCAATCTGCCATCAAAATGTTGGCAGGCGAGTTTTGTTTTCCAGGGAAAAGCGCCGTTGTTTTTGTTTAGAGGCCTGTGGCTGGGAGTGGCCACCTGTCCTCGTAGAATCTACGTTACGCAGCATGGTTCCCAGAGCCAAGGTGGCACCAGGGCCAAGTCGGGCTGGTTTGATAGTACCAAGTGGCTCCTGCAATCTGCCATCCAAAAACGGGGTAGCTTACTTTTGTTTGCCAGGGAAACGGGCCGAGCTTTGTGTCTGGGGGCCTATGGCTGGGAGTGACCGGCTGGCTCCTGAAAAGCTACGATAGGCAGGATGGTGACCAGACCCATGGTGGCACAAGTGCCAAGTTGGGCTGGTTTGATAGTACCAAGTGGCTCCTGCAATCTGCCATCAAAAAGTTGGCAGGAGAGTTTTGTTTTCCAGGGAAAAGCGCCGTTGTTTGTGTTTGGGGGCCTGTGGCTGGGAGTGGCCAGCTGGCTCCTTAGAATCCACGATACGCAGGATGGTTCCCAGACCCAAGGTGGCACCAGTGCCAAGTTGGGCTGGTTTGATATTACCAAGTGGCTCCTGCAATCTGCCATCCAGAAGCGGGGCAGCTGACTTTTGTTTGCCAGGGAAACGGGCCGAGGTTTGTGTCTGGGGGCCTATGGCTGGGAGTGACCGGCTGTCTCCTGAAAAGCTACCATAGGCAGGATGGTGACCAGACCCATGGTGGCACCAGTGCCAAGTTGGGCTGATTTGATAGTACCAAGTGGCTCCTGCAATCTGCCATCAAAAAGTTGGCAGGCGAATTTTGTTTTCCAGGGAAAAGCGCCGTTGTTTGTGTTTGGGGGCCTGTGGCAGGGAGTGGCCGGCTGGCTCCTTAGAATCCACGATACGCAGCATGGTTCCCAGACCCAAGGTGGCAACAGTGCCAAGTCAGGCTCGTTTGATAGTACCAAGTGCGTCCTGCAATCTGCCATCAAAAAGCTGGCAGGCGAGTTTTGTTTTCCAGGGAAAAGCGCCGTTGTTTGTGTTTGGGGGCCTGTGGATGGGAGTGGCCGGCTGGCTCCTTAGAATCCACGATACGCAGGATGGTTCCCAGACCAGAGGTGGCACTAGTGCCAAGTTGGGCTGGTTTGATAGTACCAAGTGGCTCCTGCAATCTGCCATCCAGAAGCGGGGTAGCTTACTTTTGTTTGCCAGGGAAACGGGCCGAGGTTTGTGTCTGGGGGCCTATGGCTGGGAGTGACCGGCTGGCTCCTGAAAAGCTACGATAGGCAGGATGGTGACCAGACCCATGGTGGCACCAGTGCCAAGTTGGGCTGGTTTGATAGTACCAAGTGGCTCCTGCAATCTGCCATCAAAAAGTTGGCAGGCGAGTTTTGTTTTCCAGGGAAAAGCGCCGTTGTTTGTGTTTGGGGGCCTGTGGCTGGGAGTGGCCGGCTGGCTCCTTAGAATCCACGATGCGCAGCATGGTTCCCAGACCAGAGGTGGCACCAGTGCCAAGTAGGGCTGGTTTGATAGTACCAAGTGCGTTCTGCAATCTGCCATCCAGAAGCGGGACAGCTTACTTTTGTTTGCCAGGGAAACGGGCCGAGCTTTGTGTCTCGGGGCCTATGGCTGGGAGTGGCCGGCTGGCTAATTAGAATCCACGACAGGCAGGATGGTTCCCAGACCAGAGGTGGCACCAGTGCCAAGTTGGGCTGGTTTGATAGTACCAAGTGGCTCCTGCAATCTGCCATCCAGAAGCGGGGCAGCTTACTTTTGTTTGCCAGGGAAACGGGCCGAGGTATTTGTCTGGGGGCCTATGGCTGGGAGTGACCGGCTGGCTACTGAAAAGCTACGATAGGCAGGATGGTTACCAGACTCATGGTAGCACCAGTGCCAAGTCGGGCTGGTTTGATAATACTAAATAGCTCCTGAAATCTGCCATTCAGACGCGGGGCAGCGGATTTTTGTTTCCTGGAGAAAAGTTCCGTGGTTTTTTTTGGGGGGTATATGGCTGGACGTGGCCGGCTGGCTCCTTAAAAAGATCGATACGCAGGATTGTTCCCTGACCCAAGGTGGCATCAGTGCCAAGTTGGGCTGTTTTCGTAGTACCAAGTGCGTCCTGCAATTTGCCATCCAGAAGAGGGGCAGTTGAGTTTTGTTTGCAAGAGAAAAGGGCCGTGGTATGTGTTTGCGGGCATATGGCTGAGAGTGGCTTCTGGCCCCTGAAAATCCATGATAGGCAGGATGGTTCCCAGAGCCAAGGTGGCACCAGTGCCATGTTGGCCTGGTTTGATAGTACCATGTGGCTCCTGCAATCTGCCATCCAGAAGCGGGGCAGCTTACTTTTGTTTGCCAGGGAAACGGGCCGAGGTATTTGTCTGGGGGCCTATGGCTGGGAGTGACCGGCTGGCTCCTGAAAAGCTACGATAGGCAGGATGGTGACCAGACCCATGGTGGCACCAGTGCCAAGTTGGGCTGATTTCATAGTACCAAGTGGCTCCTGCAATCTGCCATCAAAATGTTGGCAGGCGAGTTTTGTTTTCCAGGGAAAAGCGCCGTTGTTTTTGTTTAGAGGCCTGTGGCTGGGAGTGGCCACCTGTCCTCGTAGAATCTACGTTACGCAGCATGGTTCCCAGAGCCAAGGTGGCACCAGGGCCAAGTCGGGCTGGTTTGATAGTACCAAGTGGCTCCTGCAATCTGCCATCCAAAAGCGGGGTAGCTTACTTTTGTTTGCCAGGGAAACGGGCCGAGGTTTGTGTCTGGGGGCCTATGGCAGGGAGTGACCGGCTGGCTCCTGAAAAGCTACGATAGGCAGGATGGTGACCAGACCCATGGTGGCACAAGTGCCAAGTTGGGCTGGTTTGATAGTACCAAGTGGCTCCTGCAATCTGCCATCAAAAAGTTGGCAGGAGAGTTTTGTTTTCCAGGGAAAAGCGCCGTTGTTTGTGTTTGGGGGCCTGTGGCTGGGAGTGGCCAGCTGGCTCCTTAGAATCCACGATACGCAGGATGGTTCCCAGACCCAAGGTGGCAACAGTGCCAAGTTGGGCTGGTTTGATAGTACCAAGTGGCTCCTGCAATCTGCCATCCAGAAGCGGGGCAGCTGACTTTTGTTTGCCAGGGAAACGGGCCGAGCTTTGTGTCTGGGGGCCTATGGCTGGGAGTGACCGGCTGTCTCCTGAAAAGCTACCATAGGCAGGATGGTGACCAGACCCATGGTGGCACCAGTGCCAAGTTGGGCTGATTTGATAGTACCAAGTGGCTCCTGCAATCTGCCATCAAAAAGTTGGCAGGCGAATTTTGTTTTCCAGGGAAAAGCGCCGTTGTTTGTGTTTGGGGGCCTGTGGCAGGGAGTGGCCGGCTGGCTCCTTAGAATCCACGATACGCAGCATGGTTCCCAGACCCAAGGTGGCAACAGTGCCAAGTCGGGCTGGTTTGATAGTACCAAGTGGCTCCTGCAATCTGCCATCAAAAAGTTGGCAGGCGAGTTTTGTTTTCCAGGGAAAAGCGCCGTTGTTTGTGTTTGGGGGCCTATGGGTGGGAGTGGCCGGCTGGCTCCTTAGAATCCACGATACGCAGCATGGTTCCCAGACCCAAGGTGGCAACAGTGCCAAGTAGGGCTGGTTTGATAGTACCAAGTGCGTTCTGCAATCTGCCATCAAAAAGTTGGCAGGCAAGTTTTGTTTTCCAGGGAAAAGCGCCCTTGTTTGTGTTTGAGGGCCTGTGGATGGGAGTGGCCGGCTGGCTCCTTAGAATCCACGATACGCAGCATGGTTCCCAGACCAGAGGTGGCACCAGTGCCAAGTTGGGCTGGTTTGATAGTACCAAGTGGCTCCTGCAATCTGCCATCCAGAAGCGGGGCAGCTTACTTTTGTTTGCCAGGGAAACGGGCCGAGGTATTTGTCTGGGGGCCTATGGCTGGGAGTGACCGGCTGGCTACTGAAAAGCTACGATAGGCAGGATGGTTACCAGACTCATGGTAGCACCAGTGCCAAGTCGGGCTGGTTTGATAATACTAAATAGCTCCTGAAATCTGCCATTCAGACGCGGGGCAGCGGATTTTTGTTTCCTGGAGAAAAGTTCCGTGGTTTTTTTTTGGGGGTATATGGCTGGACGTGGCCGGCTGGCTCCTTAAAAAGATCGATACGCAGGATTGTTCCCTGACCCAAGGTGGCATCAGTGCCAAGTCGGGCTGTTTCCGTAGTACCAAGTGCGTCCTGCAATTTGCCATCCAGAAGAGGGGCAGTTGAGTTTTGTTTGCAAGAGAAAAGGGCCGTGGTATGTGTTTGCGGGCATATGGCTGAGAGTGGCCGGCTGGCCCCTGAAAATCCACGATAGGCAGGATGGTTCCCAGAGCCAAGGTGGCACCAGTGCCATGTTGGCCTGGTTTGATAGTACCATGTGGCTCCTGCAATCTGCCATCCAGAAGCGGGGCAGCTTACTTTTGTTTGCCAGGGAAACGGGCCGAGGTATTTGTCTGGGGGCCTATGGCTGGGAGTGACCGGCTGGCTCCTGAAAAGCTACCATAGGCAGGATGGTGACCAGACCCATGGTGGCACCAGTGCCAAGTTGGGCTGATTTCATAGTACCAAGTGGCTCCTGCAATCTGCCATCAAAATGTTGGCAGGCGAGTTTTGTTTTCCAGGGAAAAGCGCCGTTGTTTTTGTTTAGAGGCCTGTGGCTGGGAGTGGCCACCTGTCCTCGTAGAATCTACGTTACGCAGCATGGTTCCCAGAGCCAAGGTGGCACCAGGGCCAAGTCGGGCTGGTTTGATAGTACCAAGTGGCTCCTGCAATCTGCCATCCAAAAGCGGGGTAGCTTACTTTTGTTTGCCAGGGAAACGGGCCGAGGTTTGTGTCTGGGGGCCTATGGCAGGGAGTGACCGGCTGGCTCCTGAAAAGCTACGATAGGCAGGATGGTGACCAGACCCATGGTGGCACCAGTGCCAAGTTGGGCTGGTTTGATAGTACCAAGTGGCTCCTGCAATCTGCCATCAAAAAGTTGGCAGGCGAGTTTTGTTTTCCAGGGAAAAACGCCGTTGTTTGTGTTTGCGGGGCTGTGGCTGGGAGTGGCCAGCTGTCTCCTTAGAATCCACGATACGCAGGATGGTTCCCAGACCAGAGGTGGCACCAGTGCCAAGTCGGGCTGGTTTGATGGTGCAAAGTGGCTCCTGCAATCTGCCATCCAGAAGCGGGGCAGCTTACTTTTGTTTGCCAGGGAAACGGGCCGAGGTTTGTGTCTGGGGCCCTATGGCTGGGAGTGACCGGCTGGCTCCTGAAAAGCTACGATAGGCAGGATGGTGACCAGACCCATGGTGGCACCAGTGCCAAGTTGGGCTGGTTTGATAGTACCAAGTGGCTCCTGCAATATGCCATCAAAAAGTTGTCAGGCGAGTTTTGTTTTCCAGGGAAAAGCGCCGTTGTTTTTGTTTAGAGGCCAGTGGCTGGGAGTGGCCGGCTGCCTCCTTTGAACCCAGGATACGCAGGATGGTTCCCAGAGCCAAGGTGGCACCAGTGCAAAGTTGGGCAGGTTTGATAGTACCAAGTGGCTCCTGCAATCTGCCATCCAGAAGCGGGGCAGCTTACTTTTGTTTGCCAGGGAAACGGGCCGAGGTATTTGTCTGGGGGCCTATGGCTGGGAGTGACCGGCTGGCTACTGAAAAGCTACGATAGGCAGGATGGTTACCAGACTCATGGTAGCACCAGTGCCAAGTCGGGCTGGTTTGATAATACTAAATAGCTCCTGAAATCTGCCATTCAGACGCGGGGCAGCGGATATTTGTTTCCTGGAGAAAAGTTCCGTGGTTTTTTTTTGGGGGTATATGGCTGGACGTGGCCGGCTGGCTCCTTAAAAAGATCGATACGCAGGATTGTTCCCTGACCCAAGGTGGCATCAGTGCCAAGTCGGGCTGTTTTCGTAGTACCAAGTGCGTCCTGCAATTTGCCATCCAGAAGAGGGGCAGTTGAGTTTTGTTTGCAAGAGAAAAGGGCCGTGGTATGTGTTTGCGGGCATATGGCTGAGAGTGGCCGGCTGGCCCCTGAAAATCCACGATAGGCAGGATGGTTCCCAGAGCCAAGGTGGCACCAGTGCCATGTTGGCCTGGTTTGATAGTACCATGTGGCTCCTGCAATCTGCCATCCAGAAGCGGGGCAGCTTACTTTTGTTTGCCAGGGAAACGGGCCGAGGTATTTGTCTGGGGGCCTATGGCTGGGAGTGACCGGCTGGCTCCTGAAAAGCTACGATAGGCAGGATGGTGACCAGACCCATGGTGGCACCAGTGCCAAGTTGGGCTGATTTCATAGTACCAAGTGGCTCCTGCAATCTGCCATCAAAATGTTGGCAGGCGAGTTTTGTTTTCCAGGGAAAAGCGCCGTTGTTTTTGTTTAGAGGCCTGTGGCTGGGAGTGGCCACCTGTCCTCGTAGAATCTACGTTACGCAGCATGGTTCCCAGAGCCAAGGTGGCACCAGGGCCAAGTCGGGCTGGTTTGATAGTACCAAGTGGCTCCTGCAATCTGCCATCCAAAAACGGGGTAGCTTACTTTTGTTTGCCAGGGAAACGGGCCGAGCTTTGTGTCTGGGGGCCTATGGCTGGGAGTGACCGGCTGGCTCCTGAAAAGCTACGATAGGCAGGATGGTGACCAGACCCATGGTGGCACAAGTGCCAAGTTGGGCTGGTTTGATAGTACCAAGTGGCTCCTGCAATCTGCCATCAAAAAGTTGGCAGGAGAGTTTTGTTTTCCAGGGAAAAGCGCCGTTGTTTGTGTTTGGGGGCCTGTGGCTGGGAGTGGCCAGCTGGCTCCTTAGAATCCACGATACGCAGGATGGTTCCCAGACCCAAGGTGGCACCAGTGCCAAGTTGGGCTGGTTTGATATTACCAAGTGGCTCCTGCAATCTGCCATCCAGAAGCGGGGCAGCTGACTTTTGTTTGCCAGGGAAACGGGCCGAGCTTTGTGTCTGGGGGCCTATGGCTGGGAGTGACCGGCTGTCTCCTGAAAAGCTACCATAGGCAGGATGGTGACCAGACCCATGGTGGCACCAGTGCCAAGTTGGGCTGATTTGATAGTACCAAGTGGCTCCTGCAATCTGCCATCAAAAAGTTGGCAGGCGAATTTTGTTTTCCAGGGAAAAGCGCCGTTGTTTGTGTTTGGGGGCCTGTGGCAGGGAGTGGCCGGCTGGCTCCTTAGAATCCACGATACGCAGCATGGTTCCCAGACCCAAGGTGGCAACAGTGCCAAGTCAGGCTCGTTTGATAGTACCAAGTGCGTCCTGCAATCTGCCATCAAAAAGCTGGCAGGCGAGTTTTGTTTTCCAGGGAAAAGCGCCGTTGTTTGTGTTTGGGGGCCTGTGGATGGGAGTGGCCGGCTGGCTCCTTAGAATCCACGATACGCAGGATGGTTCCCAGACCAGAGGTGGCACTAGTGCCAAGTTGGGCTGGTTTGATAGTACCAAGTGGCTCCTGCAATCTGCCATCCAGAAGCGGGGTAGCTTACTTTTGTTTGCCAGGGAAACGGGCCGAGGTTTGTGTCTGGGGGCCTATGGCTGGGAGTGACCGGCTGGCTCCTGAAAAGCTACGATAGGCAGGATGGTGACCAGACCCATGGTGGCACCAGTGCCAAGTTGGGCTGGTTTGATAGTACCAAGTGGCTCCTGCAATCTGCCATCAAAAAGTTGGCAGGCGAGTTTTGTTTTCCAGGGAAAAGCGCCGTTGTTTGTGTTTGGGGGCCTGTGGCTGGGAGTGGCCGGCTGGCTCCTTAGAATCCACGATGCGCAGCATGGTTCCCAGACCAGAGGTGGCACCAGTGCCAAGTAGGGCTGGTTTGATAGTACCAAGTGCGTTCTGCAATCTGCCATCCAGAAGCGGGACAGCTTACTTTTGTTTGCCAGGGAAACGGGCCGAGCTTTGTGTCTCGGGGCCTATGGCTGGGACTGGCCGGCTGGCTAATTAGAATCCACGACAGGCAGGATGGTTCCCAGACCAGAGGTGGCACCAGTGCCAAGTTGGGCTGGTTTGATAGTACCAAGTGGCTCCTGCAATCTGCCATCCAGAAGCGGGGCAGCTTACTTTTGTTTGCCAGGGAAACGGGCCGAGGTATTTGTCTGGGGGCCTATGGCTGGGAGTGACCGGCTGGCTACTGAAAAGCTACGATAGGCAGGATGGTTACCAGACTCATGGTAGCACCAGTGCCAAGTCGGGCTGGTTTGATAATACTAAATAGCTCCTGAAATCTGCCATTCAGACGCGGGGCAGCGGATTTTTGTTTCCTGGAGAAAAGTTCCGTGGTTTTTTTTGGGGGGTATATGGCTGGACGTGGCCGGCTGGCTCCTTAAAAAGATCGATACGCAGGATTGTTCCCTGACCCAAGGTGGCATCAGTGCCAAGTTGGGCTGTTTTCGTACTACCAAGTGCGTCCTGCAATTTGCCATCCAGAAGAGGGGCAGTTGAGTTTTGTTTGCAAGAGAAAAGGGCCGTGGTATGTGTTTGCGGGCATATGGCTGAGAGTGGCTTCTGGCCCCTGAAAATCCATGATAGGCAGGATGGTTCCCAGAGCCAAGGTGGCACCAGTGCCATGTTGGCCTGGTTTGATAGTACCATGTGGCTCCTGCAATCTGCCATCCAGAAGCGGGGCAGCTTACTTTTGTTTGCCAGGGAAACGGGCCGAGGTATTTGTCTGGGGGCCTATGGCTGGGAGTGACCGGCTGGCTCCTGAAAAGCTACCATAGGCAGGATGGTGACCAGACCCATGGTGGCACCAGTGCCAAGTTGGGCTGATTTCATAGTACCAAGTGGCTCCTGCAATCTGCCATCAAAATGTTGGCAGGCGAGTTTTGTTTTCCAGGGAAAAGCGCCGTTGTTTTTGTTTAGAGGCCTGTGGCTGGGAGTGGCCACCTGTCCTCGTAGAATCTACGTTACGCAGCATGGTTCCCAGAGCCAAGGTGGCACCAGGGCCAAGTCGGGCTGGTTTGATAGTACCAAGTGGCTCCTGCAATCTGCCATCCAAAAGCGGGGTAGCTTACTTTTGTTTGCCAGGGAAACGGGCCGAGGTTTGTGTCTGGGGGCCTATGGCAGGGAGTGACCGGCTGGCTCCTGAAAAGCTACGATAGGCAGGATGGTGACCAGACCCATGGTGGCACCAGTGCCAAGTTGGGCTGGTTTGATAGTACCAAGTGGCTCCTGCAATCTGCCATCAAAAAGTTGGCAGGCGAGTTTTGTTTTCCAGGGAAAAACGCCGTTGTTTGTGTTTGCAAGGCTGTGGCTGGGAGTGGCCAGCTGTCTCCTTAGAATCCACGATACGCAGGATGGTTCCCAGACCAGAGGTGGCACCAGTGCCAAGTCGGGCTGGTTTGATGGTGCAAAGTGGCTCCTGCAATCTGCCATCCAGAAGCGGGGCAGCTTACTTTTGTTTGCCAGGGAAACGGGCCGAGGTTTGTGTCTGGGGCCCTATGGCTGGGAGTGACCGGCTGGCTCCTGAAAAGCTACGATAGGCAGGATGGTGACCAGACCCATGGTGGCACCAGTGCCAAGTTGGGCTGGTTTGATAGTACCAAGTGGCTCCTGCAATATGCCATCAAAAAGTTGTCAGGCGAGTTTTGTTTTCCAGGGAAAAGCGCCGTTGTTTTTGTTTAGAGGCCAGTGGCTGGGAGTGGCCGGCTGCCTCCTTTGAACCCAGGATACGCAGGATGGTTCCCAGAGCCAAGGTGGCACCAGTGCAAAGTTGGGCAGGTTTGATAGTACCAAGTGGCTCCTGCAATCTGCCATCCAGAAGCGGGGCAGCTTACTTTTGTTTGCCAGGGAAACGGGCCGAGGTATTTGTCTGGGGGCCTATGGCTGGGAGTGACCGGCTGGCTACTGAAAAGCTACGATAGGCAGGATGGTTACCAGACTCATGGTAGCACCAGTGCCAAGTCGGGCTGGTTTGATAATACTAAATAGCTCCTGAAATCTGCCATTCAGACGCGGGGCAGCGGATATTTGTTTCCTGGAGAAAAGTTCCGTGGTTTTTTTTTGGGGGTATATGGCTGGACGTGGCCGGCTGGCTCCTTAAAAAGATCGATACGCAGGATTGTTCCCTGACCCAAGGTGGCATCAGTGCCAAGTCGGGCTGTTTTCGTAGTACCAAGTGCGTCCTGCAATTTGCCATCCAGAAGAGGGGCAGTTGAGTTTTGTTTGCAAGAGAAAAGGGCCGTGGTATGTGTTTGCGGGCATATGGCTGAGAGTGGCCGGCTGGCCCCTGAAAATCCACGATAGGCAGGATGGTTCCCAGAGCCAAGGTGGCACCAGTGCCATGTTGGCCTGGTTTGATAGTACCATGTGGCTCCTGCAATCTGCCATCCAGAAGCGGGGCAGCTTACTTTTGTTTGCCAGGGAAACGGGCCGAGGTATTTGTCTGGGGGCCTATGGCTGGGAGTGACCGGCTGGCTCCTGAAAAGCTACGATAGGCAGGATGGTGACCAGACCCATGGTGGCACCAGTGCCAAGTTGGGCTGATTTCATAGTACCAAGTGGCTCCTGCAATCTGCCATCAAAATGTTGGCAGGCGAGTTTTGTTTTCCAGGGAAAAGCGCCGTTGTTTTTGTTTAGAGGCCTGTGGCTGGGAGTGGCCACCTGTCCTCGTAGAATCTACGTTACGCAGCATGGTTCCCAGAGCCAAGGTGGCACCAGGGCCAAGTCGGGCTGGTTTGATAGTACCAAGTGGCTCCTGCAATCTGCCATCCAAAAACGGGGTAGCTTACTTTTGTTTGCCAGGGAAACGGGCCGAGCTTTGTGTCTGGGGGCCTATGGCTGGGAGTGACCGGCTGGCTCCTGAAAAGCTACGATAGGCAGGATGGTGACCAGACCCATGGTGGCACAAGTGCCAAGTTGGGCTGGTTTGATAGTACCAAGTGGCTCCTGCAATCTGCCATCAAAAAGTTGGCAGGAGAGTTTTGTTTTCCAGGGAAAAGCGCCGTTGTTTGTGTTTGGGGGCCTGTGGCTGGGAGTGGCCAGCTGGCTCCTTAGAATCCACGATACGCAGGATGGTTCCCAGACCCAAGGTGGCACCAGTGCCAAGTTGGGCTGGTTTGATATTACCAAGTGGCTCCTGCAATCTGCCATCCAGAAGCGGGGCAGCTGACTTTTGTTTGCCAGGGAAACGGGCCGAGGTTTGTGTCTGGGGGCCTATGGCTGGGAGTGACCGGCTGTCTCCTGAAAAGCTACGATAGGCAGGATGGTGACCAGACCCATGGTGGCACCAGTGCCAAGTTGGGCTGATTTGATAGTACCAAGTGGCTCCTGCAATCTGCCATCAAAAAGTTGGCAGGCGAATTTTGTTTTCCAGGGAAAAGCGCCGTTGTTTGTGTTTGGGGGCCTGTGGCAGGGAGTGGCCGGCTGGCTCCTTAGAATCCACGATACGCAGCATGGTTCCCAGACCCAAGGTGGCAACAGTGCCAAGTCAGGCTCGTTTGATAGTACCAAGTGCGTCCTGCAATCTGCCATCAAAAAGCTGGCAGGCGAGTTTTGTTTTCCAGGGAAAAGCGCCGTTGTTTGTGTTTGGGGGCCTGTGGATGGGAGTGGCCGGCTGGCTCCTTAGAATCCACGATACGCAGGATGGTTCCCAGACCAGAGGTGGCACTAGTGCCAAGTTGGGCTGGTTTGATAGTACCAAGTGGCTCCTGCAATCTGCCATCCAGAAGCGGGGTAGCTTACTTTTGTTTGCCAGGGAAACGGGCCGAGGTTTGTGTCTGGGGGCCTATGGCTGGGAGTGACCGGCTGGCTCCTGAAAAGCTACGATAGGCAGGATGGTGACCAGACCCATGGTGGCACCAGTGCCAAGTTGGGCTGGTTTGATAGTACCAAGTGGCTCCTGCAATCTGCCATCAAAAAGTTGGCAGGCGAGTTTTGTTTTCCAGGGAAAAGCGCCGTTGTTTGTGTTTGGGGGCCTGTGGCTGGGAGTGGCCGGCTGGCTCCTTAGAATCCACGATGCGCAGCATGGTTCCCAGACCAGAGGTGGCACCAGTGCCACGTAGGGCTGGTTTGATAGTACCAAGTGCGTTCTGCAATCTGCCATCCAGAAGCGGGACAGCTTACTTTTGTTTGCCAGGGAAACGGGCCGAGCTTTGTGTCTCGGGGCCTATGGCTGGGAGTGGCCGGCTGGCTAATTAGAATCCACGACAGGCAGGATGGTTCCCAGACCAGAGGTGGCACCAGTGCCAAGTTGGGCTGGTTTGATAGTACCAAGTGGCTCCTGCAATCTGCCATCCAGAAGCGGGGCAGCTTACTTTTGTTTGCCAGGGAAACGGGCCGAGGTATTTGTCTGGGGGCCTATGGCTGGGAGTGACCGGCTGGCTACTGAAAAGCTACGATAGGCAGGATGGTTACCAGACTCATGGTAGCACCAGTGCCAAGTCGGGCTGGTTTGATAATACTAAATAGCTCCTGAAATCTGCCATTCAGACGCGGGGCAGCGGATTTTTGTTTCCTGGAGAAAAGTTCCGTGGTTTTTTTTGGGGGGTATATGGCTGGACGTGGCCGGCTGGCTCCTTAAAAAGATCGATACGCAGGATTGTTCCCTGACCCAAGGTGGCATCAGTGCCAAGTTGGGCTGTTTTCGTAGTACCAAGTGCGTCCTGCAATTTGCCATCCAGAAGAGGGGCAGTTGAGTTTTGTTTGCAAGAGAAAAGGGCCGTGGTATGTGTTTGCGGGCATATGGCTGAGAGTGGCTTCTGGCCCCTGAAAATCCATGATAGGCAGGATGGTTCCCAGAGCCAAGGTGGCACCAGTGCCATGTTGGCCTGGTTTGATAGTACCATGTGGCTCCTGCAATCTGCCATCCAGAAGCGGGGCAGCTTACTTTTGTTTGCCAGGGAAACGGGCCGAGGTATTTGTCTGGGGGCCTATGGCTGGGAGTGACCGGCTGGCTCCTGAAAAGCTACGATAGGCAGGATGGTGACCAGACCCATGGTGGCACCAGTGCCAAGTTGGGCTGATTTCATAGTACCAAGTGGCTCCTGCAATCTGCCATCAAAATGTTGGCAGGCGAGTTTTGTTTTCCAGGGAAAAGCGCCGTTGTTTTTGTTTAGAGGCCTGTGGCTGGGAGTGGCCACCTGTCCTCGTAGAATCTACGTTACGCAGCATGGTTCCCAGAGCCAAGGTGGCACCAGGGCCAAGTCGGGCTGGTTTGATAGTACCAAGTGGCTCCTGCAATCTGCCATCCAAAAGCGGGGTAGCTTACTTTTGTTTGCCAGGGAAACGGGCCGAGGTTTGTGTCTGGGGGCCTATGGCAGGGAGTGACCGGCTGGCTCCTGAAAAGCTACGATAGGCAGGATGGTGACCAGACCCATGGTGGCACAAGTGCCACGTTGGGCTGGTTTGATAGTACCAAGTGGCTCCTGCAATCTGCCATCAAAAAGTTGGCAGGAGAGTTTTGTTTTCCAGGGAAAAGCGCCGTTGTTTGTGTTTGGGGGCCTGTGGCTGGGAGTGGCCAGCTGGCTCCTTAGAATCCACGATACGCAGGATGGTTCCCAGACCCAAGGTGGCACCAGTGCCAAGTTGGGCTGGTTTGATAGTACCAAGTGGCTCCTGCAATCTGCCATCCAGAAGCGGGGCAGCTGACTTTTGTTTGCCAGGGAAACGGGCCGAGATTTGTGTCTGGGGGCCTATAGCTGGGAGTGACCGGCTGTCTCCTGAAAAGCTACCATAGGCAGGATGGTGACCAGACCCATGGTGGCACCAGTGCCAAGTTGGGCTGATTTGATAGTACCAAGTGGCTCCTGCAATCTGCCATCAAAAAGTTGGCAGGCGAATTTTGTTTTCCAGGGAAAAGCGCCGTTGTTTGTGTTTGGGGGCCTGTGGCAGGGAGTGGCCGGCTGGCTCCTTAGAATCCACGATACGCAGCATGGTTCCCAGACCCAAGGTGGCAACAGTGCCAAGTCGGGCTGGTTTGATAGTACCAAGTGGCTCCTGCAATCTGCCATCAAAAAGTTGGCAGGCGAGTTTTGTTTTCCAGGGAAAAGCGCCGTTGTTTGTGTTTGGGGGCCTATGGGTGGGAGTGGCCGGCTGGCTCCTTAGAATCCACGATACGCAGCATGGTTCCCAGACCCAAGGTGGCAACAGTGCCAAGTCGGGCTCGTTTGATAGTACCAAGTGGCTCCTGCAATCTGCCATCAAAAAGTTGGCAGGCAAGTTTTGTTTTCCAGGGAAAAGCGCCCTTGTTTGTGTTTGAGGGCCTGTGGATGGGAGTGGCCGGCTGGCTCCTTAGAATCCACGATACGCAGCATGGTTCCCAGACCAGATGTGGCACCAGTGCCAAGTTGGGCTGGTTTGATAGTACCAAGTGGCTCCTGCAATCTGCCATCCAGAAGCGGGGCAGCTTACTTTTGTTTGCCAGGGAAACGGGCCGAGGTATTTGTCTGGGGGCCTATGGCTGGGAGTGACCGGCTGGCTACTGAAAAGCTACGATAGGCAGGATGGTTACCAGACTCATGGTAGCACCAGTGCCAAGTCGGGCTGGTTTGATAATACTAAATAGCTCCTGAAATCTGCCATTCAGACGCGGGGCAGCGGATTTTTGTTTCCTGGAGAAAAGTTCCGTGGTTTTTTTTTGGGGGTATATGGCTGGACGTGGCCGGCTGGCTCCTTAAAAAGATCGATACGCAGGATTGTTCCCTGACCCAAGGTGGCATCAGTGCCAAGTCGGGCTGTTTCCGTAGTACCAAGTGCGTCCTGCAATTTGCCATCCAGAAGAGGGGCAGTTGAGTTTTGTTTGCAAGAGAAAAGGGCCGTGGTATGTGTTTGCGGGCATATGGCTGAGAGTGGCCGGCTGGCCCCTGAAAATCCACGATAGGCAGGATGGTTCCCAGAGCCAAGGTGGCACCAGTGCCATGTTGGCCTGGTTTGATAGTACCATGTGGCTCCTGCAATCTGCCATCCAGAAGCGGGGCAGCTTACTTTTGTTTGCCAGGGAAACGGGCCGAGGTATTTGTCTGGGGGCCTATGGCTGGGAGTGACCGGCTGGCTACTGAAAAGCAACGATAGGCAGGATGGTGACCAGACCCATGGTGGCACCAGTGCCAAGTTGGGCTGATTTCATAGTACCAAGTGGCTCCTGCAATCTGCCATCAAAATGTTGGCAGGCGAGTTTTGTTTTCCAGGGAAAAGCGCCGTTGTTTTTGTTTAGAGGCCTGTGGCTGGGAGTGGCCACCTGTCCTCATAGAATCTACGTTACGCAGCATGGTTCCCAGAGCCAAGGTGGCACCAGGGCCAAGTCGGGCTGGTTTGATAGTACCAAGTGGCTCCTGCAATCTGCCATCAAAAAGTTGGCAGGAGAGTTTTGTTTTCCAGGGAAAAGCGCCGTTGTTTGTGTTTGGGGGCCTGTGGCTGGGAGTGGCCAGCTGGCTCCTTAGAATCCACGATACGCAGGATGGTTCCCAGACCAGAGGTGGCACCAGTGCCAAGTTGGGCTGTTTTGATATTACCAAGTGGCTCCTGCAATCTGCCATCCAGAAGCGGGGCAGCTGACTTTTGTTTGCCAGGGAAACGGGCCGAGCTTTGTGTCTGGGGGCCTATGGCTGGGAGTGACCGGCTGTCTCCTGAAAAGCTACCATAGGCAGGATGGTGACCAGACCCATGGTGGCACCAGTGCCAAGTTGGGCTGATTTGATAGTACCAAGTGGCTCCTGCAATCTGCCATCAAAAAGTTGGCAGGCGAATTTTGTTTTCCAGGGAAAAGCGCCGTTGTTTGTGTTTGGGGGCCTGTGGGTGGGAGTGGCCGGCTGGCTCCTTAGAATCCACGATACGCAGCATGGTTCCCAGACCCAAGGTGGCAACAGTGCCAAGTTGGGCTGGTTTGATAGTACCAAGTGGCTCCTGCAATCTGCCATCAAAAAGCTGGCAGGCGAGTTTTGTTTTCCAGGGAAAAGCGCCGTTGTTTGTGTTTGGGGGCCTGTGGATGGGAGTGGCCGGCTGGCTCCTTAGAATCCACGATACGCAGGATGGTTCCCAGAGCCAAGGTGGTACTAGTGCCAAGTTGGGCTGGTTTGATAGTACCAAGTGGCTCCTGCAATCTGCCATCCAGAAGCGGGGCAGCTTACTTTTGTTTGCCAGGGAAACGGGCCGAGGTTTGTGTCTGGGGGCCTATGGCTGGGAGTGACCGGCTGGCTCCTGAAAAGCTACGATAGGCAGGATGGTGACCAGACCCATGGTGGCACCAGTGCCAAGTTGGGCTGGTTTGATAGCACCAAGTGGCTCCTGCAATCTGCCATCAAAAAGTTGGCAGGCGAGTTTTGTTTTCCAGGGAAAAGCGCCGTTGTTTGTGTTTGGGGGCCTGTGGCTGGGAGTGGCCGGCTGGCTCCTTAGAATCCACGATGCGCAGCATGGTTCCCAGACCAGAGGTGGCACCAGTGCCAAGTCAGGCTGGTTTGATAGTACCAAGTGCGTTCTGCAATCTGCCATCCAGAAGCGGGACAGCTTACTTTTGTTTGCCAGGGAAACGGGCCGAGCTTTGTGTCTCGGGGCCTATGGCTGGGAGTGGCCGGCTGGCTAATTAGAATCCACGACAGGCAGGATGGTTCCCAGACCAGAGGTGGCACCAGTGCCAAGTCGGGCTAGTTTGATGGTGAAAAGTGGCTCTTGCAATCTGCCATCCAGAAGCGGGTTAACTTACTTTTGTTTGCCAGGGAAACGGGCCGAGGTTTTTGTCTGGGGGCCTATGGCTGGGAGTGACCGGCTGGCTCCTGAAAAGCTACGATAGGCAGGATGGTGACCAGACCCATGGTGGCACCAGTGCCAAGTTGGGCTGGTTTGATAGTACCAAGTGGCTCCTGCAATCTGCCATCAAAAAGTTGGCAGGAGAGTTTTGTTTTCCAGGGAAAAGCGCCGTTGTTTGTGTTTGGGGGCCTGTGGCGGGGAGTGGCCAGCTGGCTCCTTAGAATCCACGATACGCAGGATGGTTCCCAGACCCAAGGTGGCACCAGTGCCAAGTTGGGCTGGTTTGATAGTACCAAGTGGCTCCTGCAATCTGCCATCCAGAAGCGGGGCAGCTGACTTTTGTTTGCCAGGGAAACGGGCCGAGCTTTGTGTCTGGGGGCCTATGGCTGGGAGTGACCGGCTGGCTCCTGAAAAGCTACCATAGGCAGGATGGTGACCAGACCCATGGTGGCACCAGTGCCAAGTTGGGCTGATTTGATAGTACCAAGTGGCTCCTGCAATCTGCCATCAAAAAGTTGGCAGGCGAATTTTGTTTTCCAGGGAAAAGCGCCGTTGTTTGTGTTTGGGGGCCTGTGGGTGGGAGTGGCCGGCTGGCTCCTTAGAATCCACGATATGCAGCATGGTTCCCAGACCCAAGGTGGCAACAGTGCCAAGTCGGGCTCGTTTGATAGTACCAAGTGGCTCCTGCAATCTGCCATCAAAATGTTGGCAGGCGAGTTTTGTTTTCCAGGGAAAAGCGCCGTTGTTTGTGTTTGGGGGCCTGTGGATGGGAGTGGCCGGCTGGCTCCTTAGAATCCACGATACGCAGCATGGTTCCCAGACCAGATGTGGCACCAGTGCCAAGTTGGGCTGGTTTGATAGTACCAAGTGGCTCCTGCAATCTGCCATCCAGAAGCGGGGCAGCTTACTTTTGTTTGCCAGGGAAACGGGCCGAGGTATTTGTCTGGGGGCCTATGGCTGGGAGTGACCGGCTGGCTACTGAAAAGCTACGATAGGCAGGATGGTTACCAGACTCATGGTAGCACCAGTGCCAAGTCGGGCTGGTTTGATAATACTAAATAGCTCCTGAAATCTGCCATTCAGACGCGGGGCAGCGGATTTTTGTTTCCTGGAGAAAAGTTCCGTGGTTTTTTTTTGGGGGTATATGGCTGGACGTGGCCGGCTGGCTCCTTAAAAAGATCGATACGCAGGATTGTTCCCTGACCCAAGGTGGCATCAGTGCCAAGTTGGGCTGTTTTCGTAGTACCAAGTGCGTCCTGCAATTTGCCATCCAGAAGAGGGGCAGTTGAGTTTTGTTTGCAAGAGAAAAGGGCCGTGGTATGTGTTTGCGGGCATATGGCTGAGAGTGGCCGGCTGGCCCCTGAAAATCCACGATAGGCAGGATGGTTCCCAGAGCCAAGGTGGCACCAGTGCCATGTTGGCCTGGTTTGATAGTACCATGTGGCTCCTGCAATCTGCCATCCAGAAGCGGGGCAGCTTACTTTTGTTTGCCAGGGAAACGGGCCGAGGTATTTGTCTGGGGGCCTATGGCTGGGAGTGACCGGCTGGCTCCTGAAAAGCTACGATAGGCAGGATGGTGACCAGACCCATGGTGGCACCAGTGCCAAGTTGGGCTGATTTGATAGTACCAAGTGGCTCCTGCAATCTGCCATCAAAATGTTGGCAGGCGAGTTTTGTTTTCCAGGGAAAAGCGCCGTTGTTTTTGTTTAGAGGCCTGTGGCTGGGAGTGGCCACCTGTCCTCGTAGAATCTACGTTACGCAGCATGGTTCCCAGAGCCAAGGTGGCACCAGGGCCAAGTCGGGCTGGTTTGATAGTACCAAGTGGCTCCTGCAATCTGCCATCCAAAAGCGGGGTAGCTTACTTTTGTTTGCCAGGGAAACGGGCCGAGGTTTGTGTCTGGGGGCCTATGGCAGGGAGTGACCGGCTGGCTCCTGAAAAGCTACCATAGGCAGGATGGTGACCAGACCCATGGTGGTACAAGTGCCAAGTTGGACTGGTTTGATAGTACCAAGTGGCTCCTGCAATCTGCCATCAAAAAGTTGGCAGGAGAGTTTTCTTTTCCAGGGAAAAGCGCCGTTGTTTGTGTTTGGGGGCCTGTGGCTGGGAGTGGCCAGCTGGCTCCTTAGAATCCACGATACGCAGGATGGTTCCCAGACCCAAGGTGGCACCAGTGCCAAGTTGGGCTGGTTTGATATTACCAAGTGGCTCCTGCAATCTGCCATCCAGAAGCGGGGCAGCTGACTTTTGTTTGCCAGGGAAACGGGCCGAGCTTTGTGTCTGGGGGCCTATGGCTGGGAGTGACCGGCTGTCTCCTGAAAAGCTACGATAGGCAGGATGGTGACCAGACCCATGGTGGCACCAGTGCCAAGTTGGGCTGATTTGATAGTACCAAGTGGCTCCTGCAATCTGCCATCAAAAAGTTGGCAGGCGAATTTTGTTTTCCAGGGAAAAGCGCCGTTGTTTGTGTTTGGGGGCCTGTGGGTGGGAGTGGCCGGCTGGCTCCTTAGAATCCACGATACGCAGCATGGTTCCCAGACCCAAGGTGGCAACAGTGCCAAGTTGGGCTGGTTTGATAGTACCAAGTGGCTCCTGCAATCTGCCATCAAAAAGTTGGCAGGCGAATTTTGTTTTCCAGGGAAAAGCGCCGTTGTTTGTGTTTGGGGGCCTATGGGTGGGAGTGGCCGGCTGGCTCCTTAGAATCCACGATACGCAGCATGGTTCCCAGACCCAAGGTGGCACAAGTGACAACTCGGGCTAGTTTGATAGTACCAAGTGGCTCCTGCAATCTGCCATCAAAAATTTGGCAGGCGAGTTTTGTTTTCCAGGGAAAAGCGCCGTTGTTTCTGTTTGGCGGCCTGTGGATGGGAGTGGCCGGCTGGCTCCTTAGAATCCACGATACGCAGCATGGTTCCCAGACCAGATGTGGCACCAGTGCCAAGTTGGGCTGGTTTGATGGTACCAAGTGGTTCCTGCAATCTGCCATCCAGAAGCGGGGCAGCTTACTTTTGTTTGCCAGGGAAACGGGCCGAGGTTTGTGTCTGGGGGCCTATGCCTGGGAGTGACCACCTGGCTCCTGAAAAGCTACGATAGGCAGGATGGTGACCAGACCCATGGTGGCACCAGCGCCAAGTTGGGCTGATTTGATAGTACCAAGTGGCTCCTGCAATCTGCCATCAAAAAGTTGGCAGGCGAATTTTGTTTTCCAGGGAAAAGCGCCGTTGTTTGTGTTTGGGGGCCTGTGGGTGGGAGTGGCCGGCTGGCTCCTTAGAATCCACGATGCGCAGCATGGTTCCCAGACCAGAGGTGGCACCAGTGCCAAGTCGGGCTGGTTTGATAGTACCAAGTGCGTTCTGCAATCTGCCATCCAGAAGCGGGGCAGCTGAATTTTGTTTGCCAGGGAAACGGGCCGAGTATTGTGTCTGGGGGCCGATGGCTGGGAGTGGCCGGCTGGCTAATTAGAATCCACGACAGGCAGGATGGTTCCCAGACCAGAGGTGGCACCAGTGCCAAGTCGGGCTAGTTTGATGGTGAAAAGTGGCTCCTGCAATCTGCCATCCAGAAGCGGGTTAACTTACTTTTGTTTGCCAGGGAAACGGGCCGAGGTTTTTGTCTGGGGGCCTATGGCTGGGAGTGACCGGCTGGCTCCTGAAAAGCTACGATAGGCAGGATGGTGACCAGACCCATGGTGGCACCAGTGCCAAGTTGGGCTGGTTTGATAGTACCAAGTGGCTCCTGCAATCTGCCATCAAAAAGTTGGCAGGCGAGTTTTTTATCCAGGGAAAAGCGCCGTTGTTTTTGTTTGGGGGCCTGTGGATGGGAGTGGCCGGCTGGCTAATTAGAATCCACGACAGGCAGGATGGTTCCCAGACCAGAGGTGGCACCAGTGCCAAGTCGGGCTAGTTTGATGGTGAAAAGTGGCTCCTGCAATCTGCCATCCAGAAGCGGGTTAACTTACTTTTGTTTGCCAGGGAAACGGGCCGAGGTTTTTGTCTGGGGGCCTATGGCTGGGAGTGACCGGCTGGCTCCTGAAAAGCTACGATAGGCAGGATGGTGACCAGACCCATGGTGGCACCAGTGCCAAGTTGGGCTGGTTTGATAGTACCAAGTGGCTCCTGCAATCTGCCATCAAAAAGTTGGCAGGAGAGTTTTGTTTTCCAGGGAAAAGCGCCGTTGTTTGTGTTTGGGGGCCTGTGGCTGGGAGTGGCCGGCTGGCTCCTTAGAATCCACGATACGCAGCATGGTTCCCAGACCCAAGGTGGCACCAGTGCCAAGTTGGGCTGGTTTGATAGTACCAAGTGGCTCCTGCAATCTGCCATCCAGAAGCGGGGCAGCTGACTTTTGTTTGCCAGGGAAACGGGCCGAGGTATTTGTCTGGGGGCCTATGGCTGGGAGTGACCGGCTGGCTCCTGAAAAGCTACCATAGGCAGGATGGTGACCAGACCCATGGTGGCACCAGTGCCAAGTTGGGCTGATTTGATAGTACCAAGTGGCTCCTGCAATCTGCCATCAAAAAGTTGGCAGGCGAATTTTGTTTTCCAGGGAAAAGCGCCGTTGTTTGTGTTTGGGGGCCTGTGGGTGGGAGTGGCCGGCTGGCTCCTTAGAATCCACGATACGCAGCATGGTTCCCAGACCCAAGGTGGCAACAGTGCCAAGTCGGGCTCGTTTGATAGTACCAAGTGGCTCCTGCAATCTGCCATCAAAAATTTGGCAGGCGAGTTTTGTTTTCCAGGGAAAAGCGCCGTTGTTTCTGTTTGGCGGCCTGTGGATGGGAGTGGCCGGCTGGCTCCTTAGAATCCACGATACGCAGCATGGTTCCCAGACCAGATGTGGCACCAGTGCCAAGTTGGGCTGGTTTGATGGTACCAAGTGGTTCCTGCAATCTGCCATCCAGAAGCGGGGCAGCTTACTTTTGTTTGCCAGGGAAACGGGCCGAGGTTTGTGTCTGGGGGCCTATGCCTGGGAGTGACCACCTGGCTCCTGAAAAGCTACGATAGGCAGGATGGTGACCAGACCCATGGTGGCACCAGCGCCAAGTTGGGCTGATTTGATAGTACCAAGTGGCTCCTGCAATCTGCCATCAAAAAGTTGGCAGGCGAATTTTGTTTTCCAGGGAAAAGCGCCGTTGTTTGTGTTTGGGGGCCTGTGGGTGGGAGTGGCCGGCTGGCTCCTTAGAATCCACGATGCGCAGCATGGTTCCCAGACCAGAGGTGGCACCAGTGCCAAGTCGGGCTGGTTTGATAGTACCAAGTGCGTTCTGCAATCTGCCATCCAGAAGCGGGGCAGCTGAATTTTGTTTGCCAGGGAAACGGGCCGAGTATTGTGTCTGGGGGCCAATGGCTGGGAGTGGCCGGCTGGCTAATTAGAATCCACGACAGGCAGGATGGTTCCCAGACCAGAGGTGGCACCAGTGCCAAGTCGGGCTAGTTTGATGGTGAAAAGTGGCTCCTGCAATCTGCCATCCAGAAGCGGGTTAACTTACTTTTGTTTGCCAGGGAAACGGGCCGAGGTTTTTGTCTGGGGGCCTATGGCTGGGAGTGACCGGCTGGCTCCTGAAAAGCTACGATAGGCAGGATGGTGACCAGACCCATGGTGGCACCAGTGCCAAGTTGGGCTGGTTTGATAGTACCAAGTGGCTCCTGCAATCTGCCATCAAAAAGTTGGCAGGCGAGTTTTTTATCCAGGGAAAAGCGCCGTTGTTTTTGTTTGGGGGCCTGTGGATGGGAGTGGCCGGATGGCTAATTAGAATCCACGATACGCAGCATGGTTCCCAGACCAGAGGTGGCACCAGTGCCAAGTCGGGCTAGTTTGATGGTGAAAAGTGGCTCCTGCAATCTGCCATCCAGAAGCGGGGCAGCTTACTTTTGTTTGCCAGGGAACCGACCGAGGTTTGTGTCTGGGGGCCTATGGCTGGGAGTGACCGGCTAGGTCCTTTAAAGCTACGATAGGCAGGATGGTGACCAGACCCATGGTGGCACAAGTGCCAAGTTGGGCTGGTTTGATAGTAGCAAGTGGCTCCTGCAATCTGCCATCAAAATGTTGGCAGGCGAGTTTTGTTTTCCAGGGAAAAGCGCCGTTGTTTGTGTTTGGGGGCCTGTGGCTGGGAGTGGCCGGCTGGCTCCTTAGAATCCACGATACGCAGGATGGTTCCCAGACCAGAGGTGGCACCAGTGCCAAGTCGGGCTAGTTTGATGGTGCAAAGTGACTCCTGCAATATGCCATCCAGTAGCGGGGTAGCTTACTTTTTTTTGCCAGGGAAACGGGCCGAGGTTTTTGTCTGGAGGCCTATGGCTGGGAGTGACCGGCTGGCTCCTGAAAAGCTACGATAGGCAGGATGGTGACCAGACCCATGGTGGCACCAGTGCCAAGTTGGGCTGGTTTGATAGTACCAAGTGGCTCCTGCAATCTGCCATCAAAAAGTTGGCAGGCCAGTTTTGTTTTCCAGGGAAAAGCGCCGTTGTTTGTGTTTGCGGGCCTGTGGCTGGGAGTGGCCGGCTGGCTCCTTAGAATCCACGATACGCAGGATGGTTCCCAGACCCAAGGTGGCACCAGTGCCAAGTCGGGCTGGTTTGATAATACCAAGTGGTTCCTGCAATCTGCCATCCAGAAGCGGGGCAGCTGAATTTTGTTTGCCAGGGAAACGGGCCGAGCTTTGTGTTTGGGGGCCTGTGGCTGGCAGTGGCCCGCTGGCTCCTGAAAATCCATGATACGCAGCATGGTTCCCAGACCCAAGATGGCACCAGTGCCAAGTGGGGCTGGTTTGACAGTGTCAAGTGCCTCATGCAATCTCCCATCCAGAAACGGGGCAGCTGAGTTCTTTTGCCTGTGAACCGGCCGTTGTTTTTGATTGGGGTCTGTGGCCGAGAATGGTCGACTGTCTCCTGACAATCCACAATACGCAGGATGGTTCCCAGACTCAAGGTGGCACCAGGGCCAAGTCGGGCTGGTTTGATAGTACCAAGTGCGTCCTGCAATCTGCCATCCTGACGCGGGGCAGCGGATCTTTGTTTGCCAGAGTAAAGGTCCGTGGTTTGTTTTTGGGGGCATATGGCTGGGAGTGGCCGGCTGGCTCCCTAAGAAGTTCGATACGCAGGATGGTTCCCAGATCGAAGGTGGCACCATTGCCAAGTTTGGCTGTTTTTGTAGTACCAAGTGCGTCCTGCAATTTTCCATCCAGAAGAGGGGCAGTTGAGTTTTGTTTTCCAGGGAAAAGCGCCGTTGTTTCTGTTTGGAGGCCTGTGGCTGGGAGTGGCTGGCTGGCTCCTTTCAACACACGATACGCCGGTTGGTTCCCAGACCCAAGGTGGCAACAGTGCCAAGTCGGGCTGGTTTGATAGTACCAAGTGGCTCCTGCAATCTGCCATCAAAAAGTTGGCAGGCGAGTTTTGTTTTCCAGGGAAAAGCGCCGTTGTTTGTGTTTGGGGGCCTGTGGGTGGGAGTGGCCGGCTGGCTCCTTAGAATCCACGATGCGCAGCATGGTTCCCAGACCAGAGGTGGCACCAGTGCCAAGTCGGGCTGGTTTGATAGTACCAAGTGCGTTCTGCAATCTGCCATCCAGAAGCGGGGCAGCTTACTTTTGTTTGCCAGGGAAACGGGCCGAGCTTTGTGTCTCGGGGCCTATGGCTGGGAGTGGCCGGCTGGCTAATTAGAATCCACGACAGGCAGGATGGTTCCCAGACCAGAGGTGGCACCAGTGCCAAGTCGGGCTAGTTTGATGGTGAAAAGTGGCTCATGCAATCTGCCATCCAGAAGCGGGGTAGCTTACTTTTGTTTGCCAGGGAAACGGGCCGAGCTTTGTGTCTGGGGGCCTATGGCTGGGAGTGACCGGCTGGCTCCTGAAAAGCTACGATAGGCAGGATGGTGACCAGACCCATGGTGGCACCAGTGCCAAGTTGGGCTGGTTTGATAGTACCAAGTGGCTCCTGCAATCTGCCATCAAAAAGTTGGCAGGAGAGTTTTGTTTTCCAGGGAAAAGCGCCGTTGTTTGTGTTTGGGGGCCTGTGGCTGGGAGTGGCCAGCTGGCTCCTTAGAATCCACGATACGCAGCATGGTTCCCAGACCCAAGGTGGCACCAGTGCCAAGTTGGGCTGGTTTGATAGTACCAAGTGGCTCCTGCAATCTGCCATCCAGAAGCGGGGCAGCTGACTTTTGTTTGCCAGGGAAACGGGCCGAGCTTTGTGTCTGGGGGCCTATGGCTGGGTGTGACCGGCTGGCTCCTGAAAAGCTACCATAGGCAGGATGGTGACCAGACCCATGGTGGCACCAGTGCCAAGTTGGGCTGATTTGATAGTACCAAGTGGCTCCTGCAATCTGCCATCAAAAAGTTGGCAGGCGAATTTTGTTTTCCAGGGAAAAGCGCCGTTGTTTGTGTTTGGGGGCCTGTGGGTGGGAGTGGCCGGCTGGCTCCTTAGAATCCACGGTACGCAGGATGGTTCCCAGACCAGAGGTGGCACCAGTGCCAAGTTGGGCTGGTTTGATGGTACCAAGTGGTTCCTGCAATCTGCCATCCAGAAGCGGGGCAGCTTACTTTTGTTTGCCAGGGAAACGGGCCGAGGTTTGTGTCTGGGGGCCTATGCCTGGGAGTGACCAGCTGGCTCCTGAAAAGCTACGATAGGCAGGATGGTGACCAGACCCATGGTGGCACCAGCGTCAAGTTGGGCTGGTTTGATAGTACCAAGTGGCTCCTGCAATCTGCCATCAAAAAGTTGGCAGGCGAGTTTTGTTTTCCAGGGAAAAGCGCCGTTGTTTGTGTTTGGGGGCCTGTGGCTGGGAGTGGCCGGCTGGCTCCTTAGAATCCACGATGCGCAGCATGGTTCCCAGACCAGAGGTGGCACCAGTGCCAAGTCGGGCTGGTTTGATAGTACCAAGTGCGTTCTGCAATCTGCCATCCAGAAGCGAGGCAGCTGAATTTTGTTTGCCAGGGAAACGGGCCGAGTATTGTGTCTGGGGGCCTATGGCTGGGAGTGGCCGGCTGGCTAATTAGAATCCACGACAGGCAGGATGGTTCCCAGACCAGAGGTGGCACCAGTGCGAAGTCGGGCTAGTTTGATGGTGAAAAGTGGCTCCTGCAATCTGCCATCCAGAAGCGGGTTAACTTACTTTTTTTTGCCAGGGAAACGGGCCGAGGTTTTTGTCTGGGGGCCTATGGCTGGGAGTGACCGGCTGGCTCCTGAAAAGCTACGATAGGCAGGATGGTGACCAGACCCATGGTGGCACCAGTGCCAAGTTGGGCTGATTTGATAGTAGCAAGTGGCTCCTGCAATCTGCCATCAAAATGTTGGCAGGCGAGTTTTGTTTTCCAGGGAAAAGCGCCGTTGTTTGTGTTTGGGGGCCTGTGGCTGGGAGTGGCCGGCTGGCTCCTTAGAATCCACGGTACGCAGGATGGTTCCCAGACCAGAGGTGGCACCAGTGCCAAGTCGGGCTAGTTTGATGGTGCAAAGTGGCTCCTGCAATATGGCATCCATTAGCGGGGTAGCTTACTTTTTTTTGCCAGGGAAACGGGCCGAGGTTTTTGTCTGGAGGCCTATGGCTGGGAGTGACCGGCTGGCTCCTGAAAAGCTACGATAGGCAGGATGGTGACCAGACCCATGGTGGCACCAGTGCCAAGTTGGGCTGGTTAGATAGTACCAAGTGGCTCCTGCAATCTGCCATCAAAAAGTTGGCAGGCGAGTTTTGTTTTCCAGGGAAAAGCGCCGTTGTTTGTGTTTGCGGGCCTGTGGCTGGGAGTGGCCGGCTGGCTCCTTAGAATCCACGATACGCAGGATGGTTCCCAGACCCAAGGTGGCACCAGTGCCAAGTGGGGCTGGTTTGATAATACCAAGTGGTTCCTGCAATCTGCCATCCAGAAGCGGGGCAGCTGAATTTTGTTTGCCAGGGAAACGGGCCGAGCTTTGTGTTTGGGGGCCTGTGGCTGGCAGTGGCCGGCTGGCTCCTGAAAATCCATGATACGCAGCATGGTTCCCAGACCCAAGATGGCACCAGTGCCAAGTGGGGCTGGTTTGACAGTGTCAAGTGCCTCATGCAATCTCCCATCCAGAAACGGGGCAGCTGAGTTCTTTTGCCTGTGAACCGGCCGTTGTTTTTGATTGGGGTCTGTGGCCGAGATTGGTCGACTGTCTCCTGACAATCCACAATACGCAGGATGGTTCCCAGACTCAAGGTGGCACCAGGGCCAAGTCGGGCTGGTTTGATAGTACCAAGTGCGTCCTGCAATCTGCCATCCTGATGCGGGGCAGCGGATCTTTGTTTGCCAGAGTAAAGGTCCGTGGTTTGTTTTTGGGGGCATATGGCTGGGAGTGGCCGGCTGGCTCCTTAAGAAGTTCGATACGCAGGATGGTTCCCAGATCGAAGGTGGCACCATTGCCAAGTTTGGCTGTTTTTGTAGTACCAAGTGCGTCCTGCAATTTTCCATCCAGAAGAGGGGCAGTTGAGTTTTGTTTTCCAGGGAAAAGCGCCGTTGTTTTTGTTTGGAGGCCTGTGGCTGGGAGTGGCCGGCTGGCTCCTTTCAACACACGATACGCCGGATGGTTCCCAGACCCAAGGTGGCAACAGTGCCAAGTCGGGCTGGTTTGATAGTACCAAGTGGCTCCTGCAATCTGCCATCAAAAAGTTGGCAGGCGAGTTTTGTTTTCCAGGGAAAAGCGCCGTTGTTTGTGTTTGGGGGCCTGTGGCTGGGAGTGGCCGGCTGGCTCCTTAGAATCCACGATGCGCAGCATGGTTCCCAGACCAGAGGTGGCACCAGTGCCAAGTCGGGCTGGTTTGATAGTACCAAGTGCGTTCTGCAATCTGCCATCCAGAAGCGGGGCAGCTTACTTTTGTTTGCCAGGGAAACGGGCCGAGCTTTGTGTCTCGGGGCCTATGGCTGGGAGTGGCCGGCTGGCTAATTAGAATCCACGACAGGCAGGATGGTTCCCAGACCAGAGGTGGCACCAGTGCCAAGTCGGGCTAGTTTGATGGTGAAAAGTGGCTCCTGCAATCTGCCATCCAGAAGCGGGGTAGCTTACTTTTGTTTGCCAGGGAAACGGGCCGAGGTTTTTGTCTGGAGGCCTATGGCTGGGAGTGACCGGCTGGCTCCTGAAAAGCTACGATAGGCAGGATGGGGACCAGACCCATGGTGGCACCAGTGCCAAGTTGGGCTGGTTTGATAGTACCAAGTGGCTCCTGCAATCTGCCATCAAAAAGTTGGCAGGAGAGTTTTGTTTTCCAGGGAAAAGCGCCGTTGTTTGTGTTTGGGGGCCTGTGGCTGGGAGTGGCCAGCTGGCTCCTTAGAATCCACGATACGCAGGATGGTTCCCAGACCCAAGGTGGCACCAGTGCCAAGTTGGGCTGGTTTGATAGTACCAAGTGGCTCCTGCAATCTGCCATCCAGAAGCGGGGCAGCTGACTTTTGTTTGCCAGGGAAACGGGCCGAGGTTTGTGTCTGGGGGCCTATGCCTGGGAGTGACCAGCTGGCTCCTGAAAAGCTACGATAGGCAGGATGGTGACCAGACCCATGGTGGCACCAGCGCCAAGTTGGGCTGGTTTGATAGTACCAAGTGGCTCCTGCAATCTGCCATCAAAAAGTTGGCAGGCGAGTTTTGTTTTCCAGGGAAAAGCGCCGTTGTTTGTGTTTGGGGGCCTGTGGGTGGGAGTGGCCGGCTGGCTCCTTAGAATCCACGATACGCAGCATGGTTCCCAGACCCAAGGTGGCAACAGTGCCAAGTCGGGCTCGTTTGATAGTACCAAGTGGCTCCTGCAATCTGCCATCAAAAATTTGGCAGGCGAGTTTTGTTTTCCAGGGAAAAGCGCCGTTGTTTCTGTTTGGCGGCCTGTGGATGGGAGTGGCCGGCTGGCTCCTTAGAATCCACGATACGCAGCATGGTTCCCAGACCAGATGTGGCACCAGTGCCAAGTTGGGCTAGATTGATGGTACCAAGTGGTTCCTGCAATCTGCCATCCAGAAGCGGGGCAGCTTACTTTTGTTTGCCAGGGAAACGGGCCGAGGTTTGTGTCTGGGGGCCTATGCCTGGGAGTGACCACCTGGCTCCTGAAAAGCTACGATAGGCAGGATGGTGACCAGACCCATGGTGGCACCAGCGCCAAGTTGGGCTGATTTGATAGTACCAAGTGGCTCCTGCAATCTGCCATCAAAAAGTTGGCAGGCGAGTTTTGTTTTCCAGGGAAAAGCGCCGTTGTTTTTGTTTGGGTGCCTGTGGCTGGGAGTGGCCGACTGGCTCCTTAGAATCCACGATGCGCAGCATGGTTCCCAGACCAGAGGTGGCACCAGTGCCAAGTCGGGCTGGTTTGATAGTACCAAGTGCGTTCTGCAATCTGCCATCCAGAAGCGGGGCAGCTGAATTTTGTTTGCCAGGGAAACGGGCCGAGTATTGTGTCTGGGGGCCGATGGCTGGGAGTGGCCGGCTGGCTAATTAGAATCCACGACAGGCAGGATAGTTCCCAGACCAGAGGTGGCACCAGTGCCAAGTCGGGCTAGTTTGATGGTGAAAAGTGGCTCCTGCAATCTGCCATCCAGAAGCGGGTTAACTTACTTTTGTTTGCCAGGGAAACGGGCCGAGGTTTTTGTCTGGGGGCCTATGGCTGGGAGTGACCGGCTGGCTCCTGAAAAGCTACGATAGGCAGGATGGTGACCAGACCCATGGTGGCACCAGTGCCAAGTTGGGCTGGTTTGATAGTACCAAGTGGCTCCTGCAATCTGCCATCAAAAAGTTGGCAGGCGAGTTTTTTATCCATTGAAAAGCGCCGTTGTTTTTGTTTGGGGGCCTGTGGATGGGAGTGGCCGGATGGCTAATTAGAATCCACGATACGCAGCATGGTTCCCAGACCAGAGGTGGCACCAGTGCCAAGTCGGGCTAGTTTGATGGTGAAAAGTGGCTCCTGCAATCTGCCATCCAGAAGCGGGGCAGCTTACTTTTGTTTGCCAGGGAACCGACCGAGGTTTGTGTCTGGGGGCCTATGGCTGGGAGTGACCGGCTAGGTCCTTTAAAGCTACGATAGGCAGGATGGTGACCAGACCCATGGTGGCACCAGTGCCAAGTTGGGCTGGTTTGATAGTAGCAAGTGGCTCCTGCAATCTGCCATCAAAATGTTGGCAGGCGAGTTTTGTTTTCCAGGGAAAAGCGCCGTTGTTTGTGTTTGGGGGCCTGTGGCTGGGAGTGGCCGGCTGGCTCCTTAGAATCCACGATACGCAGGATGGTTCCCAGACCAGAGGTGGCACCAGTGCCAAGTCGGGCTAGTTTGATGGTGCAAAGTGGCTCCTGCAATATGCCATCCAGTAGCGGGGTAGCTTACTTTTTTTTGCCAGGGAAACGGGCCGAGGTTTTTGTCTGGAGGCCTATGGCTGGGAGTGACCGGCTGGCTCCTGAAAAGCTACGATAGGCAGGATGGTGACCAGACCCATGGTGGCACCAGTGCCAAGTTGGGCTGGTTTGATAGTACCAAGTGGCTCCTGCAATCTGCCATCAAAAAGTTGGCAGGCGAGTTTTGTTTTCCAGGGAAAAGCGCCGTTGTTTGTGTTTGCGGGCCTGTGGCTGGGAGTGGCCGGCTGGCTCCTTAGAATCCACGATACGCAGGATGGTTCCCAGACCCAAGGTGGCACCAGTGCCAAGTCGGGCTGGTTTGATAATACCAAGTGGTTCCTGCAATCTGCCATCCAGAAGCGGGGCAGCTGAATTTTGTTTGCCAGGGAAACGGGCCGAGCTTTGTGTTTGGGGGCCTGTGGCTGGCAGTGGCCCGCTGGCTCCTGAAAATCCATGATACGCAGCATGGTTCCCAGACCCAAGATGGCACCAGTGCCAAGTGGGGCTGATTTGACAGTGTCAAGTGCCTCATGCAATCTCCCATCCAGAAACGGGGCAGCTGAGTTCTTTTGCCTGTGAACCGGCCGTTGTTTTTGATTGGGGTCTGTGGCCGAGAATGGTCGACTGTCTCCTGACAATCCACAATACGCAGGATGGTTCCCAGACTCAAGGTGGCACCAGGGCCAAGTCGGGCTGGTTTGATAGTACCAAGTGCGTCCTGCAATCTGCCATCCTGACGCGGGGCAGCGGATCTTTGTTTGCCAGAGTAAAGGTCCGTGGTTTGTTTTTGGGGGCATATGGCTGGGAGTGGCCGGCTGGCTCCCTAAGAAGTTCGATACGCAGGATGGTTCCCAGATCGAAGGTGGCACCATTGCCAAGTTTGGCTGTTTTTGTAGTACCAAGTGCGTCCTGCAATTTTCCATCCAGAAGAGGGGCAGTTGAGTTTTGTTTTCCAGGGAAAAGCGCCGTTGTTTCTGTTTGGAGGCCTGTGGCTGGGAGTGGCTGGCTGGCTCCTTTCAACACACGATACGCCGGTTGGTTCCCAGACCCAAGGTGGCAACAGTGCCAAGTCGGGCTGGTTTGATAGTACCAAGTGGCTCCTGCAATCTGCCATCAAAAAGTTGGCAGGCGAGTTTTGTTTTCCAGGGAAAAGCGCCGTTGTTTGTGTTTGGGGGCCTGTGGCTGGGAGTGGCCGGCTGGCTCCTTAGAATCCACGATGCGCAGCATGGTTCCCAGACCAGAGGTGGCACCAGTGCCAAGTCGGGCTGGTTTGATAGTACCAAGTGCGTTCTGCAATCTGCCATCCAGAAGCGGGGCAGCTTACTTTTGTTTGCCAGGGAAACGGGCCGAGCTTTGTGTCTCGGGGCCTATGGCTGGGAGTGGCCGGCTGGCTAATTAGAATCCACGACAGGCAGGATGGTTCCCAGACCAGAGGTGGCACCAGTGCCAAGTCGGGCTAGTTTGATGGTGAAAAGTGGCTCATGCAATCTGCCATCCAGAAGCGGGGTAGCTTACTTTTGTTTGCCAGGGAAACGGGCCGAGCTTTGTGTCTGGGGGCCTATGGCTGGGAGTGACCGGCTGGCTCCTGAAAAGCTACGATAGGCAGGATGGTGACCAGACCCATGGTGGCACCAGTGCCAAGTTGGGCTGGTTTGATAGTACCAAGTGGCTCCTGCAATCTGCCATCAAAAAGTTGGCAGGAGAGTTTTGTTTTCCAGGGAAAAGCGCCGTTGTTTGTGTTTGGGGGCCTGTGGCTGGGAGTGGCCAGCTGGCTCCTTAGAATCCACGATACGCAGCATGGTTCCCAGACCCAAGGTGGCACCAGTGCCAAGTTGGGCTGGTTTGATAGTACCAAGTGGCTCCTGCAATCTGCCATCCAGAAGCGGGGCAGCTGACTTTTGTTTGCCAGGGAAACGGGCCGAGCTTTGTGTCTGGGGGCCTATGGCTGGGAGTGACCGGCTGGCTCCTGAAAAGCTACCATAGGCAGGATGGTGACCAGACCCATGGTGGCACCAGTGCCAAGTTGGGCTGATTTGATAGTACCAAGTGGCTCCTGCAATCTGCCATCAAAAAGTTGGCAGGCGAATTTTGTTTTCCAGGGAAAAGCGCCGTTGTTTGTGTTTGGGGGCCTGTGGGTGGGAGTGGCCGGCTGGCTCCTTAGAATCCACGATACGCAGCATGGTTCCCAGACCCAAGGTGGCAACAGTGCCAAGTCGGGCTGGTTTGATAGTACCAAGTGGCCCCTGCAATCTGCCATCATAAAGTTGGCAGGCGAGTTTTGTTTTCCAGGGAAAAGCGCCGTTGTTTGTGTTTGGGGGCCTGTGGATGGGAGTGGCCGGCTGGCTCCTTAGAATCCACGGTACGCAGGATGGTTCCCAGACCAGAGGTGGCACCAGTGCCAAGTTGGGCTGGTTTGATGGTACCAAGTGGTTCCTGCAATCTGCCATCCAGAAGCGGGGCAGCTTACTTTTGTTTGCCAGGGAAACGGGCCGAGGTTTGTGTCTGGGGGCCTATGCCTGGGAGTGACCAGCTGGATCCTGAAAGGCTACGATAGGGAGGATGGTGACCAGACCCATGGTGGCACCAGCGTCAAGTTGGGCTGGTTTGATAGTACCAAGTGGCTCCTGCAATCTGCCATCAAAAAGTTGGCAGGCGAGTTTTGTTTTCCAGGGAAAAGCGCCGTTGTTTGTGTTTGGGGGCCTGTGGCTGGGAGTGGCCGGCTGGCTCCTTAGAATCCACGATGCGCAGCATGGTTCCCAGACCAGAGGTGGCACCAGTGCCAAGTCGGGCTGGTTTGATAGTACCAAGTGCGTTCTGCAATCTGCCATCCAGAAGCGGGGCAGCTGAATTTTGTTTGCCAGGGAAACGGGCCGAGTATTGTGTCTGGGGGCCTATGGCTGGGAGTGGCCGGCTGGCTAATTAGAATCCACGACAGGCAGGATGGTTCCCAGACCAGAGGTGGCACCAGTGCGAAGTCGGGCTAGTTTGATGGTGAAAAGTGGCTCCTGCAATCTGCCATCCAGAAGCGGGTTAACTTACTTTTTTTTGCCAGGGAAACGGGCCGAGGTTTTTGTCTGGGGGCCTATGGCTGGGAGTGACCGGCTGGCTCCTGAAAAGCTACGATAGGCAGGATGGTGACCAGACCCATGGTGGCACCAGTGCCAAGTTGGGCTGGTTTGATAGTACCAAGTGGCTCCTGCAATCTGCCATCAAAATGTTGGCAGGCGAGTTTTGTTTTCCAGGGAAAAGCGCCGTTGTTTGTGTTTGGGGGCCTGTGGCTGGGAGTGGCCGGCTGGCTCCTTAGAATCCACGGTACGCAGGATGGTTCCCAGACCAGAGGTGGCACCAGTGCCAAGTCGGGCTAGTTTGATGGTGCAAAGTGGCTCCTGCAATATGGCATCCATTAGCGGGGTAGCTTACTTTTTTTTGCCAGGGAAACGGGCCGAGGTTTTTGTCTGGAGGCCTATGGCTGGGAGTGACCGGCTGGCTCCTGAAAAGCTACGATAGGCAGGATGGTGACCAGACCCATGGTGGCACCAGTGCCAAGTTGGGCTGGTTAGATAGTACCAAGTGGCTCCTGCAATCTGCCATCAAAAAGTTGGCAGGCGAGTTTTGTTTTCCAGGGAAAAGCGCCGTTGTTTGTGTTTGCGGGCCTGTGGCTGGGAGTGGCCGGCTGGCTCCTTAGAATCCACGATACGCAGGATGGTTCCCAGACCCAAGGTGGCACCAGTGCCAAGTCGGGCTGGTTTGATAATACCAAGTGGTTCCTGCAATCTGCCATCCAGAAGCGGGGCAGCTGAATTTTGTTTGCCAGGGAAACGGGCCGAGCTTTGTGTTTGGGGGCCTGTGGCTGGCAGTGGCCGGCTGGCTCCTGAAAATCCATGATACGCAGCATGGTTCCCAGACCCAAGGTGGCACCAGTGCCAAGTGGGGCTGGTTTGACAGTGTCAAGTGCCTCATGCAATCTCCCATCCAGAAACGGGGCAGCTGAGTTCTTTTGCCTGTGAACCGGCCGTTGTTTTTGATTGGGGTCTGTGGCCGAGATTGGTCGACTGTCTCCTGACAATCCACAATACGCAGGATGGTTCCCAGACTCAAGGTGGCACCAGGGCCAAGTCGGGCTGGTTTGATAGTACCAAGTGCGTCCTGCAATCTGCCATCCTGACGCGGGGCAGCGGATCTTTGTTTGCCAGAGTAAAGGTCCGTGGTTTGTTTTTGGGGGCATATGGCTGGGAGTGGCCGGCTGGCTCCTTAAGAAGTTCGATACGCAGGATGGTTCCCAGATCGAAGGTGGCACCATTGCCAAGTTTGGCTGTTTTTGTAGTACCAAGTGCGTCCTGCAATTTTCCATCCAGAAGAGGGGCAGTTGAGTTTTGTTTTCCAGGGAAAAGCGCCGTTGTTTTTGTTTGGAGGCCTGTGGCTGGGAGTGGCCGGCTGGCTCCTTTCAACACACGATACGCCGGATGGTTCCCAGACCCAAGGTGGCAACAGTGCCAAGTCGGGCTGGTTTGATAGTACCAAGTGGCTCCTGCAATCTGCCATCAAAAAGTTGGCAGGCGAGTTTTGTTTTCCAGGGAAAAGCGCCGTTGTTTGTGTTTGGGGGCCTGTGGCTGGGAGTGGCCGGCTGGCTCCTTAGAATCCACGATGCGCAGCATGGTTCCCAGACCAGAGGTGGCACCAGTGCCAAGTCGGGCTGGTTTGATAGTACCAAGTGCGTTCTGCAATCTGCCATCCAGAAGCGGGGCAGCTTACTTTTGTTTGCCAGGGAAACGGGCCGAGCTTTGTGTCTCGGGGCCTATGGCTGGGAGTGGCCGGCTGGCTAATTAGAATCCACGACAGGCAGGATGGTTCCCAGACCAGAGGTGGCACCAGTGCCAAGTCGGGCTAGTTTGATGGTGAAAAGTGGCTCCTGCAATCTGCCATCCAGAAGCGGGGCAGCTGACTTTTGTTTGCCAGGGAAACGGGCCGAGCTTTGTGTCTGGGGGCCTATGGCTGGGAGTGACCGGCTGGCTCCTGAAAAGCTACGATAGGCAGGATGGGGACCAGACCCATGGTGGCACCAGTGCCAAGTTGGGCTGGTTTGATAGTACCAAGTGGCTCCTGCAATCTGCCATCAAAAAGTTGGCAGGAGAGTTTTGTTTTCCAGGGAAAAGCGCCGTTGTTTGTGTTTGGGGGCCTGTGGCTGGGAGTGGCCAGCTGGCTCCTTAGAATCCACGATACGCAGCATGGTTCCCAGACCCAAGGTGGCACCAGTGCCAAGTTGGGCTGGTTTGATAGTACCAAGTGGCTCCTGCAATCTGCCATCCAGAAGCGGGGCAGCTGACTTTTGTTTGCCAGGGAAACGGGCCGAGGTTTGTGTCTGGGGGCCTATGCCTGGGAGTGACCAGCTGGCTCCTGAAAAGCTACGATAGGCAGGATGGTGACCAGACCCATGGTGGCACCAGCGCCAAGTTGGGCTGGTTTGATAGTACCAAGTGGCTCCTGCAATCTGCCATCAAAAAGTTGGCAGGCGAGTTTTGTTTTCCAGGGAAAAGCGCCGTTGTTTGTGTTTGGGGGCCTGTGGCTGGGAGTGGCCGGCTGGCTCCTTAGAATCCACGATGCGCAGCATGGTTCCCAGACCAGAGGTGGCACCAGTGCCAAGTCGGGCTGGTTTGATAGTACCAAGTGCGTTCTGCAATCTGCCATCCAGAAGCGGGGCAGCTGAATTTTGTTTGCCAGGGAAACGGGCCGAGTATTGTGTCTGGGGGCCTATGGCTGGGAGTGGCCGGCTGGCTAATTAGAATCCACGACAGGCAGGATGGTTCCCAGACCAGAGGTGGCACCAGTGCCAAGTCGGGCTAGTTTGATGGTGAAAAGTGGCTCCTGCAATCTGCCATCCAGAAGCGGGTTAACTTACTTTTGTTTGCCAGGGAAACGGGCCGAGGTTTTTGTCTGGGGGCCTATGGCTGGGAGTGACCGGCTGGCTCCTGAAAAGCTACGATAGGCAGGATGGTGACCAGACCCATGGTGGCACCAGTGCCAAGTTGGGCTGATTTGATAGTAGCAAGTGGCTCCTGCAATCTGCCATCAAAATGTTGGCAGGCGAGTTTTGTTTTCCAGGGAAAAGCGCCGTTGTTTGTGTTTGGGGGCCTGTGGCTGGGAGTGGCCGGCTGGCTCCTTAGAATCCACGGTACGCAGGATGGTTCCCAGACCAGAGGTGGCACCAGTGCCAAGTCGGGCTAGTTTGATGGTGCAAAGTGGCTCCTGCAATATGGCATCCATTAGCGGGGTAGCTTACTTTTTTTTGCCAGGGAAACGGGCCGAGGTTTTTGTCTGGAGGCCTATGGCTGGGAGTGACCGGCTGGCTCCTGAAAAGCTACGATAGGCAGGATGGTGACCAGACCCATGGTGGCACCAGTGCCAAGTTGGGCTGGTTAGATAGTACCAAGTGGCTCCTGCAATCTGCCATCAAAAAGTTGGCAGGCGAGTTTTGTTTTCCAGGGAAAAGCGCCGTTGTTTGTGTTTGCGGGCCTGTGGCTGGGAGTGGCCGGCTGGCTCCTTAGAATCCACGATACGCAGGATGTTTCCCAGACCCAAGGTGGCACCAGTGCCAAGTCGGGCTGGTTTGATAATACCAAGTGGTTCCTGCAATCTGCCATCCAGAAGCGGGGCAGCTGAATTTTGTTTGCCAGGGAAACGGGCCGAGCTTTGTGTTTGGGGGCCTGTGGCTGGCAGTGGCCGGCTGGCTCCTGAAAATCCATGATACGCAGCATGGTTCCCAGACCCAAGATGGCACCAGTGCCAAGTGGGGCTGGTTTGACAGTGTCAAGTGCCTCATGCAATCTCCCATCCAGAAACGGGGCAGCTGAGTTCTTTTGCCTGTGAACCGGCCGTTGTTTTTGATTGGGGTCTGTGGCCGAGATTGGTCGACTGTCTCCTGACAATCCACAATACGCAGGATGGTTCCCAGACTCAAGGTGGCACCAGGGCCAAGTCGGGCTGGTTTGATAGTACCAAGTGCGTCCTGCAATCTGCCATCCTGACGCGGGGCAGCGGATCTTTGTTTGCCAGAGTAAAGGTCCGTGGTTTGTTTTTGGGGGCATATGGCTGGGAGTGGCCGGCTGGCTCCTTAAGAAGTTCGATACGCAGGATGGTTCCCAGATCGAAGGTGGCACCATTGCCAAGTTTGGCTGTTTTTGTAGTACCAAGTGCGTCCTGCAATTTTCCATCCAGAAGAGGGGCAGTTGAGTTTTGTTTTCCAGGGAAAAGCGCCGTTGTTTTTGTTTGGAGGCCTGTGGCTGGGAGTGGCCGGCTGGCTCCTTTCAACACACGATACGCCGGATGGTTCCCAGACCCAAGGTGGCAACAGTGCCAAGTCGGGCTGGTTTGATAGTACCAAGTGGCTCCTGCAATCTGCCATCAAAAAGTTGGCAGGCGAGTTTTGTTTTCCAGGGAAAAGCGCCGTTGTTTGTGTTTGGGGGCCTGTGGCTGGGAGTGGCCGGCTGGCTCCTTAGAATCCACGATGCGCAGCATGGTTCCCAGACCAGAGGTGGCACCAGTGCCAAGTCGGGCTGGTTTGATAGTACCAAGTGCGTTCTGCAATCTGCCATCCAGAAGCGGGGCAGCTTACTTTTGTTTGCCAGGGAAACGGGCCGAGCTTTGTGTCTCGGGGCCTATGGCTGGGAGTGGCCGGCTGGCTAATTAGAATCCACGACAGGCAGGATGGTTCCCAGACCAGAGGTGGCACCAGTGCCAAGTCGGGCTAGTTTGATGGTGAAAAGTGGCTCCTGCAATCTGCCATCCAGAAGCGGGGTAGCTTACTTTTGTTTGCCAGGGAAACGGGCCGAGCTTTGTGTCTGGGGGCCTATGGCTGGGAGTGACCGGCTGGCTCCTGAAAAGCTACGATAGGCAGGATGGGGACCAGACCCATGGTGGCACCAGTGCCAAGTTGGGCTGGTTTGATAGTACCAAGTGGCTCCTGCAATCTGCCATCAAAAAGTTGGCAGGAGAGTTTTGTTTTCCAGGGAAAAGCGCCGTTGTTTGTGTTTGGGGGCCTGTGGCTGGGAGTGGCCAGCTGGCTCCTTAGAATCCACGATACGCAGCATGGTTCCCAGACCCAAGGTGGCACCAGTGCCAAGTTGGGCTGGTTTGATAGTACCAAGTGGCTCCTGCAATCTGCCATCCAGAAGCGGGGCAGCTGACTTTTGTTTGCCAGGGAAACGGGCCGAGGTTTGTGTCTGGGGGCCTATGCCTGGGAGTGACCAGCTGGCTCCTGAAAAGCTACGATAGGCAGGATGGTGACCAGACCCATGGTGGCACCAGCGCCAAGTTGGGCTGGTTTGATAGTACCAAGTGGCTCCTGCAATCTGCCATCAAAAAGTTGGCAGGCGAGTTTTGTTTTCCAGGGAAAAGCGCCGTTGTTTGTGTTTGGGGGCCTGTGGCTGGGAGTGGCCGGCTGGCTCCTTAGAATCCACGATGCGCAGCATGGTTCCCAGACCAGAGGTGGCACCAGTGCCAAGTCGGGCTGGTTTGATAGTACCAAGTGCGTTCTGCAATCTGCCATCCAGAAGCGGGGCAGCTGAATTTTGTTTGCCAGGGAAACGGGCCGAGTATTGTGTCTGGGGGCCTATGGCTGGGAGTGGCCGGCTGGCTAATTAGAATCCACGACAGGCAGGATGGTTCCCAGACCAGAGGTGGCACCAGTGCCAAGTCGGGCTAGTTTGATGGTGAAAAGTGGCTCCTGCAATCTGCCATCCAGAAGCGGGTTAACTTACTTTTGTTTGCCAGGGAAACGGGCCGAGGTTTTTGTCTGGGGGCCTATGGCTGGGAGTGACCGGCTGGCTCCTGAAAAGCTACGATAGGCAGGATGGTGACCAGACCCATGGTGGCACCAGTGCCAAGTTGGGCTGGTTTGATAGTACCAAGTGGCTCCTGCAATCTGCCATCAAAAAGTTGGCTGGCGAGTTTTTTATCCAGGGAAAAGCGCCGTTGTTTTTGTTTGGGGGCCTGTGGATGGGAGTGGCCGGATGGCTAATTAGAATCCACGATACGCAGGATGGTTCCCAGACCAGAGGTGGCACCAGTGCCAAGTCGGGCTAGATTGATGGTGCAAAGTGACTCCTGCAATCTGCCATCCAGAAGCGGGGCAGGTTACTTTTGTTTGCCAGGGAACCGACCGAGGTTTGTGTCTGGGGGCCTATGCCTGGGAGTGACCGGCTAGGTCCTGAAAAGCTACGATAGGCAGGATGGTGACCAGACCCATGGTGGCACCAGTGCCAAGTTGGGCTGGTTTTATAGTAGCAAGTGGCTCCTGCAATCTGCCATCAAAATGTTGGCAGGCGAGTTTTGTTTTCCAGGGAAAAGCGCCGTTGTTTGTGTTTGGGGGCCTGTGGCTGGGAGTGGCCGGCTGGCTCCTTAGAATCCACGATACGCAGGATGGTTCCCAGACCAGAGGTGGCACCAGTGCCAAGTCGGGCTAGTTTGATGGTGCAAAGTGGCTCCTGCAATATGCCATCCAGTAGCGGGGTAGCTTACTTTTTTTTGCCAGGGAAACGGGCCGAGGTTTTTGTCTGGAGGCCTATGGCTGGGAGTGACCGGCTGGCTCCTGAAAAGCTACGATAGGCAGGATGGTGACCAGACCCATGGTGGCACCAGTGCCAAGTTGGGCTGGTTTGATAGTACCAAGTGGCTCCTGCAATCTGCCATCAAAAAGTTGGCAGGCGAGTTTTGTTTTCCAGGGAAAAGCGCCGTTGTTTTTGTTTGCGGGCCTGTGGCTGGGAGTGGCCGGCTGGCTCCTTAGAATCCACGATACGCAGGATGTTTCCCAGACCCAAGGTGGCACCAGTGCCAAGTCGGGCTGGTTTGATAATACCAAGTGGTTCCTGCAATCTGCCATCCAGAAGCGGGGCAGCTGAATTTTGTTTGCCAGGGAAACGGGCCGAGCTTTGTGTTTGGGGGCCTGTGGCTGGCAGTGGCCGGCTGGCTCCTGAAAATCCATGATACGCAGCATGGTTCCCAGACCCAAGATGGCACCAGTGCCAAGTGGGGCTGGTTTGACAGTGTCAAGTGCCTCATGCAATCTCCCATCCAGAAACGGGGCAGCTGAGTTCTTTTGCCTGTGAACCGGCCGTTGTTTTTGATTGGGGTCTGTGGCCGAGAATGGTCGACTGGCTCCTCACAATCCACAATACCCAGGATGGTTCCCAGACTCAAGGTGGCACCAGGGCCAAGTCGGGCTGGTTTGATAGTACCAAGTGCGTCCTGCAATCTGCCATCCTGACGCGGGGCAGCGGATCTTTGTTTGCCAGAGTAAAGGTCCGTGGTTTGTTTTTGGGGGCATATGGCTGGGAGTGGCCGGCTGGCTCCTTAAGAAGTTCGATACGCAGGATGGTTCCCAGATCGAAGGTGGCACCATTGCCAAGTTTGGCTGTTTTTGTAGTACCAAGTGCGTCCTGCAATTTTCCATCCAGAAGAGGGGCAGTTGAGTTTTGTTTTCCAGGGAAAAGCGCCGTTGTTTTTGTTTGGAGGCCTGTGGCTGGGAGTGGCCGGCTGGCTCCTTTCAACACACGATACGCCGGATGGTTCCCAGACCCAAGGTGGCAACAGTGCCAAGTCGGGCTGGTTTGATACTACCAAGTGGTTCCTGCAATCTGCCATCCAGAAGCGGGGCAGCTTACTTTTGTTTGCCAGGGAAACGGGCCGAGCTTTGTGTCTGGGGCCCTATGGCTGGGAGTGACCGGCTGGCTCCTGAAAAGCTACGATAGGCAGGATGGTGACCAGACCCATGGTGGCACCAGTGCCAAGTTGGGCTGGTTTGATAGTACCAAGTGGCTCCTGCAATCTGCCATCAAAAAGTTGTCAGGCGAGTTTTGTTTTCCAGGGAAAAGCGCCGTTGTTTGTATTTGGGGGCCTGTGGCTGGGAGTGGCCGGCTGGCTCCTTAGAATCCACGATATGCAGGATGGTTCCCAGACCCAAGGTGGCACCATTGGCAAGTCGGGCTGGTTTGATGGTGCAAAGTGGCTCCTGCAATCTGCCATCCAGACGCGGGGCAGCGGATTTTTGTTTCCAATCGAAATGGTCCGTGGTTTGTTTTTGGGGGTATATGGCTGGGCGTGGCCGGCTGGCTCCTTAAAAAGCTCGATATGCAGGATGGTTCCCTGACACAAGGTGGCACCAGTGCCACGTCGGGCCGTTTTCGTAGTACAAAGGGCGTCCTAAAATTTGCCATCCAGAAGAGGGGCAGTTAAGATTTGTTTGCCAGAGAAAAGGGCCGTGGTTTGTTTTTGGGGGCATATGGCTGAGAGTGGCCGGCTGGCCCCTGAAAATCCACGATAGGCAGGATGGTTCCCAGACCAGAGGTGTCACCAGTGCCAAGTCGGGCTGGTTTGATAGTACTAAGTAGCTCCTGCAATCTGCCATGCAGAAGCGGGGTAGCTTACTTTTGTTTGCCAGGGAAACGGGCCGAGATTTGTGTCTGGGGGCCTATGGCTGGGAGTGACCGGCTGGCTCCTGAAAAGCTACAATAGGCAGGATGGTGACCAGACCCATGGTGGCACCAGTGCCAAGTTGGGCTGGTTTGATAGTACCAAGTGGCTCCTGCAATCTGCCATCAAAAAGTTGGCAGGCGAGTTTTGTTTTCCAGGGAAAAGCGCCGTTGTGTGTGTTTGGGGGCCTGTGGCTGGGAGTGGCCAGCTGGCTCCTTAGAACCCACGATACGCAGGATGGTTCCCAGACCAGAGGTGGCACCAGTGCCAAGTTGGGCTAGTTTGATGGTGCAAAGTGGCTCCTGCAATCTGCCATCCAGAAGCGGGGTAGCTTACTTGTGTTTGCCAGGGAAACGGGCCGAAATATTTGTCTGGGGGCCTCTGCCTGGGGGTGGCTGGCTGGCTCCTGAAAAGCTACGATAGGCAGGATGGTGACCAGACCCATGGTGGCACCAGTGCCAAGTTGGGCTGGTTTGATAGTACCAAGTGGCTCCTGCAATCTGCCATCAAAAAGCTGGCAGGCGAGATTTGTTTTCCAGGGAAAAGCACCGTTGTGTGTGTTTTGGGGCCTGTGGCTGGGAGTGGCCAGCTGGCTCCTTAGAATCCACGATACGCAGGATGGTTCCCAGACCCAAGGTGGCACCAGTGCCAAGTCGGGCTGGTTTGTTAGTACCAAGTGGTTCCTGCAATCTGCCATCCAGCAGCGGGGCAGCTGAATTTTGTTTGCCAGAGAAAAAGGCTGTTGTTTGTGTTTCGGGGCCTGTGGCTGGCTGTGGCCGGCTGGCTCCTGAAAATCCATGATACGCAGCATGGTTCCCAGACCCAAGGTGGCACCAGTGCCAAGTTGGGCTGGTTTCATAGTACCCAGTGGCTCCTGAAATCTGCCATCCAGAAGAGGGGCAGTTGAGTTTTGTTTTCCAGAGAAATGGGCCGTGGTTTGTGTTTGGGGCCTATGGCTGAGAGTGACCGGCTGGCTCCTGAAAAGCTACGATAGGCAGGATGGTGACCAGACCCATGGTGGCACCAGTGCCAAGTTGGGCTGGTTTGATAGTACCAAGTGGCTCCTGCAATCTGCCATCAAAAAGTTGGCAGGCGAGTTTTGTTTTCCAGGGAAAAGCGCCGTTGTTTTTGTTTGCGGGCCTGTGGCTGGGAGTGGCCGGCTGGCTCCTTAGAATCCACGATACGCAGGATGTTTCCCAGACCCAAGGTGGCACCAGTGCCAAGTCGGGCTGGTTTGATAATACCAAGTGGTTCCTGCAATCTGCCATCCAGAAGCGGGGCAGCTGAATTTTGTTTGCCAGGGAAACGGGCCGAGCTTTGTGTTTGGGGGCCTGTGGCTGGCAGTGGCCGGCTGGCTCCTGAAAATCCATGATACGCAGCATGGTTCCCAGACCCAAGATGGCACCAGTGCCAAGTGGGGCTGGTTTGACAGTGTCAAGTGCCTCATGCAATCTCCCATCCAGAAACAGGGCAGCTGAGTTCTTTTGCCTGTGAACCGGCCGTTGTTTTTGATTGGGGTCTGTGGCCGAGAATGGTCGACTGGCTCCTGACAATCCACAATACCCAGGATGGTTCCCAGACTCAAGGTGGCACCAGGGCCAAGTCGGGCTGGTTTGATAGTACCAAGTGCGTCCTGCAATCTGCCATCCTGACGCGGGGCAGCGGATCTTTGTTTGCCAGAGTAAAGGTCCGTGGTTTGTTTTTGGGGGCATATGGCTGGGAGTGGCCGGCTGGCTCCTTAAGAAGTTCGATACGCAGGATGGTTCCCAGATCGAAGGTGGCACCATTGCCAAGTTTGGCTGTTTTTGTAGTACCAAGTGCGTCCTGCAATTTTCCATCCAGAAGAGGGGCAGTTGAGTTTTGTTTTCCAGGGAAAAGCGCCGTTGTTTTTGTTTGGAGGCCTGTGGCTGGGAGTGGCCGGCTGGCTCCTTTCAACACACGATACGCCGGATGGTTCCCAGACCCAAGGTGGCAACAGTGCCAAGTCGGGCTGGTTTGATACTACCAAGTGGTTCCTGCAATCTGCCATCCAGAAGCGGGGCAGCTTACTTTTTTTTGCCAGGGAAACGGGCCGAGGTTTGTGTCTGGGGGCCTATGGCTGGGAGTGACCGGCTGGCTCCTGAAAAGCTACGATAGGCAGGATGGTGACCAGACCCATGGTGGCACCAGTGCCAAGTTGGGCTGGTTTGATAGTACCAAGTGGCTCCTGCAATCTGCCATCAAAAAGTTGTCAGGCGAGTTTTGTTTTCCAGGGAAAAGCGCCGTTGTTTGTGTTTGGGGGCCTGTGGCTGGGAGTGGCCGGCTGGCTCCTTAGAATCCACGATACGCAGCATGGTTCCCAGACCAGAGGTGGCACCAGTGCCAAGTTGGGCTGGTTTGATAGTACCAAGTGCGTTCTGCAATCTGCCATCCAGAAGAGGGGCAGCTTACTTTTGTTTTCCAGGGAAACGGGCCGAGGTTTGTGTCTGGGGCCCTATGGCTGGGAGTGACCGGCTGGCTCCTGAAAAGCTACGATAGGCAGGATGGTGACCAGACCCATGGTGGCACCAGTGCCAAGTTGGGCTGGTTTGATAGTACCAAGTGGCTCCTGCAATCTGCCATCAAAAAGTTGGCAGGCGAGTTTTGTTTTCCAGGGAAAAACGCCGTTGTTTGTGTTTGGGGGCCTGTGGCTGGGAGTGGCCAGCTGTCTCCTTAGAATCCACGACACGCAGGATGGTTCCCAGACCAGAGGTGGCACCAGTGCCAAGTCGGGCTGGTTTGATGGTGCAAAGTGGCTCCTGCAATCTGCCATCCAGAAGCGGGGCAGCTTACTTTTGTTTGCCAGGGAAACGGGCCGAGGTTTGTGTCTGGGGCCCTATGGCTGGGAGTGACCGGCTGGCTCCTGAAAAGCTACGATAGGCAGGATGGTGACCAGACCCATGGTGGCACCAGTGCCAAGTTGGGCTGGTTTGATAGTACCAAGTGGCTCCTGCAATCTGCCATCAAAAAGTTGTCAGGCGAGTTTTGTTTTCCAGGGAAAAGCGCCGTTGTTTGTATTTGGGGGCCTGTGGCTGGGAGTGGCCAGCTGGCTCCTTAGAATCCACGATATGCAGGATGGTTCCCAGACCCAAGGTGGCACCATTGGCAAGTCGGGCTGGTTTGATGGTGCAAAGTGGCTCCTGCAATCTGCCATCCAGACGCGGGGCAGCGGATTTTTGTTTCCAATCGAAATGGTCCGTGGTTTGTTTTTGGGGGTATATGGCTGGGCGTGGCCGGCTGGCTCCTTAAAAAGCTCGATATGCAGGATGGTTCCCTGACACAAGGTGGCACCAGTGCCACGTCGGGCCGTTTTCGTAGTACAAAGGGCGTCCTAAAATTTGCCATCCAGAAGAGGGGCAGTTAAGATTTGTTTGCCAGAGAAAAGGGCCGTGGTTTGTTTTTGGGGGCATATGGCTGAGAGTGGCCGGCTGGCCCCTGAAAATCCACGATAGGCAGGATGGTTCCCAGACCAGAGGTGTCACCAGTGCCAAGTCGGGCTGGTTTGATAGTACTAAGTAGCTCCTGCAATCTGCCATGCAGAAGCGGGGTAGCTTACTTTTGTTTGCCAGGGAAACGGGCCGAGGTTTGTGTCTGGGGGCCTATGGCTGGGAGTGACCGGCTGGCTCCTGAAAAGCTACGATAGGCAGGATGGTGACCAGACCCATGGTGGCACCAGTGCCAAGTTGGGCTGGTTTGATAGTACCAAGTGGCTCCTGCAATCTGCCATCAAAAAGTTGGCAGGCGAGTTTTGTTTTCCAGGGAAAAGCGCCGTTGTGTGTGTTTGGGGGCCTGTGGCTGGGAGTGGCCAGCTGGCTCCTTAGAACCCACGATACGCAGGATGGTTCCCAGACCAGAGGTGGCACCAGTGCCAAGTTGGGCTGGTTTGATGGTGCAAAGTGGCTCCTGCAATCTGCCATCCAGAAGCGGGGTAGCTTACTTGTGTTTGCCAGGGAAACGGGCCGAAATATTTGTCTGGGGGCCTCTGCCTGGGGGTGGCTGGCTGGCTCCTGAAAAGCTACGATAGGCAGGATGGTGACCAGACCCATGGTGGCACCAGTGCCAAGTTGGGCTGGTTTGATAGTACCAAGTGGCTCCTGCAATCTGCCATCAAAAAGCTGGCAGGCGAGATTTGTTTTCCAGGGAAAAGCACCGTTGTGTGTGTTTTGGGGCCTGTGGCTGGGAGTGGCCAGCTGGCTCCTTAGAATCCACGATACGCAGGATGGTTCCCAGACCCAAGGTGGCACCAGTGCCAAGTCGGGCTGGTTTGTTAGTACCAAGTGGTTCCTGCAATCTGCCATCCAGCAGCGGGGCAGCTGAATTTTGTTTGCCAGAGAAAAAGGCTGTTGTTTGTGTTTCGGGGCCTGTGGCTGGCTGTGGCCTTCTGGCTCCTGAAAATCCATGATACGCAGCATGGTTCCCAGACCCAAGGTGGCACCAGTGCCAAGTTGGGCTGGTTTCATAGTACCCAGTGGCTCCTGAAATCTGCCATCCAGAAGAGGGGCAGTTGAGTTTTGTTTTCCAGAGAAATGGGCCGTGGTTTGTGTTTGGGGCCTATGGCTGAGAGTGACCGGCTGGCCCCTGAAAATCCACGATAGGAAGGATGGTTCCCAGATCCAAGGTGGCAGCAGTGCCATGTTGTGCTGGTGTGATAGTCCCAAGTGGCTCCTGCAATCTGCCATCCAGAAGTGGGGCAGCTGAATTTTGTTTGCCAGAGAAAAAGGCTGTGGTTTGTGTTTCGGGGCCTGTGGCTGGGAGTGGCCGGCTGGCTCCTGAAAATCCATGATACGCAGCATGGTTCCCAGACCCAAGGTGGCACCAGTGCCAAGTGGGGCTGGTTTCACAGTGTCAAGTGCCTCCTGCAATCTCCCATCCAGAAGCGGGGCAGCTGAGTTTTGTTTGCCTGTGAAACGGGCCGTTGTTTTTGATTGGGGTCTGTGGCCGAGAGTGTTCGGCTGGCTCCTGACAACCCACAATACGCAGGATGGTTCCCAGACCCAAGGTGGCACCAGTGCCAAGTCAGGCTGCTTTGATAGTACCAAGTGGCTCCTGCAATCTGCCATCCAGAAGCGGTGCAGCTGAGTTTTGTTTGCCAGAGAAAAGGGCCGTGGGTTGTGTTTGGGGGCATATGGCTGGGAGTGGCCGGCTCTCTCATTAAAAAGATCGATACGCAGGATGGTTCCCAGACCCAAGGTGGCACCAGTGCCAAGTCGGGCTGTTTTTATAGTACCAAGTGCGTCCTGCAATTTGCCATCCAGAAGAGGGGCAGTTGAGTTGTGTTTGCCAGAGAATAGCGCCGTTGTTTGTGTTTGGGGGCTTGTGGCTGGTAGTGGCCGACTGGCGCCTTAGAATCTGTGTTACGCAGCATGGTTCCCAGACCCAAGGTGGCACCAGTGCCAAGTTGGGCTGGTTTGATAGTACCAAGTGGCTCCTGCAATCTGCCATCCAGAAGCGGGGCAGCTTACTTTTGTTTGCCAGGGAAACGGGCCGAGGTTTGTGACTGGGGACCTATGGCTGGGAGTGACCGGCTGGCTCCTGGAAAGCTACAATAGGCAGGATGGTTACCAGACCCATGGTGGCACCAGTGCCAAGTTGGGCTGGTTTGATAGTACCAAGTGGGTCCTGCAATCTGCCATCAAAAAGTTGGCAGGCGAGTTTTGTTTTCCAGGGAAAAGCGCCGTTGTTTTTGTTTGGGGGCCTGTGGCTGGGAGTGGCCGGCTGGCTCCTTTGAACCCACGATACGCAGGATGGTTCCCAGACCAGAGGTGGCACCAGTGCCAAGTCGGGCTGGTTTGATAGTACCAAGTGGCTCCTGCAATCTGCCATCCAGAAGCGGGGCAGCTTAATTTTGTTTGCCAGGGAAACGGGCCGTGGGTTTTGTTTGGGGGCATATAGCTGAGAGTGGCCGGCTGGCTCCTGAAAATCCACGCTAGGCAGCATGGTTCCCAGATGCAAGGTGGCACCAGTGCCAAGTCGGGCTGGTTTGATGGTGCAAAGTGGCTCCTGCAATCTGCCATCCAGAAGCGGGGCAGCTGATTTTTGTTTGCCAGAGAAAAATTCCGTGGATTGTTTTTGGGGGCATATTGCTGGGATTGGCCGGCTGGCTCCTGAAAATGCTCGATACGCATGATGGTTCCCAGGCCCAAGGTGTCACCACTACCAAGTCGGCCTGCGGTTTTAGTATCAAGTTCATCCTGCAATTTGCCATCCAGAAGAGGGGCAGTTGAGTTTTGTTTGCCAGAGAAACGGGTCGAGGTTTCTGTTTGGGGGCATATGGCTGAGAGTGGCCGGCTGGCCCCTGAATATCCACGATACACAGCATGGTTCCCAGATCCAAGGTGGCACCAGTGCCAAGTTGGGCTGGTTTGATAGTACCAAGTGTCTCCTGCAATCTGCCATCCAGAAGCGGGGCAGCTTACTTTTGTTTGCCAGAGAAATAGGCCTAGGTTTTTGTTTGGGGGCCTGTGGCTAGGAGTGGCCGGCTGGCTCCTAAGAATCCACGATACGCAGGATGTTTCCCAGACCCAAGGTGGCACCAGTGCCAAGTCGGGCTGGTTTGATAGTACCAAGTGGCTCCTGCAAACTCCATCAAAAAGTTGGCAGGCGTGTTTTGTTTTCCAGGGAACAGCGCCGTTGATTTTGTTTGGGGGCCTGTGGCTGGGAGTGGCCGGCTGGCTCCTTAGAATCCACGATACGCAGGATGGTTCCCTGACCCAAGGTGGCACCAGTGCCAAGTCGGGCTGGTTTGATTACACCAAGTGGCTCCTGCAATCTGCCATCCAGAAGTGAGGCAGCTAAGTTTTCTTTGCCAGAAAAAAGGGCCGTGGTTTTTGTTGGGGGCCTGTGGCTGGGAGTAGCCGGCTGGCTCCTTAAAATCCACGATAGGCAGGATGGTTCCCAGACCCAAGGTGGCACCAGTGCCAAGTCGGGGTGGTTTGATAGTACCAAGTGGCTCCTGCAATCTGCCATCCAGAAGCGGGGTAGCTGAGTTTTGTTTGCCAGAGAAAAAGGCTGTGGTTTGTGTTTGGGGGCCTGTGGCTGGCAGTGGCCGGCTGGCTCCTGAAAATCCACGATACGCAGCATGGTTCCCAGACCCAAGGTGGCACCAGTGCCAAGTGGGGCTCGTTTGACAGTGTCAAGTGCCTCCTGCAATCTCCCATCCAGAAGCGGGGCAGCTGAGTTTTTTTTGCCAGGGAAACGGACCTTTGTTTTTGATTGGGGTCTGTGGCCGAGAGTGGTCGGCTGTCTCCTGACAATCCACAATACGCAGGATGGTTCCCAGACCCAAGGTGGCACCAGTGCCAAGTCGGGCTGGTTTGATAGTACCAAGTGTCTCCTGCAATCTGCCATCCAGAAGCGGGGCAGCTGAGTTTTGTTTGCCACAGAAAAGGGCCGTGGGTTGTGTTTGGGGGCATATGGCTGGGAGTGGCCACCTGGCTCCTTAAAATGCACGATACGCCGCATGGTAACCAGACGCAAGGTGGCACCAGTGCCAAGTCGGGCTGTTTTTGTAGTACCCAGTGGCTCCTGCAATTTGCCATCCAGAAGCGGGGCAGCTAAATTTTGTTTGCTAGAGAAAAGGGCTGTGGTTTGTGTTTGGGGGCCTATGGCTGAGAGTGGCCGGCTGGCCCCTGAAAATCAACGATAGGCAGGATGGTTCCCAGATCCAAGGTGGCACCAGTGCCAAGTAAGGCTGGTTGTATGGTTCAATGTGACTCCTGCAATCTGCCATCCAGAAGCGGGACAGCTGAGTTTTTTTTGCCAGAGAAAAGGTCCATGGTTTCTTTTTGGGGCATACGGCTGGGAATTGCCGGCTGGCTCCTTAAAATGCTCGATACGCAGGATGGTTCCCAGAGCCAAAGTGGCACCACTGCCAAGTCGGGCTCTTTTTGTAGTACCAAGTGCGTCCTGCAATTTGCCATCCAGAAGAGGGGCAGTTGAGTTTTGTTTGCCAGAGAAAAGGGCCGAGGTTTGTGTTTGGGGGCATATGGCTGGGAATGACCGGCTGGCCCCTGAAAATCCACGATACGCCGGATGGTTCCCAGATCCAAGGTGGTACCATTACCAAGTCGGGCTGGTTTGATAGTCCCAAGTGGCTCCTGCAAACTGCCATCCAGAAGCGGGGCAGCTGAGTTTTGTTTGCCAGGGAAATGGGCCGTTGTTTGTGTTTGGGGGCCTGTGGCTGGGAGTGTTCGGCTGGTTCCTGAATATGTACGATACGCAGGATTGTTCCCAGATCCAAGGTGGCAGCAGTGCCATGTTGTGCTGGTGTGATAGTCCCAAGTGGCTCCTGCAATCTGCCATCCAGAAGTGGGGCAGCTGATTTTTGTTTGCCAGGGAAAAGGTCCGTGGTTTGTTTTTGGGGGCATATGGCTGGGAGTGACCGGCTGGCTCCTGAAAAGCTACAATAGGCAGGATGGTGACCAGACCCATGGTGGCACCAGTGCCAAGTTGGGCTGGTTTGATAGTACCAAGTGGTTCCTGCAATCTGCCATCCAGAAGCAGGGCAGCTGAGTTTTGTTTGCCAGAGAAAAGGGCCTTGGTTTGTGTTTGGGGGCATATGGCTGTGTGTGGCCAGCTGGCTCCTTAAAATGCACGATATGCAACATGGCTCCCAGACCCAAGGTGGCACCAGTGCCAAGTCGGGCTGGTTTGATAGTACCAAGTGGCTCCTGCAATCTTCCTTGATCACGTGGAGAAATACTTTCTGGTTTCAGCCTCATGCTCTTTCTTCTCCTCCTCAACTTCTCTATCACCTCTCATCTGGTTCACATGCGCTGTCTTCAAGGTCCACAGGCTACTTTTCACAGAATCTTCTGGCCTGTTGCAGTAAGAATGATGAATAGAACAGAGCTGGGATCTATTTTCCAGTTTGGATAAAATGCATTCTGCACACAAATCCAAGGAGAACGGGCTGCCCCGATGCCCAGAAAATCTTTCACTCCTGCTAGTGTTCTACGTCAACCGCAACTTAGTCTGAAAGAAAAGCTTTTTCTCTGAGAGCATCTGAGAGGTTTGCATGAAGCACTGATATCTGACATATGCAATTTTGAATAGGAGAGGAAAAAGAAAATGGCAAGGAGTTTTTAATTTTAGTGGTTTCAATTTTAATTTCCGTGCACTTTTTCAAAACTTGTCAGCTCAAATGCCCATCAACATCTTTTAGTCATCTGTAAGTCAGTATTCATATAAAATGTGCTTCAAATCCAAAGAATTTCAAATTTGCACTCCAAGCTTCTATGCCTAGATTTATGATTTCCTACACATATTAGATGAAAGGAAGGCCTTTTTTACTGTGGGAGTGCTGGAACACTGGAACAGGTTGCCCAGAGAAGTTGTGGGTGTCCCATCCCTGAAAGTATTCAAGGTCACCTTGGACGGGGCTTGGAGCAGCAACAAAGGAGAAGCTTGATGGTAGAGAAACAAAGTTGGACTATAGAAGAAACTCGGATTGAAGTATAGGATCAAGTTTTCTCTCAGCTCTTGGGGTAAATTCAAAGTTGTACAAAATGACATTTATCTGTGCTATTCACTACTGTAACAGAAAGTTTCATGAAAACTGTACAGAAGATAGTAAATTTTAAAAGAGATAAGAATTACAGCATAAAATCCATGGGATAGGTTACAACATGAGACACTCTCTAAGAGAAAATCTCTGTGTTTCAGCACTTCATCGGGGTAAGATTTCATGAAGTGCCAAAGAAGGCGGCAAAATATCATTCGGGACATTATTTACTGGAATTCAGCCTGGCCATTAGTAGGAACTGCCTTTGAACATATCATGTAGATATACCACACACGCTTTCCCTTCACTGAAAAATTACTGTTTACAACAAATAAGCAATTGACGATCAAAATTGATTGAAAGCATCTTAAACATGTCAAGTATTTCATTGTAGATGATCTGTGATCCAAATGCTTCTTCCACCTTCGAGAGGGACAGAAGAATTCTTCCATATCATGATGGTTTAAAATTGTATCAACCAATGTTTTCTGCTGAAAAGATATCATCTATTTTTTTCTATTTTTGGAAGAAAATATTCCTAGACATACAACAGGTGAGAACTAAGTAATTTTAAAGAAACAAATGAAATGAAAATATTCTGTAAATAGAATGAAATGAAAAGCTGTGTTTTAAATAGGAGCTAAATATTAAACAGAATTTTTGTACCAGGCATTTGAATTACTGCACCAGCTCTTTTGCCCATCAAGAGAGGCATTTAGCATTTCAGTCTTTTCCAAGGTGTTCATGATCTGCTATGCTGATCTCTGTGTGTGCCTAGGTGTGTGTGGAGGGGGGGGCATATGAAGGGGAGTGTGTATGTTTGCTTTACAATTGTTGTGGCAGATTCATGCCTCAGCTCCACATTTTGTTTTAAAAAGGTCACACCGAGTGGATATGAAGTTTACTATCAACAAGAGATCGATTCCCAAATCATCCATTTGACTCTCCCTTATAAATCATGTGCTTTGTTGCATATTTTATCAAATATACTTTCAAGACAGATGGAGGAAGGAGGATGTGGGAATCCCTCCACCATCTTGCAACTTTTATGTAAGTAGGTTTTCAAGAAAATCATCATTTCTCTTTTAAATATGTCTGGAACAGGCATGATGGTAGTGTCAACCTGTTGGAGTTTTTGTTGCTGGAAGAAGTTGTACAAAAGGATTGGTTTTTACATTGACCAGTTACTGAATCAAGCGCAGGAATACATTGGAAATTTAGCTGGGGGTTCCTTTTCCCAGCAGACCACTTCTAGAACGAGCTTGTACACTGAAGCTGACTCTTTTGCTCTCTTTTTGTTTCTTTCCTATTTTCTTGGCTTCTTTGCCACTATCTAGACAATTTTGGAACTTTGTTCCCAACTAAAATGGTTTCAATAGTCTGATTGTGATCATACATTTTTACAAGGAATTTTTAAAATCTTTCCTCGAGTCCAGAAAGTCAAGGACTTAGATCTTTTTCTTCCCTTATCAATATTGCCATGAAATTGATAAATAAAGACCAACTCTTTATTTTTGTTTTTAACCCACGTAGATAATTCCCATCCATTAATCCATTTTGTGGACCAATAGCTGCCATTCTGATGGAAGCTGTCACTTCTTAACAATAGGCATTCTGTGACTATGTTGACAGCACTTTGGGTGAAGATCCTAACTGGTCTTAGATATACATAGGGAGAAATTTGCTCAGCCAGTGTCAGTCTTAAGCATGCGTATCAGAAGATCTTTCTAGAGCTGGGAATTTTCCCATGAAAGGGATTCAGTTAGGGAAGAGACACTTGTGCCAGAGTTTTACATTCTTCTTGAACACTGCTTAAGGAACTTAGATGCCATGTCCATTTGGATCTCTGTCTGCACAGAACTTTGTCATGCCAGCGCTTTGAAATGCATCTTGAAGAGAATTCACTAGCACAGAATGAAAGAGAGTGGAAGGGGTTGGTGGGGCTAACCAGGCCCAACCCCCCTGCCTAAACCAGGATACCTAGAGCCTCTTGCCCAGGATTCTATCTGGGTGTACTTTTAATGTCTTCAAAGATCCAGGCTCCACAATCTTTCTGGGCAGTCTGTGCCGTGGTTCAGTCACCCTGACAGTAAAGAAACATTTACTGATGTTCAAAGGCAATCTCCTGTATTTCAGTGTGTGCCCACTGCCTCTTGTCTTTTCCCTCAGCATCACTGAAAAGACACTGATTCCCTCCCCTTTGCACTATTGCTTCCATATGTATGTGTGATGCCATGTAGAGGTATGTCAAAAACCTCCCTGAAGCCCAGGCAGATAATATTCCCTTCATCTACCAGTCAAGTTGATTCATCAGAGGAGTTTAAAGTGATGTTCAGCATGAAATTCCCCTGAAAAATCATGCTAACTACATTATTTGGTCATCTTTCATGTGCCTGGCAAGGATTTCCAGGAAGAGCTGCTTCATCAACTTCCTGCGGATAAAAAAGAGGCTGGCTGGTCTGTACTATGGCGAGTCCTCTTAATTGCCTTTTTTGAAGATGGGTGTCATTTGCTAACATCCACTCCTTAGCCTCTCTTGTCGTCTACATCTTAGCAAAACGCTTTTCCACTATGTCTGGCAAGGAAAAACTGTGCCAGCACAGAAAACATCTCCCATCGTGTTCTAGAAGTTGCACGGATGTCTGCCAAGTGTTTGGCAGGAAGAAAAGAAAAGTTGTCCAAAACAGCTTCCAATCGAATGTTCCTGTGATTGGAAAAGTCAGGAGAGTGCAAAGGTACTGTTTTCTATCAGTTGGCAAGGTGCGCACACAATCCCAGTGTTGTACAGCTTGCTTCTTCACCTTCCCGAAGCTGCCGCTCTCGCCGGCTGCCGGAGCCCAAGAAGCGGCTTCTTCGCGCAAAGACGATTGTGCCGCTCACAGTGCTCTCCTTAGCGCGGCTTCTGCCGAAAGACGCCCGGCAGCGGCTCTTACCTCCGGAGAGCATCCTACCTTCGTCTTTAGCTCCTCTTCTCATCTACACCTCGGCAACAAGCTTTTCCACTATGTCTGGCTAGGAAAAACTGTGCCAGCACAGAAAACATCTCCCATCGTGTTCTAGAAGTTGCACGGATGTCTGCCAAGTGTTTGGCAGGAAGAAAAGAAAAGTTGTCCAAAACAGCTTCCAATCGAAAGTTCCTGTGATTGGAAAAGTCAGGAGAGTGCAAAGGTACTGTTTTCTATCAGTTGGCAAGGTGCGCACACAATCCCAGTGTTGTACAGCTTGCTTCTTCACCTTCCCGAAGCTGCCGCTCTCGCCGGCTGCCGGAGCCCAAGAAGCGGCTTCTTCGCGCAAAGACGATTGTGCCGCTCACAGGGCTCTCCTTAGCGCGGCTTCTGCCGAAAGACGCCCGGCAGCGGCTCTTACCTCCGGAGAGCATCCTACCTTCGTCTTTCGCGTCTTTTATAGTCTACATCTTAGCAAAACGCTTTTCCACTATGTCTGGCTAGGAAAAACTGTGCCAGCACAGAAAACATCTCCCATCGTGTTCTAGAAGTTGCACGGATGTCTGCCAAGTGTTTGGCAGGAAGAAAAGAAAAGTTGTCCAAAACAGCTTCCAATCGAATGTTCCTGCGATTGGAAAAGTCAGGAGAGTGCAAAGGTACTGTTTTCTATCAGTTGGCAAGGTGCGCACACAATCCCAGTGTTGTACAGCTTGCTTCTTCACCTTCCCGAAGCTGCCGCTCTCGCCGGCTGCCGGAGCCCAAGAAGCGGCTTCGTCGCGCAAAGACGATTGTGCCGCTCACAGTGCTCTCCTTAGCGCGGCTTCTGCCGAAGACGCCCGGCAGCGGCTCTACCTCCTGAGAGTGGCAGCTTCGGGAAGGTGAAGAAGCAAGCTGTACAACACTGGGATTGTGTGCGCACCTTGCCAACTGATAGAAAACAGTACCTTTGCACTCCTGACTTTTCCAATCACATGAACATTCGATTGGAAGCTGTTTTGGACAACTTTTCTTTTCTTCCTCCCAAACACTTGGCAGACATCTCTGCAACTTCTAGAAAACGATGGGAGATGTTTTCTGTTCTGGCACGGGTTTTCCTAGCCAGACATAGTGGAAAAGCGTTTTGCTAAGATGTAGAGTACAAAAGACGCGAAAGAGGAAGGTAGGATGCTCTCCGGAGGTAAGAGCCGCTGCCGGGCGTCTTTCGGCAGAAGCCGCGCTAAGGAGAGCGCTGTGAGCGGCACAATCGTCTTTGCGCGAAGAAGCCGCTTCTTGGGCTCCGGCAGCCGGCGAGAGCGGCAGCTTCGGGAAGGTGAAGAAGCAAGCTGTACAACACTGGGATTGTGTGCGCACCTTGCCAACTGATAGAAAACAGTACCTTTGCACTCTCCTGACTTTTCCAATCACAGGAACATTCGATTGGAAGCTGTTTTGGACAACTTTTCTTTTCTTCCTGCCAAACACTTGGCAGACATCCGTGCAACTTCTAGAACACGATGGGAGATGTTTTCTGTGCTGGCACAGTTTTTCCTAGCCAGACATAGTGGAAAAGCTTGTTGCCGAGGTGTAGATGAGAAGAGGAGCTAAAGACGAAGGTAGGATGCTCTCCGGAGGTAAGAGCCGCTGCCGGGCGTCTTTCGGCAGAAGCCGCGCTAAGGAGAGCACTGTGAGCGGCACAATCGTCTTTGCGCGAAGAAGCCGCTTCTTGGGCTCCGGCAGCCGGCGAGAGCGGCAGCTTCGGGAAGGTGAAGAAGCAAGCTGTACAACACTGGGATTGTGTGCGCACCTTGCCAACTGATAGAAAACAGTACCTTTGCACTCTCCTGACTTTTCCAATCACAGGAACATTCGATTGGAAGCTGTTTTGGACAACTTTTCTTTTCTTCCTGCCAAACAGTTGCCAGATATCTCTGCAACTTCTAGAACACGATGGGAGATGTTTTCTGTGCTGGCACAGTTTTTCCTAGCCAGACATAGTGGAAAAGCTTTTTGCCGAGGTGTAGATGAGAAGAGGAGCTAAAGACGAAGGTAGGATGATCTCGGGAGGTAAGAGCCGCTGCCGGGCGTCTTTCGGCAGAAGCCGCACTAAGGAGAGCCCTGTGAGCGACACAATCGTCTTTGCGCGAAGAAGCCGCTTCTTGGGCTCCGGCAGCCGGCGAGAGCGGCAGCTTCGGGAAGGTGAAGAAGCAAGCTGTACAACACTGGGATTGTGTGCGCACCTTGCCAACTGATAGAAAACAGTACCTTTGCACTCTCCTGACTTTTCCAATCACAGGAACATTCGATTGGAAGCTGTTTTGGACAACTTTTCTTTTCTTCCTGCCAAACACTTGGCAGACATCCGTGCAACTTCTAGAACACGATGGGAGATGTTTTCTGTGCTGGCACAGTTTTTCCTAGCCAGACATAGTGGAGAAGCTTTTTGCCGAGGTGTAGATGAGAAGAGGAGCTAAAGAGGAAGGTAGGATGCTCTCCGGAGGTAAGAGCCGCTGCCGGGCGTCTTTCGGCAGAAGCCGCGCTAAGGAGAGCGCTGTGAGCGGCACAATCGTCTTTGCGCGAAGAAGCCGCTTCTTGGGCTCCGGCAGCCGGCGAGAGCGGCAGCTTCGGGAAGGTGAAGAAGCAAGCTGTACAACACTGGGATTGTGTGCGCACCTTGCCAACTGATAGAAAACAGTACCTTTGCACTCTCCTGACTTTTCCAATCACAGGAACATTCGATTGGAAGCTGTTTTGGACAACTTTTCTTTTCTTCCTGCCAAACACTTGGCAGACATCCGTGCAACTTCTAGAACACGAGGGGAGATGTTTTCTGTGCTGGCACAGTTTTTCCTAGCCAGACATAGTGGAGAAGCTTGTTGCCGAGGTGTAGATGAGAAGAGGAGCTAAAGAGGAAGGTAGGATGCTCTCCGGAGGTAAGAGCCGCTGCCGGGCGTCTTTCGGCAGAAGCCGCGCTAAGGAGAGCACTGTGAGCGGCACAATCGTCTTTGCGCGAAGAAGCCGCTTCTTGGGCTCCGGCAGCCGGCGAGAGCGGCAGCTTCGGGAAGGTGAAGAAGCAAGCTGTACAACACTGGGATTGTGTGCGCACCTTGCCAACTGATAGAAAACAGTACCTTTGCACTCCTGACTTTTCCAATCACATGAACATTCGATTGGAAGCTGTTTTGGACAACTTTTCTTTTCTTCCTCCCAAACACTTGGCAGACATCTCTGCAACTTCTAGAAAACGATGGGAGATGTTTTCTGTTCTGGCACGGGTTTTCCTAGCCAGACATAGTGGAAAAGCGTTTTGCTAAGATGTAGAGTACAAAAGACGCGAAAGAGGAAGGTAGGATGCTCTCCGGAGGTAAGAGCCGCTGCCGGGCGTCTTTCGGCAGAAGCCGCGCTAAGGAGAGCGCTGTGAGCGGCACAATCGTCTTTGCGCGAAGAAGCCGCTTCTTGGGCTCCGGCAGCCGGCGAGAGCGGCAGCTTCGGGAAGGTGAAGAAGCAAGCTGTACAACACTGGGATTGTGTGCGCACCTTGCCAACTGATAGAAAACAGTACCTTTGCACTCTCCTGACTTTTCCAATCACAGGAACATTCGATTGGAAGCTGTTTTGGACAACTTTTCTTTTCTTCCTGCCAAACACTTGGCAGACATCCGTGCAACTTCTAGAACACGATGGGAGATGTTTTCTGTGCTGGCACAGTTTTTCCTAGCCAGACATAGTGGAAAAGCTTGTTGCCGAGGTGTAGATGAGAAGAGGAGCTAAAGACGAAGGTAGGATGCTCTCCGGAGGTAAGAGCCGCTGCCGGGCGTCTTTCGGCAGAAGCCGCGCTAAGGAGAGCACTGTGAGCGGCACAATCGTCTTTGCGCGAAGAAGCCGCTTCTTGGGCTCCGGCAGCCGGCGAGAGCGGCAGCTTCGGGAAGGTGAAGAAGCAAGCTGTACAACACTGGGATTGTGTGCGCACCTTGCCAACTGATAGAAAACAGTACCTTTGCACTCTCCTGACTTTTCCAATCACAGGAACATTCGATTGGAAGCTGTTTTGGACAACTTTTCTTTTCTTCCTGCCAAACAGTTGCCAGATATCTCTGCAACTTCTAGAACACGATGGGAGATGTTTTCTGTGCTGGCACAGTTTTTCCTAGCCAGACATAGTGGAAAAGCTTTTTGCCGAGGTGTAGATGAGAAGAGGAGCTAAAGACGAAGGTAGGATGATCTCGGGAGGTAAGAGCCGCTGCCGGGCGTCTTTCGGCAGAAGCCGCACTAAGGAGAGCCCTGTGAGCGACACAATCGTCTTTGCGCGAAGAAGCCGCTTCTTGGGCTCCGGCAGCCGGCGAGAGCGGCAGCTTCGGGAAGGTGAAGAAGCAAGCTGTACAACACTGGGATTGTGTGCGCACCTTGCCAACTGATAGAAAACAGTACCTTTGCACTCTCCTGACTTTTCCAATCACAGGAACATTCGATTGGAAGCTGTTTTGGACAACTTTTCTTTTCTTCCTGCCAAACACTTGGCAGACATCCGTGCAACTTCTAGAACACGATGGGAGATGTTTTCTGTGCTGGCACAGTTTTTCCTAGCCAGACATAGTGGAGAAGCTTTTTGCCGAGGTGTAGATGAGAAGAGGAGCTAAAGAGGAAGGTAGGATGCTCTCCGGAGGTAAGAGCCGCTGCCGGGCGTCTTTCGGCAGAAGCCGCGCTAAGGAGAGCGCTGTGAGCGGCACAATCGTCTTTGCGCGAAGAAGCCGCTTCTTGGGCTCCGGCAGCCGGCGAGAGCGGCAGCTTCGGGAAGGTGAAGAAGCAAGCTGTACAACACTGGGATTGTGTGCGCACCTTGCCAACTGATAGAAAACAGTACCTTTGCACTCTCCTGACTTTTCCAATCACAGGAACATTCGATTGGAAGCTGTTTTGGACAACTTTTCTTTTCTTCCTGCCAAACACTTGGCAGACATCCGTGCAACTTCTAGAACACGAGGGGAGATGTTTTCTGTGCTGGCACAGTTTTTCCTAGCCAGACATAGTGGAGAAGCTTGTTGCCGAGGTGTAGATGAGAAGAGGAGCTAAAGAGGAAGGTAGGATGCTCTCCGGAGGTAAGAGCCGCTGCCGGGCGTCTTTCGGCAGAAGCCGCGCTAAGGAGAGCACTGTGAGCGGCACAATCGTCTTTGCGCGAAGAAGCCGCTTCTTGGGCTCCGGCAGCCGGCGAGAGCGGCAGCTTCGGGAAGGTGAAGAAGCAAGCTGTACAACACTGGGATTGTGTGCGCACCTTGCCAACTGATAGAAAACAGTACCTTTGCACTCTCCTGACTTTTCCAATCACAGGAACATTCGATTGGAAGCTGTTTTGGACAACTTTTCTTTTCTTCCTGCCAAACACTTGGCAGACATCCGTGCAACTTCTAGAACACGATGGGAGATGTTTTCTGTGCTGGCACAGTTTTTCCTAGCCAGACATAGTGGAGAAGCTTGTTGCCGAGGTGTAGATGAGAAGAGGAGCTAAAGAGGAAGGTAGGATGCTCTCCGGAGGTAAGAGCCGCTGCCGGGCGTCTTTCGGCAGAAGCCGCGCTAAGGAGAGCACTGTGAGCGGCACAATCGTCTTTGCGCGAAGAAGCCGCTTCTTGGGCTCCGGCAGCCGGCGAGAGCGGCAGCTTCGGGAAGGTGAAGAAGCAAGCTGTACAACACTGGGATTGTGTGCGCACCTTGCCAACTGATAGAAAACAGTACCTTTGCACTCTCCTGACTTTTCCAATCACATGAACATTCGATTGGAAGCTGTTTTGGACAACTTTTCTTTTCTTCCTGCCAAACACTTGGCAGACATCCGTGCAACTTCTAGAACACGATGGGAGATGTTTTCTGTGCTGGCACAGTTTTTCCCAGCCAGACATAGTGGAAAAGCTTGTTGCCGAGGTGTAGATGAGAAGAGGAGCTAAAGAGGAAGGTAGGATGCTCTCCGGAGGTAAGAGCCGCTGCCGGGCGTCTTTCGGCAGAAGCCGCGCTAGGGAGAGCACTGTGAGCGGCACAATCGTCTTTGTGCGAAGAAGCCGCTTCTTGGGCTCCGGCAGCCGGCGAGAGCGGCAGCTTCGGGAAGGTGAAGAAGCAAGCTGTACAACACTGGGATTGTGTGCGCACCTTGCCAACTGATAGAAAACAGTACCTTTGCACTCTCCTGACTTTTCCAATCACATGAACATTCGATTGGAAGCTGTTTTGGACAACTTTTCTTTTCTTCCTGCCAAACACTTGGCAGACATCCGTGCAACTTCTAGAACACGATGGGAGATGTTTTCTGTGCTGGCACAGTTTTTCCTAGCCAGACATAGTGGAAAAGCTTGTTGCCGAGGTGTAGATGAGAAGAGGAGCTAAAGAGGAAGGTAGGATGCTCTCCGGAGGTAAGAGCCGCTGCCGGGCGTCTTTCGGCAGAAGCCGCGCTAAGGAGAGCGCTGTGAGCGGCACAATCGTCTTTGCGCGAAGAAGCCGCTTCTTGGGCTCCGGCAGCCGGCGAGAGCGGCAGCTTCGGGAAGGTGAAGAAGCAAGCTGTACCACACTGGGATTGTGTGCGCACCTTGCCAACTGATAGAAAACAGTACCTTAGCACTCTCCTGACTTTTCCAATCACAGGAACATTCGATTGGAAGCTGTTTTGGACAACTTTTCTTTTCTTCCTGCCAAACACTTGGCAGACATCCGTGCAACTTCTAGAACACGATGGGAGATGTTTTCTGTGCTGGCACAGTTTTTCCTAGCCAGACATAGTGGAAAAGCTTGTTGCCGAGGTGTAGATGAGAAGAGGAGCTAAAGAGGAAGGTAGGATGCTCTCCGGAGGTAAGAGCCGCTGCCGGGCGTCTTTCGGCAGAAGCCGCGCTAGGGAGAGCACTGTGAGCGGCACAATCGTCTTTGCGCGAAGAAGCCGCTTCTTGGGCTCCGGCAGCCGGCGAGAGCGGCAGCTTCGGGAAGGTGAAGAAGCAAGCTGTACAACACTGGGATTGTGTGCGCACCTTGCCAACTGATAGAAAACAGTACCTTTGCACTCTCCTGACTTTTCCAATCACAGGAACATTCGATTGGAAGCTGTTTTGGACAACTTTTCTTTTCTTCCTGCCAAACACTTGGCAGACATCCGTGCAACTGCTACAAAACGAGGGGAGATGTTTTCTGTGCTGGCACAGTTTTTCCTAGCCAGACATAGTGGAAAAGCTTGTTGCCGAGGTGTAGATGAGAAGAGGAGCTAAAGAGGAAGGTAGGATGCTCTCCGGAGGTAAGAGCCGCTGCCGGGCGTCTTTCGGCAGAAGCCGCGCTAGGGAGAGCACTGTGAGCGGCACAATCGTCTTTGCGCGAAGAAGCCGCTTCTTGGGCTCCGGCAGCCGGCGAGAGCGGCAGCTTCGGGAAGGTGAAGAAGCAAGCTGTACAACACTGGGATTGTGTGCGCACCTTGCCAACTGATAGAAAACAGTACCTTTGCACTCTCCTGACTTTTCCAATCACAGGAACATTCGATTGGAAGCTGTTTTGGACAACTTTTCTTTTCTTCCTGCCAAACACTTGGCAGACATCCGTGCAACTTCTAGAACACGATGGGAGATGTTTTCTGTGCTGGCACAGTTTTTCCTAGCCAGACATAGTGGAAAAGCTTGTTGCCGAGGTGTAGATGAGAAGAGGAGCTAAAGAGGAAGGTAGGATGCTCTCCGGAGGTAAGAGCCGCTGCCGGGCGTCTTTCGGCAGAAGCCGCGCTAGGGAGAGCCCTGTGAGCGGCACAATCGTCTTTGCGCGAAGAAGCCGCTTCTTGGGCTCCGGCAGCCGGCGAGAGCGGCAGCTTCGGGAAGGTGAAGAAGCAAGCTGTACAACACTGGGATTGTGTGCGCACCTTGCCAACTGATAGAAAACAGTACCTTTGCACTCTCCTGACTTTTCCAATCACAGGAACATTCGATTGGAAGCTGTTTTGGACAACTTTTCTTTTCTTCCTGCCAAACACTTGGCAGACATCCGTGCAACTTCTAGAACACGATGGGAGATGTTTTCTGTGCTGGCACAGTTTTTCCTAGCCAGACATAGTGGAAAAGCTTGTTGCCGAGGTGTAGATGAGAAGAGGAGCTAAAGACGAAGGTAGGATGCTCTCGGGAGGTAAGAGCCGCTGCCGGGCGTCTTTCGGCAGAAGCCGCGCTAAGGAGAGCACTGTGAGCGGCACAATCGTCTTTGCGCGAAGAAGCCGCTTCTTGGGCTCCGGCAGCCGGCGAGAGCGGCAGCTTCGGGAAGGTGAAGAAGCAAGCTGTACAACACTGGGATTGTGTGCGCACCTTGCCAACTGATAGAAAACAGTACCTTTGCACTCTCCTGACTTTTCCAATCACAGGAACATTCGATTGGAAGCTGTTTTGGACAACTTTTCTTTTCTTCCTGCCAAACACTTGGCAGATATCTCTGCAACTTCTAGAACACGATGGGAGATGTTTTCTATGCTGGCACAGTTTTTCCTAGCCAGACATAGTGGAAAAGCTTTTTGCCGAGGTGTAGATGAGAAGAGGAGCTAAAGACGAAGGTAGGATGCTCTCGGGAGGTAAGAGCCGCTGCCGGGCGTCTTTCGGCAGAAGCCGCGCTAAGGAGAGCACTGTGAGCGGCACAATCGTCTTTGCGCGAAGAAGCCGCTTCTTGGGCTCCGGCAGCCGGCGAGAGCGGCAGCTTCGGGAAGGTGAAGAAGCAAGCTGTACAACACTGGGATTGTGTGCGCACCTTGCCAACTGATAGAAAACAGTACCTTTGCACTCTCCTGACTTTTCCAATCACAGGAACATTCGATTGGAAGCTGTTTTGGACAACTTTTCTTTTCTTCCTGCCAAACACTTGGCAGACATCCGTGCAACTTCTAGAACACGATGGGAGATGTTTTCTGTGCTGGCACAGTTTTTCCTAGCCAGACATAGTGGAAAAGCTTGTTGCCGAGGTGTAGATGAGAAGAGGAGCTAAAGAGGAAGGTAGGATGCTCTCCGGAGGTAAGAGCCGCTGCCGGGCGTCTTTCGGCAGAAGCCGCGCTAAGGAGAGCACTGTGAGCGGCACAATCGTCTTTGCGCGAAGAAGCCGCTTCTTGGGCTCCGGCAGCCGGCGAGAGCGGCAGCTTCGGGAAGGTGAAGAAGCAAGCTGTACAACACTGGGATTGTGTGCGCACCTTGCCAACTGATAGAAAACAGTACCTTTGCACTCTCCTGACTTTTCCAATCACAGGAACATTCGATTGGAAGCTGTTTTGGACAACTTTTCTTTTCTTCCTGCCAAACACTTGGCAGACATCCGTGCAACTTCTAGAACACGATGGGAGATGTTTTCTGTGCTGGCACAGTTTTTCCTAGCCAGACATAGTGGAAAAGCTTGTTGCCGAGGTGTAGATGAGAAGAGGAGCTAAAGAGGAAGGTAGGATGCTCTCCGGAGGTAAGAGCCGCTGCCGGGCGTCTTTCGGCAGAAGCCGCGCTAAGGAGAGCACTGTGAGCGGCACAATCGTCTTTGCGCGAAGAAGCCGCTTCTTGGGCTCCGGCAGCCGGCGAGAGCGGCAGCTTCGGGAAGGTGAAGAAGCAAGCTGTACAACACTGGGATTGTGTGCGCACCTTGCCAACTGATAGAAAACAGTACCTTTGCACTCTCCTGACTTTTCCAATCACAGGAACATTCGATTGGAAGCTGTTTTGGACAACTTTTCTTTTCTTCCTGCCAAACACTTGGCAGACATCCGTGCAACTTCTAGAACACGATGGGAGATGTTTTCTGTGCTGGCACAGTTTTTCCTAGCCAGACATAGTGGAAAAGCTTGTTGCCGAGGTGTAGATGAGAAGAGGAGCTAAAGACGAAGGTAGGATGCTCTCCGGAGGTAAGAGCCGCTGCCGGGCGTCTTTCGGCAGAAGCCGCGCTAAGGAGAGCACTGTGAGCGGCACAATCGTCTTTGCACGAAGAAGCCGCTTCTTGGGCTCCGGCAGCCGGCGAGAGCGGCAGCTTCGGGAAGGTGAAGAAGCAAACTGTACAACACTGGGATTGTGTGCGCACCTTGCCAACTGATAGAAAACAGTACCTTTGCACTCTCCTGACTTTTCCAATCACAGGAACATTCGATTGGAAGCTGTTTTGGACAACTTTTCTTTTCTTCCTGCCAAACACTTGGCAGATATCTCTGCAACTTCTAGAACACGATGGGAGATGTTTTCTGTGCTGGCACAGTTTTTCCTAGCCAGACATAGTGGAAAAGCTTTTTGCCGAGGTGTAGATGAGAAGAGGAGCTAAAGACGAAGGTAGGATGCTCTCGGGAGGTAAGAGCCGCTGCCGGGCGTCTTTCGGCAGAAGCCGCGCTAAGGAGAGCACTGTGAGCGGCACAATCGTCTTTGCGCGAAGAAGCCGCTTCTTGGGCTCCGGCAGCCGGCGAGAGCGGCAGCTTCGGGAAGGTGAAGAAGCAAGCTGTACAACACTGGGATTGTGTGCGCACCTTGCCAACTGATAGAAAACAGTACCTTTGCACTCTCCTGACTTTTCCAATCACAGGAACATTCGATTGGAAGCTGTTTTGGACAACTTTTCTTTTCTTCCTGCCAAACACTTGGCAGACATCCGTGCAACTTCTAGAACACGATGGGAGATGTTTTCTGTGCTGGCACAGTTTTTCCTAGCCAGACATAGTGGAAAAGCTTGTTGCCGAGGTGTAGATGAGAAGAGGAGCTAAAGACGAAGGTAGGATGCTCTCCGGAGGTAAGAGCCGCTGCCGGGCGTCTTTCGGCAGAAGCCGCGCTAAGGAGAGCACTGTGAGCGGCACAATCGTCTTTGCGCGAAGAAGCCGCTTCTTGGGCTCCGGCAGCCGGCGAGAGCGGCAGCTTCGGGAAGGTGAAGAAGCAAGCTGTACAACACTGGGATTGTGTGCGCACCTTGCCAACTGATAGAAAACAGTACCTTTGCACTCTCCTGACTTTTCCAATCACAGGAACATTCGATTGGAAGCTGTTTTGGACAACTTTTCTTTTCTTCCTGCCAAACACTTGGCAGACATCCGTGCAACTTCTAGAACACGATGGGAGATGTTTTCTGTGCTGGCACAGTTTTTCCTAGCCAGACATAGTGGAAAAGCTTGTTGCCGAGGTGTAGATGAGAAGAGGAGCTAAAGACGAAGGTAGGATGCTCTCCGGAGCTAAGAGCCGCTGCCGGGCGTCTTTCGGCAGAAGCCGCGCTAAGGAGAGCACTGTGAGCGGCACAATCGTCTTTGCGCGAAGAAGCCGCTTCTTGGGCTCCGGCAGCCGGCGAGAGCGGCAGCTTCGGGAAGGTGAAGAAGCAAGCTGTACAACACTGGGATTGTGTGCGCACCTTGCCAACTGATAGAAAACAGTACCTTTGCACTCTCCTGACTTTTCCAATCACAGGAACATTCGATTGGAAGCTGTTTTGGACAACTTTTCTTCCTGCCAAACACTTGGCAGACATCCGTGCAACCTCTAGAACTAGATGGGAGATGTTTTCTGTGCTGGCACAGTTTTTCCTAGCCAGACATAGTGGAAAAGCTTATTGCCGAGGTGTAGATGAGAAGAGGAGCTAAAGAGGAAGGTAGGATGCTCTCCGGAGGTAAGAGCCGCTGCCGGGCGTCTTTCGGCAGAAGCCGCGCTAAGGAGAGCACTGTGAGCGGCACAATCGTCTTTGCGCGAAGAAGCCGCTTCTTGGGCTCCGGCAGCCGGCGAGAGCGGCAGCTTCGGGAAGGTGAAGAAGCAAGCTGTACAACACTGGGATTGTGTGCGCACCTTGCCAACTGATAGAAAACAGTACCTTTGCACTCTCCTGACTTTTCCAATCACAGGAACATTCGATTGGAAGCTGTTTTGGACAACTTTTCTTTTCTTCCTGCCAAACACTTGGCAGACATCCGTGCAACTTCTAGAACACGAGGGAGATGTTTTCTGTGCTGGCACAGTTTTTCCTAGCCAGACATAGTGGAAAAGCTTGTTGCCGAGGTGTAGATGAGAAGAGGAGCTAAAGAGGAAGGTAGGATGCTCTCCGGAGCTAAGAGCCGCTGCCGGGCGTCTTTCGGCAGAAGCCGCGCTAAGGAGAGCACTGTGAGCGGCACAATCGTCTTTGCGCGAAGAAGCCGCTTCTTGGGGCTCCGGCAGCCGGCGAGAGCGGCAGCTTCGGGAAGGTGAAGAAGCAAGCTGTACAACACTGGGATTGTGTGCGCACCTTGCCAACTGATAGAAAACAGTACCTTTGCACTCTCCTGACTTTTCCAATCACAGGAACATTCGATTGGAAGCTGTTTTGGACAACTTTTCTTGTTCTTCCTGCCAAACACTTGGCAGACATCCGTGCAACTTCTAGAACACGAGGGAGATGTTTTCTGTGCTGCACAGTTTTTCCTAGCCAGACATAGTGGAAAAGCTTGTTGCCGAGGTGTAGATGAGAAGAGGAGCTAAGAGGAAGGTAGGATGCTCTCCGGAGGTAAGAGCCGCTGCCGGGCGTCTTTCGGCAGAAGCCGCGCTAGGGAGAGCGCTGTGAGCGGCACAATCGTCTTTGCGCGAAGAAGCCGCTTCTTGGGCTCCGCAGCCGGCGAGAGCGGCAGCTTCGGGAAGGTGAAGAAGCAAGCTGTACAACACTGGGATTGTGTGCGCACCTTGCCAACTGATAGAAAACAGTACCTTTGCACTCTCCTGACTTTTCCAATCACAGGAACATTCGATTGGAAGCTGTTTTGGACAACTACTTTCTTTTCTTCCTGCCAAAACACTTGGCAGACATCCGTGCAACTTCTAGAACACGATGGGAGATGTTTTCTGTGCTGGCCACAGTTTTTCCTAGCCAGACATAGTGGAAAAGCTTGTTGCCGAGGTGTAGATGAGAAGAGGAGCTAAAGACGAAGGTAGGATGCTCTCCGAGGTAAGAGCCGCTGCCGGGCGTCTTTCGGCAGAAGCCGCGCTAGGGAGAGCGCTGTGAGCGGCACAATCGTCTTTGCGCGAAGAAGCCGCTTCTTGGGCTCCGGCAGCCGGCGAGAGCGGCAGCTTCGGGAAGGTGAAGAAGCAAGCTGTACAACACTGGGATTGTGTGCGCACCTTGCCAACTGATAGAAAACAGTACCTTTGCACTCTCCTGACTTTTCCAATCACAGGAACATTCGATTGGAAGCTGTTTTGGACAACTTTTCTTTTCTTCCTGCCAAACACTTGGCAGACATCCGTGCAACTTCTAGAACACGATGGGAGATGTTTTCTGTGCTGGCACAGTTTTTCCTAGCCAGACATAGTGGAAAAGCTTGTTGCCGAGGTGTAGATGAGAAGAGGAGCTAAAGAGGAAGGTAGGATGCTCTCCGGAGGTAAGAGCCGCTGCCGGCGTCTTTCGGCAGAAGCCGCGCTAAGGAGAGCACTGTGAGCGGCACAATCGTCTTTGCGCGAAGAAGCCGCTTCTGGGCTCCGGCAGCCGGCGAGAGCGGCAGCTTCGGGAAGGTGAAGAAGCAAGCTGTACAACACTGGGATTGTGTGCGCACCTTGCCAACTGATAGAAAACAGTACCTTTGCACTCTCCTGACTTTTCCAATCACAGGAACATTCGATTGGAAGCTGTTTTGGACAACTTTTCTTTTCTTCCTGCCAAACACTTGGCAGACATCCGTGCAACTTCTAGAACACGATGGGAGATGTTTTCTGTGCTGGCACAGTTTTTCCTAGCCAGACATAGTGGAAAAGCTTGTTGCCGAGGTGTAGATGAGAAGAGGAGCTAAAGAGGAAGGTAGGATGCTCTCCGGAGCTAAGAGCCGCTGCCGGGCGTCTTTCGGCAGAAGCCGCGCTAAGGGAGAGCACTGTGAGCGGCACAATCGTCTTTGCGCGAAGAAGCCGCTTCTTGGGCTCCGGCAGCCGGCGAGAGCGGCAGCTTCGGGAAGGTGAAGAAGCAAGCTGTACAACACTGGGATTGTGTGCGCACCTTGCCAACTGATAGAAAACAGTACCTTTGCACTCTCCTGACTTTTCAATCACAGGAACATTCGATTGGAAGCTGTTTTGGACAACTTTTCTTCCTGCCAAACACTTGGCAGACATCCGTGCAACCTCTAGAACACGATGGGAGATGTTTTCTGTGCTGGCACAGTTTTTCCTAGCCAGACATAGTGGAAAAGCTTATTGCCGAGGTGTAGATGAGAAGAGGAGCTAAAGAGGAAGGTAGGATGCTCTCCGGAGCTAAGAGCCGCTGCCGGGCGTCTTTCGGCAGAAGCCGCGCTAAGGAGAGCACTGTGAGCGGCACAATCGTCTTTGCGCGAAGAAGCCGCTTCTTGGCTCCGGCAGCCGGCGAGAGCGGCAGCTTCGGGAAGGTGAAGAAGCAAGCTGTACAACACTGGGATTGTGTGCGCACCTTGCCAACTGATAGAAAACAGTACCTTTGCACTCTCCTGACTTTTCCAATCACAGGAACATTCGATTGGAAGCTGTTTTTGGACAACTTTTCTTTTCTTCTGCCAAACACTTGGCAGACATCCGTGCAACTTCTAGAACACGATGGGAGATGTTTTCTGTGCTGCACAGTTTTTCCTAGCCAGACATAGTGGAAAAGCTTGTTGCCGAGGTGTAGATGAGAAGAGGAGCTAAAGAGGAAGGTAGGATGCTCTCCGGAGGTAAGAGCCGCTGCCGGGCGTCTTTCGGCAGAAGCCGCGCTAGGGAGAGCGCTGTGAGCGGCACAATCGTCTTTGCGCGAAGAAGCCGCTTCTTGGGCTCCGGCAGCCGGCGAGAGCGGCAGCTTCGGGAAGGTGAAGAAGCAAGCTGTACAACACTGGGATTGTGTGCGCACCTTGCCAACTGATAGAAAACAGACCTTTGCACTCTCCTGACTTTTCCAATCACAGGAACATTCGATTGGAAGCTGTTTTGGACAACTTTTCTTTTCTTCCTGCCAAGACACTTGGCAGACATCCGTGCAACTTCTAGAACACGATGGGAGATGTTTCTGTGCTGGCACAGTTTTTCCCTAGCCAGACATAGTGGAAAAGCTTGTTGCCGAGGTGTAGATGAGAAGAGGAGCTAAAGAGGAAGGTAGGATGCTCTCCGGAGGTAAGAGCCGCTGCCGGGCGTCTTTCGGCAGAAGCCGCGCTAGGGAGAGCGCTGTGAGCGGCACAATCGTCTTTGCGCGAAGAAGCCGCTTCTTGGGCTCCGGCAGCCGGCGAGAGCGGCAGCTTCGGGAAGGTGAAGAAGCAAGCTGTACAACACTGGGATTGTGTGCGCACCTTGCCAACTGATAGAAAACAGTACCTTTGCACTCTCCTGACTTTTCCAATCACAGGAACATTCGATTGAAGCTGTTTTGGACAACTTTTCTTTTCTTCCTGCCAAACACTTGGCAGACATCCGTGCAACTTCTAGAACACGATGGGAGATGTTTTCTGTGCTGGCACAGTTTTTTCCTAGCCAGACATAGTGGAAAAGCTTGTTGCCGAGGTGTAGATGAGAAGAGGAGCTAAAGACGAAGGTAGGATGCTCTTTGGAGCTTAGAGCCGCTGCGGGCGTCTTTCGGCAGAAGCCGCGCTAAGGAGAGCACTGTGAGCGGCACAATCGTCTTTGCGCGAAGAAGCCGCTTCTTGGGCTCCGGCAGCCGCGAGAGCGGCAGCTTCGGGAAGGTGAAGAAGCAAGCTGTACAACACTGGGATTGTGTGCGCACCTTGCCAACTGATAGAAAACAGTACCTTTGCACTCTCCTGACTTTTCCAATCACAGGAACATTCGATTGGAAGCTGTTTTGGACAACTTTTCTTTTCTTCCTGCCAACACTTGGCAGACATCGTGCAACTTCTAGAACACGATGGGAGATGTTTTCTGTGCTGGCACAGTTTTTCCTAGCCAGACATAGTGGAAAAGCTTGTTGCCGAGGTGTAGATGAGAAGAGGAGCTAAAGAGGAAGGTAGGATGCTCTCCGGAGGTAAGAGCCGCTGCCGGGCGTCTTTCGGCAGAAGCCGCGCTAAGGAGAGCACTGTGAGCGGCACAATCGTCTTGCGCGAAGAAGCCGCTTCTTGGGCTCCGGCAGCCGGCGAGAGCGGCAGCTTCGGGAAGGTGAAGAAGCAAGCTGTACAACACTGGGATTGTGTGCGCACCTTGCCAACTGATAGAAAACAGTACCTTTGCACTCTCCTGACTTTTCCAATCACAGGAACATTCGATTGGAAGCTGTTTTGGACAACTTTTCTTCCTGCCAAACACTTGGCAGACATCCGTGCAACTTCTAGAACACGAGGGGAGATGTTTTCTGTGCTGGCACAGTTTTTCCTAGCCAGACATAGTGGAAAAGCTTGTTGCCGAGGTGTAGATGAGAAGAGGAGCTAAAGAGGAAGGTAGGATGCTCTCCGGAGGTAAGAGCCGCTGCCGGGCGTCTTTCGGCAGAAGCCGCGCTAAGGAGAGCACTGTGAGCGGCACAATCGTCTTTGCGCGAAGAAGCCGCTTCTTGGGCTCCGCAGCCGGCGAGAGCGGCAGCTTCGGGAAGGTGAAGAAGCAAGCTGTACAACACTGGGATTGTGTGCGCACCTTGCCAACTGATAGAAACAGTACCTTTGCACTCTCCTGACTTTTCCAATCACAGGAACATTCGATTGGAAGCTGTTTTGGACAACTTTTCTTTTCTTCCTGCCAAACACTTGGCAGACATCCGTGCAACTTCTAGAACACGAGGGGAGATGTTTTCTGTGCTGGCACAGTTTTTTCCTAGCCAGACATAGTGGAAAAGCTTGTTGCCGAGGTGTAGATGAGAAGAGGAGCTAAAGACGAAGGTAGGATGCTCTCCGGAGGTAGAGCCGCTGCCGGGCGTCTTTCGGCAGAAGCCGCGCTAAGGAGAGCACTGTGAGCGGCACAATCGTCTTTGCGCGAAGAAGCCGCTTCTTGGGCTCCGGCAGCCGGCGAGAGCGGCAGCTTCGGAAGGTGAAGAAGCAAGCTGTACAACACTGGGATTGTGTGCGCACCTTGCCAACTGATAGAAAACAGTACCTTTGCACTCTCCTGACTTTTCCAATCACAGGAACATTCGATTGGAAGCTGTTTTGGACAACTTTTCTTTTCTTCTGCCAAACACTTGGCAGACATCCGTGCAACTTCTAGAACACGATGGGAGATGTTTTCTGTGCTGGCACAGTTTTTCCTAGCAGACATAGTGGAAAAGCTTGTTGCCGAGGTGTAGATGAGAAGAGGAGCTAAGAGGAAGGTAGATGCTCTCCGGAGGTAAGAGCCGCTGCCGGGCGTCTTTCGGCAGAAGCCGCGCTAGGGAGAGCACTGTGAGCGGCACAATCGTCTTTGCGCGAAGAAGCCGCTTCTTGGGCTCCGGCAGCCGGCGAGAGCGGCAGCTTCGGGAAGGTGAAGAAGCAAGCTGTACAACACTGGGATTGTGTGCGCACCTTGCCAACTGATAGAAAACAGTACCTTTGCACTCTCCTGACTTTTCCAATCACAGGAACATTCGATTGGAAGCTGTTTTGGACAACTTTTCTTTTCTTCCTGCCAAACACTTGGCAGACATCCGTGCAACTTCTAGAACACGATGGGAGATGTTTTCTGTGCTGGCACAGTTTTTCCTAGCCAGACATAGTGGAAAAGCTTGTTGCCGAGGTGTAGATGAGAAGAGGAGCTAAAGAGGAAGGTAGGATGCTCTCCGGAGGTAAGAGCCGCTGCCGGGCGTCTTTCGGCAGAAGCCGCGCTAAGGAGAGCACTGTGAGCGGCACAATCGTCTTTGCGCGAAGAAGCCGCTTCTTGGGCTCCGGCAGCCGGCGAGAGCGGCAGCTTCGGGAAGGTGAAGAAGCAAGCTGTACAACACTGGGATTGTGTGCGCACCTTGCCAACTGATAGAAAACAGTACCTTTGCACTCTCCTGACTTTTCCAATCACAGGAACATTCGATTGGAAGCTGTTTTGGACAACTTTTCTTTTCTTCCTGCCAAACACTTGGCAGACATCCGTGCAACTTCTAGAACACGATGGGAGATGTTTCTGTGCTGGCACAGTTTTTCCTAGCCAGACATAGTGGAAAAGCTTGTTGCCGAGGTGTAGATGAGAAGAGGAGCTAAAGAGGAAGGTAGGATGCTCTCCGGAGGAAAGAGCCGCTGCCGGGCGTCTTTCGGCAGAAGCCGCGCTAAGGAGAGCACTGTGAGCGGCGCAATCGTCTTTGCGCGAAGAAGCCGCTTCTTGGGCTCCGGCAGCCGGCGAGAGCGGCAGCTTCGGGAAGGTGAAGAAGCAAGCTGTACAACACTGGGATTGTGTGCGCACCTTGCCAACTGATAGAAAACAGTACCTTTGCACTCTCCTGACTTTTCCAATCACAGGAACATTCGATTGGAAGCTGTTTTGGACAACTTTTCTTTCTTCCTGCCAAACACTTGGCAGACATCCGTGCAACTTCTAGAACACGATGGGAGATGTTTTCTGTGCTGGCACAGTTTTTCCTAGCCAGACATAGTGGAAAAGCTTGTTGCCGAGGTGTAGATGAGAAGAGGAGCTAAAGAGGAAGGTAGGATGCTCTCCGGAGGAAAGAGCCGCTGCCGGGCGTCTTTCGGCAGAAGCCGCGCTAAGGAGAGCACTGTGAGCGGCGCAATCGTCTTTGCGCGAAGAAGCCGCTTCTTGGGCTCCGGCAGCCGGGCGAGAGCGGCAGCTTCGGGAAGGTGAAGAAGCAAGCTGTACAACACTGGGATTGTGTGCGCACCTTGCCAACTGATAGAAAACAGTACCTTAGCACTCTCCTGACTTTTTCCAATCACAGGAAACATTCGATTGGAAGCTGTTTTGACAACTTTTCTTCCTGCCAAACACTTGGCAGACATCCGTGCAACTTCTAGAACACGATGGGAGATGTTTTCTGTGCTGGCACAGTTTTTCCTAGCCAGACATAGTGGAAAAGCTTGTGCCGAGGTGTAGATGAGAAGAGGAGCTAAAGAGGAAGGTAGGATGCTCTCCGGAGGTAAGAGCCGCTGCCAGGGCGTCTTTCGGCAGAAGCCGCGCTAAGGAGAGCACTGTGAGCGGCACAATCGTCTTTGCGCGAAGAAGCCGCTTCTTGGCTCCGGCAGCCGGCGAGAGCGGCAGCTTCGGGAAGGTGAAGAAGCAAGCTGTACAACACTGGGATTGTGTGCGCACCTTGCCAACTGATAGAAAACAGTACCTTTGCACTCTCCTGACTTTTCCAATCACAGGAACATTCGATTGGAAGCTGTTTTGGACAACTTTTCTTTTCTTCCTGCCAAACACTTGGCAGACATCCGTGCAACTTCTAGAACACGAGGGAGATGTTTTCTGTGCTGGCACAGTTTTTCCTAGCCAGACATAGTGGAAAAGCTTGTTGCCGAGGTGTAGATGAGAAGAGGAGCTAAAGAGGAAGGTAGGATGCTCTCCGGAGGTAAGAGCCGCTGCCGGGCGTCTTTCGGCAGAAGCCGCGCTAGGGAGAGCGCTGTGAGCGGCACAATCGTCTTTGCGCGAAGAAGCCGCTTCTTGGGCTCCGGCAGCCGGCGAGAGCGGCAGCTTCGGGAAGGTGAAGAAGCAAGCTGTACAACACTGGGATTGTGTGCGCACCTTGCCAACTGATAGAAAACAGTACCTTTGCACTCTCCTGACTTTTCCAATCACAGGAACATTCGATTGGAAGCTGTTTTGGACAACTTTCTTTTCTTCCTGCCAAACACTTGGCAGACATCCGTGCAACTTCTAGAACACGATGGGAGATGTTTTCTGTGCTGGCACAGTTTTTCCTAGCCAGACATAGTGGAAAAGCTTGTTGCCGAGGTGTAGATGAGAAGAGGAGCTAAAGAGGAAGGTAGGATGCTCTCCGGAGGTAAGAGCCGCTGCCGGGCGTCTTTCGGCAGAAGCCGCGCTAAGGAGAGCACTGTGAGCGGCACAATCGTCTTTGCGCGAAGAAGCCGCTTCTTGGGCTCCGGCAGCCGGCGAGAGCGGCAGCTTCGGGAAGGTGAAGAAGCAAGCTGTACAACACTGGGATTGTGTGCGCACCTTGCCAACTGATAGAAAACAGTACCTTTGCACTCTCCTGACTTTTCCAATCACAGGAACATTCGATTGGAAGCTGTTTTGGACAACTTTTCTTTTCTTCCTGCCAAACACTTGGCAGACATCCGTGCAACTTCTAGAACACGATGGGAGATGTTTTCTGTGCTGGCACAGTTTTTCCTAGCCAGACATAGTGGAAAAGCTTGTTGCCGAGGTGTAGATGAGAAGAGGAGCTAAAGAGGAAGGTAGGATGCTCTCCGGAGGTAAGAGCCGCTGCCGGCGTCTTTCGGCAGAAGCCGCGCTAGGAGAGCGCTGTGAGCGGCACAATCGTCTTTGCGCGAAGAAGCCGCTTCTTGGGCTCCGGCAGCCGGCGAGAGCGGCAGCTTCGGGAAGGTGAAGAAGCAAGCTGTACAACACTGGGATTGTGTGCGCACCTTGCCAACTGATAGAAAACAGTACCTTTGCACTCTCCTGACTTTTCCAATCACAGGAACATTCGATTGAAGCTGTTTTGGACAACTTTTCTTTTCTTCCTGCCAAACACTTGGCAGACATCCGTGCAACTTCTAGAACACGATGGGAGATGTTTTCTGTGCTGGCACAGTTTTTCCTAGCCAGACATAGTGGAAAAGCTTGTTGCCGAGGTGTAGATGAGAAGAGGAGCTAAAGACGAAGGTAGGATGCTCTCCGGAGGTAAGAGCCGCTGCCGGGCGTCTTTCGGCAGAAGCCGCGCTAAGGAGAGCACTGTGAGCGGCACAATCGTCTTTGCGCGAAGAAGCCGCTTCTTGGGCTCCGGCAGCCGGCGAGAGCGGCAGCTTCGGGAAGGTGAAGAAGCAAGCTGTACAACACTGGGATTGTGTGCGCACCTTGCCAACTGTTAGAAAACAGTACCTTTGCACTCTCCTGACTTTTCCAATCACAGGAACATTCGATTGGAAGCTGTTTTGGACAACTTTTCTTTCTTCCTGCCAAACACTTGGCAGACATCCGTGCAACTTCTAGAACACGATGGGAGATGTTTTCTGTGCTGGCACAGTTTTTCCTAGCCAGACATAGTGGAAAAGCTTGTTGCCGAGGTGTAGATGAGAAGAGGAGCTAAAGAGGAAGGTAGGATGCTCTCCGGAGGTAAGAGCCGCTGCCGGGCGTCTTTCGGCAGAAGCCGCGCTAGGGAGAGCACTGTGAGCGGCACAATCGTCTTTGCGCGAAGAAGCCGCTTCTTGGGCTCCGGCAGCCGGCGAGAGCGGCAGCTTCGGGAAGGTGAAGAAGCAAGCTGTACAACACTGGGATTGTGTGCGCACCTTGCCAACTGATAGAAAACAGTACCTTTGCACTCTCCTGACTTTTCAATCACAGGAACATTCGATTGAAGCTGTTTTGGACAACTTTTCTTTTCTTCCTGCCAAACACTTGGCAGACATCCGTGCAACTTCTAGAACACGATGGGAGATGTTTCTGTGCTGGCACAGTTTTTCCTAGCCAGACATAGTGGAAAAGCTTGTTGCCGAGGTGTAGATGAGAAGAGGAGCTAAAGAGGAAGGTAGGATGCTCTCCGGAGGTAAGAGCCGCTGCCGGGCGTCTTTCGGCAGAAGCCGCGCTAAGGAGAGCACTGTGAGCGGCACAATCGTCTTTGCGCGAAGAAGCCGCTTCTTGGGCTCCGGCAGCCGGCGAGAGCGGCAGCTTCGGGAAGGTGAAGAAGCAAGCTGTACAACACTGGGATTGTGTGCGCACCTTGCCAACTGATAGAAAACAGTACCTTTGCACTCTCCTGACTTTTCCAATCACAGGAACATTCGATTGAAGCTGTTTTGGACAACTTTTCTTTCTTCCTGCCAAACACTTGGCAGACATCCGTGCAACTTCTAGAACACGATGGGAGATGTTTTCTGTGCTGGCACAGTTTTTCCTAGCCAGACATAGTGGAAAAGCTTGTTGCCGAGGTGTAGATGAGAAGAGGAGCTAAAGAGGAAGGTAGGATGCTCTCCGGAGGTAAGAGCGCTGCCGGGCGTCTTTCGGCAGAAGCCGCGCTAAGGAGAGCACTGTGAGCGGCGCAATCGTCTTTGCGCGAAGAAGCCGCTTCTTGGGCTCCGGCAGCCGGCGAGAGCGGCAGCTTCGGGAAGGTGAAGAAGCAAGCTGTACAACACTGGGATTGTGTGCGCACCTTGCCAACTGATAGAAAACAGTACCTTTGCACTCTCCTGACTTTTCCAATCACAGGAACATTCGATTGGAAGCTGTTTTTGGACAACTTTTCTTTTCTTCCTGCCAAACACTTGGCAGACATCCGTGCAACTTCTAGAACACGATGGGAGATGTTTTCTGTGCTGGCACAGTTTTTCTAGCCAGACATAGTGAAAAGCTTGTTGCCGAGGTGTAGATGAGAAGAGGAGCTAAAGAGGAAGGTAGGATGCTCTCCGGAGGAAAGAGCCGCTGCCGGGCGTCTTTCGGCAGAAGCCGCGCTAAGGAGAGCACTGTGAGCGGCGCAATCGTCTTTGCGCGAAGAAGCCGCTTCTTGGGCTCCGGCAGCCGGCGAGAGCGGCAGCTTCGGGAAGGTGAAGAAGCAAGCTGTACAACACTGGGATTGTGTGCGCACCTTGCCAACTGATAGAAAACAGTACCTTAGCACTCTCCTGACTTTTCCAATCACAGGAACATTCGATTGGAAGCTGTTTTGGACAACTTTTCTTCCTGCCAAACACTTGGCAGACATCCGTGCAACTTCTAGAACACGATGGAGATGTTTTCTGTGCTGGCACAGTTTTTCCTAGCCAGACATAGTGGAAAAGCTTGTTGCCGAGGTGTAGATGAGAAGAGGAGCTAAGAGGAAGGTAGGATGCTCTCCGGAGGTAAGAGCCGCTGCCGGGCGTCTTTCGGCAGAAGCCGCGCTAAGGAGAGCACTGTGAGCGGCACAATCGTCTTTGCGCGAAGAAGCCGCTTCTTGGGCTCCGGCAGCCGGCGAGAGCGGCAGCTTCGGGAAGGTGAAGAAGCAAGCTGTACAACACTGGGATTGTGTGCGCACCTTGCCAACTGATAGAAAACAGTACCTTTGCACTCTCCTGACTTTTCCAATCACAGGAACATTCGATTGAAGCTGTTTTGACAACTTTTCTTTCTTCCTGCCAAACACTTGGCAGACATCCGTGCAACTTCTAGAACACGAGGGAGATGTTTTCTGTGCTGGCACAGTTTTTCCTAGCCAGACATAGTGGAAAAGCTTGTTGCCGAGGTGTAGATGAGAAGAGGAGCTAAAGAGGAAGGTAGGATGCTCTCCGGAGGTAAGAGCCGCTGCCGGGCGTCTTTCGGCAGAAGCCGCGCTAGGGAGAGCGCTGTGAGCGGCACAATCGTCTTTGCGCGAAGAAGCCGCTTCTTGGGCTCCGGCAGCCGGCGAGAGCGGCAGCTTCGGGAAGGTGAAGAAGCAAGCTGTACAACACTGGGATTGTGTGCGCACCTTGCCAACTGATAGAAAACAGTACCTTTGCACTCTCCTGACTTTTCCAATCACAGGAACATTCGATTGGAAGCTGTTTTGGACAACTTTTCTTTTCTTCCTGCCAAACACTTGGCAGACATCCGTGCAACTTCTAGAACACGATGGGAGATGTTTTCTGTGCTGGCACAGTTTTTCCTAGCCAGACATAGTGGAAAAGCTTGTTGCCGAGGTGTAGATGAGAAGAGGAGCTAAAGAGGAAGGTAGGATGCTCTCCGGAGGTAAGAGCCGCTGCCGGGCGTCTTTCGGCAGAAGCCGCGCTTAAGGAGAGCACTGGTGAGCGGCACAATCGTCTTTGCGCGAAGAAGCCGCTTCTTGGGCTCCGGCAGCCGGCGAGAGCGGCAGCTTCGGGAAGGTGAAGAAGCAAGCTGTACAACACTGGGATTGTGTGCGCACCTTGCCAACTGATAGAAAACAGTACCTTTGCACTCTCCTGACTTTTCCAATCACAGGAACATTCGATTGGAAGCTGTTTTGGACAACTTTTCTTTTCTTCCTGCCAAACACTTGGCAGACATCCGTGCAACTTCTAGAACACGAGGGGAGATGTTTTCTGTGCTGGCACAGTTTTTCCTAGCCAGACATAGTGGAAAAGCTTGTTGCCGAGGTGTAGATGAGAAGAGGAGCTAAAGAGGAAGGTAGGATGCTCTCCGGAGGTAAGAGCCGCTGCGGGCGTCTTTCGGCAGAAGCCGCGCTAGGGAGAGCGCTGTGAGCGCACAATCGTCTTTGCGCGAAGAAGCCGCTTCTTGGGCTCCGGCAGCCGGCGAGAGCGGCAGCTTCGGGAAGGTGAAGAAGCAAGCTGTACAACACTGGGATTGTGTGCGCACCTTGCCAACTGATAGAAAACAGTACCTTTGCACTCTCCTGACTTTTCAATCACAGGAACATTCGATTGGAAGCTGTTTTGGACAACTTTTCTTTTCTTCTGCCAAACACTTGGCAGACATCCGTGCAACTTCTAGAACACGATGGGAGATGTTTTCTGTGCTGCACAGTTTTTCCTAGCCAGACATAGTGGAAAAGCTTGTTGCCGAGGTGTAGATGAGAAGAGGAGCTAAAGACGAAGGTAGGATGCTCTCCGGAGGTAAGAGCCGCTGCCGGCGTCTTTCGGCAGAAGCCGCGCTAGGGAGAGCGCTGTGAGCGGCACAATCGTCTTTGCGCGAAGAAGCCGCTTCTTGGGCTCCGGCAGGCCGGCGAGAGCGGCAGCTTCGGGAAGGTGAAGAAGCAAGCTGTACAACACTGGGATTGTGTGCGCACCTTGCCAACTGATAGAAAACAGTACCTTTGCACTCTCCTGACTTTTCCAATCACAGGAACATTCGATTGGAAGCTGTTTTGGACAACTTTTCTTTTCTTCCTGCCAAACACTTGGCAGACATCCGTGCAACTTCTAGAACACGAGGGGAGATGTTTTCTGTGCTGGCACAGTTTTTCCTAGCCAACATAGTGGAAAAGCTTGTTGCCGAGGTGTAGATGAGAAGAGGAGCTAAAGACGAAGGTAGATGCTCTCCGGAGGTAAGAGCCGCTGCCGGGCGTCTTTCGGCAGAAGCCGCGCTAAGGAGAGCACTGTGAGCGGCACAATCGTCTTTGCGCGAAGAAGCCGCTTCTTGGGCTCCGGCAGCCGGCGAGAGCGGCAGCTTCGGGAAGGTGAAGAAGCAAGCTGTACAACACTGGGATTGTGTGCGCACTTGCCAACTGATAGAAAACAGTACCTTTGCACTCTCCTGACTTTTCCAATCACAGGAACATTCGATTGGAAGCTGTTTTGGACAACTTTTCTTTTCTTCCTGCCAAACACTTGGCAGACATCCGTGCAACTTCTAGAACACGAGGGGAGATGTTTTCTGTGCTGGCACAGTTTTTCCTAGCCAGACATAGTGGAAAAGCTTGTTGCCGAGGTGTAGATGAGAAGAGGAGCTAAAGAGGAAGGTAGGATGCTCTCCGGAGGTAAGAGCCGCTGCCGGGCGTCTTTCGGCAGAAGCCGCGCTAGGAGAGCGCTGTGAGCGGCACAATCGTCTTTGCGCGAAGAAGCCGCTTCTTGGCTCCGGCAGCCGGCGAGAGCGGCAGCTTCGGGAAGGTGAAGAAGCAAGCTGTACAACACTGGGATTGTGTGCGCACCTTGCCAACTGATAGAAAACAGTACCTTTGCACTCTCCTGACTTTTCCAATCACAGGAACATTCGATTGGAAGCTGTTTTGGACAACTTTTCTTTTCTTCCTGCCAAACACTTGGCAGACATCCGTGCAACTTCTAGAACACGAGGGGAGATGTTTTCTGTGCTGCACAGTTTTTCCTAGCCAGACATAGTGGAAAAGCTTGTTGCCGAGGTGTAGATGAGAAGAGGAGCTAAAGAGGAAGGTAGGATGCTCTCCGGAGGTAAGAGCCGCTGCCGGCGTCTTTCGGCAGAAGCCGCGCTAAGGAGAGCACTGTGAGCGGCACAATCGTCTTTGCGCGAAGAAGCCGCTTCTTGGGCTCCGGCAGCCGGCGAGAGCGGCAGCTTCGGAAGGTGAAGAAGCAAGCTGTACAACACTGGATGTGTGCGCACCTTGCCAACTGATAGAAAACAGTACCTTTGCACTCTCCTGACTTTTCCAATCACAGGAACATTCGATTGGAAGCTGTTTTGGACACTTTTCTTTTCTTCTGCCAAACACTTGGCAGACATCCGTGCAACTTCTAGAACACGATGGGAGATGTTTTCTGTGCTGGCACAGTTTTTCCTAGCCAGACATAGTGGAAAAGCTTGTTGCCGAGGTGTAGATGAGAAGAGGAGCTAAAGAGGAAGGTAGGATGCTCTCCGGAGGTAAGAGCCGCTGCCGGGCGTCTTTCGGCAGAAGCCGCGCTAGGGAGAGCGCTGTGAGCGGCACAATCGTCTTTGCGCGAAGAAGCCGCTTCTTGGGCTCCGGCAGCCGGCGAGAGCGGCAGCTTCGGGAAGGTGAAGAAGCAAGCTGTACAACACTGGGATTGTGTGCGCACCTTGCCAACTGATAGAAAACAGTACCTTTGCACTCTCCTGACTTTTCCAATCACAGGAACAGTCGATTGGAAGCTGTTTTGGACAACTTTTCTTTTCTTCCTGCCAAACACTTGGCAGACATCCGTGCAACTTCTAGAAAACGATGGGAGATGTTTTCTGTGCTGGCACAGTTTTTCCTAGCCAGACATAATGGAAAAGCTTATTGCCGAGGTGTAGATGAGAAGAGGAGCTAAAGAGGAAGGTAGGATGCTCTCCGGAGGTAAGAGCCGCTGCCGGGCGTCTTTCGGCAGAAGCCGCGCTAAGGAGAGCACTGTGAGCGGCACAATCGTCTTTGCGCGAAGAAGCCGCTTCTTGGGCTCCGGCAGCCGGCGAGAGCGGCAGCTTCGGGAAGGTGAAGAAGCAAGCTGTACAACACTGGGATTGTGTGCGCACCTTGCCAAACTGATAGAAAACAGTACCTTTGCACTCTCCCTGACTTTTCCAATCACAGGAACATTCGATTGAAGCTGTTTTGGACAACTTTTCTTCCTGCCAAACACTTGCAGACATCCGTGCAACTTCTAGAACCGAGGGGAGATGTTTTCTGTGCTGGCACAGTTTTCCTAGCCAGACATAGTGGAAAAGCTTATTGCCGAGGTGTAGATGAGAAGAGGAGCTAAAGAGGAAGTTAGGATGCTCTCCGGAGGTAAGAGCCGCTGCCGGGCGTCTTTCGGCAGAAGCCGCGCTAAGGAGAGCACTGTGAGCGGCACAATCGTCTTTGCGCGAAGAAGCCGCTTCTTGGGCTCCGGCAGCCGGCGAGAGCGGCAGCTTCGGGAAGGTGAAGAAGCAAGCTGTACAACACTGGGATTGTGTGCGCACCTTGCCAACTGATAGAAAACAGTACCTTTGCACTCTCCTGACTTTTCCAATCACAGGAACATTCGATTGGAAGCTGTTTTGGACAACTTTTCTTTTCTTCCTGCCAAACACTTGGCAGACATCCGTGCAACTTCTAGAACACGAGGGGAGATGTTTTCTGTGCTGGCACAGTTTTTCCTAGCCAGACATAGTGGAAAAGCTTA